>NW_012267344.1:154863-170058 GCF_000151885.1 Dipodomys ordii | reverse complement strand
AAAACCTTATACTTTCTTTTTTCTTTTTGTGACAGTCCTGGGGCTTGAACTCAGGGCCTGGGCTCTGTCCTTGAGCTTCTTTTAAGGCTAGCACTCTATCACTTGAGCCACAGTGCCACTTCTGGCTTTTTCTGGCATGTGGTACTGAAGACTCAAACCCAGGGCTTCATGCATGCTAAGCAAGCACTCTACCACTAAGCCACATTCCCAGCCCCCAAAATGAGTATTTTCTTGCCCCTGCTGGCTTTGAGCCTTGATCCTTAGATCTCAGCCTCTAGAGTAGCTAGGATGACAGGCGTGAGCTTATCATCTTTTGTAGTGTCAGGATACTCAAGCTACACAGCAGATCAGTTAAATGAGAATGTCTGGGCCTAGGGACCAGGCATAGAACTAAAATGGAGCCAATCTTGCGACTAACATACCTGTCAGGGCTGTCTGCCCCTGGGCTGTGAGCTCCAGAAATTGAGGCCTGTGTGCATGTCCAGGTCGGTGTCCACGTGGAGGGCGGGTACCCAGCCAGCACCTCTGATGATCAGACGTCCATGGAAGCCATCGGTCGGCTCCTGATCAACTCCTAGAATTGGAACATGGTGGCCAGTTCCCAGAACAGAGATCTGTCCCAAAGTGATAACACATTTTGTTATGCCAAAAGCAATCAGCTATCAACTACTGAGCTGCAGCTTCAGAATGATGACACCAGAGAGCCAAGAAAGAGATATTTTTTTTTTTTAAATCGAAGAATTTTACATTGAACCTGGAACTCAGGGCCTGGGGTATTGTCCTTGAGTTTGTCCTTTTCCCACTCCAGGCTGGAGCCCTGTCATTGGAGAGTCACAACTCTACTTGTAGCATTTTAGTAGTTCATTGGAGAGCAGTCTCACGGACCTTTCCTGCCCAGGCTGGCTTTGATCTGTGATCCTCAGGTCTCAGCCTTCGGAGGAGCTAGGCTGACAGACGTGAGCCACCAACAGTGGGCTAAATATAGATTTTTGTGGGTTTTTTTTTGGGGGGAGGGGCAGTACAGAGTAAGTGGTTAGCTTCTTCCCTTTCTTCCCTCAATGAGCATTCATCAGCAGCTAAGGCCACTTCTGGTCAGATCACCCCATTGCTGACTTCATCACCATCTGTGGTTGGCAATGCGTCATCCGGGGCCCAAATCCTTGCTGGGCTGGGGCTTTGCCGGGGACCAGCAGCCCAGGGCGTGGTTCCACTTCACGAGGCTGCAAATCCTTTGTGGTAAGACCTTGACGACGATGTGGCCCCTCCTTATACAAAGTGGGACCCTGGCTGAGCACACGTGTGTGCGTGTGTGTGTGCGCATGCGTGCACCAGCATTAGGCCAGGCCCAGTGGGCCTGTGCACCAGAGAGGAACAGGAATGGCATTTGGGGAAATAGGTGGAGGGACCAGAGCAGCTGTTTTGTGACACAGAACTTATTGGATGTTCACCGGAAGGAGATCCTCCGCCCGCCCCCCTTTTTTTTTTCTTTTCCTATATTTTACTATGGTTGGTTTTTGTTTCTGATGTCAAGTTGTGGGGCTTGAACTCAGGGTCCCTGATCTCTTCTGCTCAAGGCTAGTGCTCTACCACTTTGAGCTGCAGCTCCACTTGCGGTTTTTGAGTGGTTAATTGGAGATGAGAGTCTCTCAGATTTTCGTGCCTGGGCTGGCTTTGAACTGTGATCCTCAGATCTCAAGCCTCCTGAGGAGCTAGGATGACAGGCGTGAGCCACCAGCGCCTGGCTTTGTGTTTTTGTTTTAATTATATTTTTCAGTTTTTGTCAGTCTTGCTATATAGTCTAGGCTGGCCTTAAACTTGAGATCCTCCCCCTTAGAGCTAGGATTATAGGTATGTGCACCACACTTGGTTCTATGCAACTTTTTTTTTTTTTGGTCGGTCATAGAGGGCTTGAAATCAGGGCCCGGGCGCTATCCCTGAGCTTTTTCACTCAAGGCTAGCACTCCACCACTTGAACCACAACTCTGCTTCTGGACTTTTGCTGGTTAACTTGGAGCTAAGACTCTCACGGACTTTCCCACCGGGGTTGGCTTTGAGGCCTCAGGTCTCAGCCTCCTGAGTAGCTGAGATTACAAGTATAAGCTACCAATGCTGGGCCAGAGTAACTTCTGAAGGCCCGGCGTGTCCACTTGTTCACACTGGATGTTTGTCTGTGACCTGAATAGTAGCCTGAGAGCTGGCAGATCAGCCCCCAGCCTCAGGAGGCTTGGTATGACTGTCCAGCAGCTCCCTGGGTTTGAGGAGTCCAGAGAGAAGGCAGCGCTATCACTGAGATCTAGAGGCTTCTGGCTGCTCAGGAGTCCCAACCCTCGATCACGTCTCTTCTCCTTCCCCATAGCATCCTGGTATCTTCTGATCACGTTGGACAGCTTCCTTATCCTGACCAGGAAGGCGACCAAGGGATGGCTGCGTAACCTCTGCTCCATTTCTCCTTTGCCCACAGCCAGCCTCTCTCCTCCACCAGGCCACATTCCACAGGCACTCTGTTGTCTCTCCTCCATCCTGGGGCCAGGGCAATATCCAAGACACGTGACTTTTCCTTTTTCTTGGAGCTGGCCCGGAACGAAGGAGGCTCCTCTGGGCTTCCCCCTTTGCGGGGTTACTCTTGCACCAGGAAGTTGATGAGGGCGGTCCTGGGCGAGAGGAAAGCTTTCTTGATGCATTTCCCTTGCAAGAGCCTAACGCCCAGATCGCTCTGCAGGACAAGTTCGTGCACTTTATCCGGGTCCTGAGCTACGTGCTGGGGCACGGGGATCTTGCCGCAGGCTTTGTTGTTGATCTGTAAAGGGCAAAAAACAAATAAAAGAGCTGAGACAAGGAGGACCATCCTCAGAGGGTGCGGCAGGTACCCCGCTGCCTGCCGCATGGATAGGATCCATGCCCCCATTAATTGGGAGGGAGAGACAGACCGACACAAAGACATGGAGGATGCATCTGAGTATGCGTGTGGAGTGAGAATTTCCTTGTGTTTCCTGAATGTGACTCCCCAGTACTGTTGGTGTGGAAGTTATATGGGAACAACAACAACAACAAAAAAAAAAACCTCTCATGAGCCAGCAAAATGCCAGATTGCAGGCGTGGCTCAAGTGGTAGAGCATCATCACTGAGCAAGCCAGCAAGAAAGCCAAGTGAAAGTGTAAAAGGCTCTTACGTTCAAGCCCTAATAGCGTCTCAAAATGAGAATAAAACAGATCCTTGGGTGTTGGAGGTGTGACTCAGGTGGTACAGTCAATGAGTGAACGCGTCAGATACAGAGTTCAAGTCCCAGTGTTGGGGGGAAAAAAAAACTTCTTAGCATAGCTGGGTCCAGTGGCTCATGTTTGTAACCTACGTTACTCAGGAGATCGGGAGGATTTTGGTTTTACAAGCTGGGTGACTCAGGACTAATTCAGACCTCTTCTCTTCTCTGGAGCAATCTGTCTGCACCCTTAGTTCCAGCTCCAACTCAGATCACACCCCAGGTTCTAGGTTTTTTTGTGTTTTTTTTTTGTTTTTTCCTTTTGCCAGGCCTAAGGCTTAAACTCTGGGCCTGGGTGCTGTCCCTGAGCTCCTTTTTGCTCAAGGCTAGCGCTCTATCACTTGGAGCCACAGCACCACTTCTAGCTTTTTCTGTGATTTAATTGGAGACAAGAGTCTCACAGACTTTCCTGCCTGGGCTGGCTTCGTACCACAACTCTCAGATCTCAGCCTCCTGAGTATCAAGCTGGGCTGGCAGGTAGGAGCTGTCGGTGGCTGGCTCCAGGGCTCTCTTAACGTGCCTCTAGCCCTAAGGTTCTACATGCTGCTTCACATTCATAGCTCCCTACCGTAATCAGTGGCTACAATTTACCATGCCCCCTCCTGGCCTTTGTCCCTGGGGCTTATAGAAGAAACCTTCAGTGTTTGCTTGGCAGGACTCCGGGAACGCGGGCAAGCCAAACCACATGACTGATTCCCAGCTTGCAGCTTCTATTCTGGTCTCAGGTATCACTACCACCTCCCGTGGGGTCAGAACACAAGCTTTTCTCGGCACACTCCCTGCCTGGCATTGTCCTGATCTGCAACTCCCAAGTGGGAACCTACCTAGTTTTCCAGGCTGAGTTGGAATTCTAGATCCTCCTCCCAAGTGTGAGGATTAATTGATTAATTTTGTGTTGATCATGGGGCTAGAACTCAGGGCCTGGGCGCTGTCCCTGAGCTCTTAGTGCTCAAGGCTGGTGTTTTACCACTTTTGAGCCACAGCAGCACCATTTCCAGTTTTCTGGTGGATAAATTTCATAGGCTTTAAGAGAGCAAAGTCTGCCCGGAGCTGGCTTGGAACCAGCATCCTCAGATCTCAGCCTCCTGAGTTGCTAGGAGAATGACAGGCGTGAGTCACCGGTGCCCGGCCCTGGTGGCATTTTTAAATAGAAATGTTGTGCTTCCTTAAAATAGAAAGACGTTTGCATAAGCTGAAACTGCAAGTGGAAATCTGTCAGCTGCACTGAGACAAGCTTCCAGGGGGTACAGCAGATGTTTCTTTCTCAGAACCGCTGCTCAAAGAATGTCTTGTGTCACCAGGGGCAGTTGTGGTTCTAAGGGTTTGGGGCAGAAGTCTCTAGGGAAACCCTGCCTTCTCTCCCTCCTGATCCCTTTGTACGGGGATGGCAGGGATCTAAATGCCAAGGACAAGTGGGTATGGAGCCCAGTGGCTCAGAAGCCCAGACCAAACTCTGCGGGGCTGAGAACCTGCACAGGTACAGAAGTCCGTACCAGCTGGTTAGCGAGCTGCACTTCTGTGTCTGCTCACCCTCCACCGCTGGCTAGATAGAACAGTGATAGGATCCACGATCAGCATTGATTGTCTTTCTTGATCTCTCTTGCTTTTTCTTCTCTAGTTCCTCTCGAGGTGCTGAGACTCAAGAGGGTCTGTCTGGTGTGATTTTTGTATGGTGATCCAGTATCATGGCTGGTGTAGAGGGGAAATTGGGCATGCTAACTTAACTCACCCGAGCCTGGCTGGATCTTCAACTAAGAGTGAGAGGTGAGGCATGGGGTGATGGGAGTTAAATGACAGCTTGTCTACAAATGACTTGGACCCATGTATGACTCAGGAGATGGTGCTGTGCGCTGGTGGCTCACACTACCAGTCAGGAGGCTGAGATCTGAGGATCGTGGTTCAAAGCCAGCCAGGAAAGTCTGTAAGACTCCTTCTTCCCAATGAACCACCAGAAAAACTGGAAGCGGCACTGTGGCTCAAAGTGGTAGAGCATTCAACTTGAGCAAAGGCGCTCAGGGACAGTGCCCAGGCCTGGAGTTTCAGGCCCCACGAATGACAAAAACAAACAACAACAACAACAACAACAACAATACAACAAACCCCAAAAACAGAACCAAAAAAATTCAAGCAATAAACTGCTTATTGAAGATGATCCAATTTACAAAAAGAAAGAAAAGGAAGGAAGGAAGGGAGGAAGGGAGGAAGGGAGGGAGGGAGGGAATTTTCTATAGCTTTTCGGAAATATATTTTACAGAGTGGCATATTCATAAATAGCCAGCCACCTGTCTGGGCCTGGTCCCAAGAGCAGTTTTGCACAAGACGTATCTGGGCCCCGATGAGCTCGGCTTCTGGGGCAAAGGGCTGAGGGGCTGGGGGGGAGGGGAAGAGGGGGAAGACCAGTACCTACCAGGACAGCCATCTGTACAATGTCAGGTTGCTGAAGGTACTCTGGGTCCACAGTGGGCCAAGTCTGAAGTAGCACCCCAGTATCCCAAGTATAGTGCTCACACAGTTTCCGGGGTACCAGCGCTAGACCTGCAACACCCAGACAGAGATGGGTTATACCAAGTACACAGGTTCTTTTGTTGTTGTTGTTGGTCATGGGGCCTGAACTCCGGGCCTGGGCGCTGTCCCTCAGCTCTTCAGCTCAAGGCGAGCGCTCTACCACTTGAGCCACAGTGCCACTTCTGGCTTTCTCTGCTTATGTGGTGCAGAGGAATCAAACCCAGGGCCTCATGCATGCAAGGCAAGCACTCTACCACTGAGCCACCTTCCCAGCCCCTCTAGTTTTTTCTCTTAAGGCTGATCCTCTACCATTTGAGTGCTACTTCTGGCTTTTTTTCTTGGGGGTGGAGTGAGGGTGAATAATTGAAGATATAAAGATTAAAAGAGTCTTATGTGAGCCACTGGTGACTAGCTGGCCTGGTCTGTAATCACAAGCTTAAAGGCAGCTTTTGGCAAACAGCCCCCAGAGCTGTAAGTACCAATTCATGTGTTGTTCTGAAATGAGTATGTGCAAAAACAAAAACAAGGCTGGGTGCCGATGGCTCACGCCTGTCATCCTATCTACTCAGGAGGCTGAGATCTGAGGATCGCAGTTCAAAGCCAGTCAGGGAAGGAAAGCCCATGAGATTCTTATCTCCACTGAAGCACCAAGAAGCTGGAAGTGGAGCTGTGGTTCAAGTGGTAGAGCATCAGCCTATTGAAAGCTAAGCAAGAACACAAGGACCCTGAGTTCAAGCCCCAGTGCTGGCACACATGCGCACAAATACACAAACTGAACCCAACTATCAAGGCTGCTGATTGCTCCCCATCCCCAACCCCAAGAACTACACCACCTCCACTTTCCTCTCTTGCCTATGAGCACTTGGGGTCTGAGAGGCTTCCTACATACTTACGGCTGCTAGCCTCAGGAGTGAGAATGCAGAGGTTGGAGAATAGAAGGGTACTTCTCAGCCCTCCCAAAGCAGACTTTTTACCCTGTTACCCTTCCCTTCCTGGTGAACTGCACACAGCTTTCCTTGGTACAGAGTAGGCCAAACCCACACGGGGCAGCAGTGGAGACTGAATCGCTCTCCACGCTTCTTTCTTCCCAGAATGCTTCCCCAATGCTTCACTGGTGGCTGGAGAAAAATCTAGGGCCTAAAACTGTGCTAACCATGAGGAATCAAACTCAGGGCTTCATGCATGCTAGGCAAGCACTCTACCACTAAGCTACCTTCCCAGGCCCCTTTTTCTGGTGGTGCTGGGACATGCATTCTGGGCTGTGTGCTTATAGAGGTCTGCTTGTTCATAGCTGGTGCTCAATCCATTTGAGTCATGCCTACAACCCAGCTTTTGGCTTTTTTGTTTGCAGGTACTGGGGCTTGAATTCTTGAGCTTTGTGCTCTCACTTGACTTTTTTTTGCCCTCGGTAGGCACTCTATCAGACCTCCAGTCCAGCATTTTGCTGGCTAATTAGAGTTAAGAGTCTCACAGACTTTTCTGCCTGGGCTGGCTTTGAACCACGATCCTCACATTGCAGCCTCCTGAGCAGCTAGGATTATAAGTGTGACCCATGTGTCCCCAACCTTGCTTTTGCAGGTTTGTGTTTGTTTGTTTTTTTTAATGTCAGTCATAGGGCTTGAACTTAAGGGCCTGAGTGCTGTCCCTGAGCCTTTTTCCTGCAACGCTAGTGCTCTACCATTTGGAGCCACAGCACCCACTTCCAGTTTCCTGGGTAGCTCAAATGGAGAGAAGAGTTTCACTGAGTTTCCTGCCTGGTATCCAGGGAAGATTTGTGAAGACTGTCTATGGAAGTTGTACAGGATTCCTGAGAGATGGAAAGGACATAAAATGCTCTGGGCAGAAGCTGTTCCAACTTCCACCTTAAAAAAAAAAAAAAAAGGAAGAAAAAAGGAAGCCCTAGCCTTCCTGGAATGATCAAGATGCTTATTTATAGCAACCTGGGTCTCTGCCAGCGTGTCTCCATATAGCTAAGAACAGGGCCCCAGTGCTGAGCTTCAATGAACAGAAGCTCAGCACGTTGTACAGCCTGATGCTGCTTCCTGGCTCTTCTTAGGGAAGGAAAACTACTTTTCACAAACGTTCAAAAGTATTTGACATTCATGTAACGCCGTGACCTGGTTGACATGACTGGTCAGGGGGAAAGCTGGCCTTTGAGAAGCGTCTGGAGAAAGTCCAAAACACAGGCTGTCAAGTGACAAGGTCCCGGCATGCGGGGCTGGCTGTGGCCTGCGGACCATCCTCTTCCTCCCCTCCCTCCTCTAGGGAGCTGGCCTTCCTATGGAGGAGGGAGGCAAGGTTCTTCATCTTGAGAGCTGGCGAGGCCTACACGTTGCCTTTGTGGTCTAGAGCATACACTGGGGTGGTGGCAGTTTTGATCCAAGTCTCTCTCGTGTGTGTGTGTGTGTGTGTGTGTGTGTGTGTGTGTAGCAGAAGTTGAACTCAGGGCTTCGTGGTCTCACTCAGCTTTTCCACTTAAGGCTGGTGCTCTACCACTTGAGCCATACCTCCACTTCTGGCTTTTTGGTGGTTCACTGGAGAGAAGAGTTTCATGGACTTTCCTACCCAGGCTTCGCTTTGAACCTTCACCCTCAGATCTCAGACTCTTGCACAGCTAACAAAGGGAGAGGGATCAGGCAAGCCTGAGAATAAAGCAAGACCCTACCTGGAAAATAAGCTAGAGGGTAGAAACCATCCACAACTAGAAATAGATTCCTTCCTTCCTTCCCTCATTGTCTACTAAGCCTGTCTCAACACCCTGGGCTTATGAGCACAGAAAGACAGCTAATAACCCTGGGTCTCTGGCTCTCTCGCCCTGAATGCGCCCAATCTCATCTGAAATAACTCTGGATTCACAGGAAACTGCAAGGAAACATTCTAGTGATCCTCAGTAGCCTCCACACAGCGTCCTCCAGGGGTGGTTCCTGGCCTCATTACAGCACAATACCCAAAGCAAGGAGGAACGATGCATGTACAAGATGTATCCAGATATGGGTGGGGCTTGAGTGATGGCCATGTGGAGCTTGACCCAATCACAGACAAGACAGGACGCAGCGTGGAACCAGCCACTCCCAGCTTCGCAGTGTTCCTTTTGTGCCCAAGGCCCCTTCACCCAAACCCTGATTGCTGGCATCCACTACTGTGTTTCCTATCTCTATGATTCTCTTATTGCAAGAAAGGTTATAAATAGAATTGTATAATACATACCCTCTTGAGATTGGCCTTTTGTTCTTGGCAAAGTCCCCTTAGAACCATCTAAGCTGTTGTCTGTTCCAAAGGTCTAAGCTAGCTATTCTCTGTTACAAAAGATTTTTGGTGGTGGTGGTAATAGTATGGGGTGGGGGGGGGTGGGGGGGGAGGGAAGGGGGGTGTACTGGGACTTGAACTCAGGACCTAGGTGCTGTTCCTTAGTATTTACATTCAAGGCTGATGCTCTAACCACTCAACTCATGCCTCTCCTTCTGACTTCTTTTGATGGTTAATTAGAGATAAAAGAATTTCATGGCCGGGTGCCAGTGGCTTACGCCTATAATCCTAGCTACTCAGAAGGCTGAGATCTGAGGATCTCGGTTCAAAGCCAGCCCAGGCAGGAGAGTTTGTGAGACTCTTTTTTTTGGGAGGGGGGGTCGGTCATGGGGCTTGAACTCTGGGCCTGGGCACTGTTCTTCAGCTCTTCAGCTCAAGGCAAGTGGTTTTCCTGCCCGGGCAGGATCTCAGCCTCCTGAGCAGCTACAATTATAGGTGTGAGCCACCGACACCTGGCTTTACAAAGAGCTTTTCTTTTTTCTTTTTTGGTCAGTACTGGAAATCAAACACAGGGCCTCCTAGCAAGAGCTCTACATCCTCAGTCCTTTCATTTTTTATTTTGTTTTGAGTCTCGTTATTTTTGCCTAGCTGACTCCACCTGCCTCTGCTTTTATTTATTTATTTTTTTTTACCAGTCCTGAACTCAAGGCCTGGGCCCTGTCCCTGAGCTTTTTGCTCAAGGCGAGCGCTCTACTACTTGAGCCACACAGCGCCACTTCCAGTTTAATCTGTGTATGTGGTACTGAGGAATCAAACCCAGGGCTTCATGCATGCTAGGCAAGCGTTCTACCGCTAAGCCACATTCCCAGCCCAGAAAGGGTATTTTGGCTGAGGATGAAATACAGCTCTACTTGCCATCCCATCAAAGACCCCCATTACAGCTCTGCTCTCACTGATCACCAACAAAAGAAGCTCTGAGCCCTCCATCGGAAACTACTAGCGGTGACCCCATTAGTAGCAAATGGCCAACACCCTCATTTGTATAGGACAATATTCTATGCTGAACAAAAGATGACTTTGTAAATTCAGATGTGGAGTCTTTCAGCTTCTCTGATCCTCGAGTTTCAGGAAGGAAAATAATTTCTTCGTCCTGCTCAAGTCTGCAAGCTGCCAAAAGGTTTGTGCTTTTTCTTAATGAGGGACTCTGTTTACTTTTGTTGTGTATGTGTTGGTAATGGGGCTTGAAGTCAGGGCCTAGGCACTGTTATGAGCTTTTTCCTCCTCCAAGCTAGCTCTCGACCACTCGATCCACAGCACCACTTCTGTTTTTTCTGGTGGTTAACTAGAGATAAGAGTCTCATGGACTTTTCCTGTTCAGACTAGCTTTGAATTGCGAGCCTCTCAAATTTCAGCCTCCTGAGTAGCGCGGATGGCAGGTGTAAGCCACCGTGCCAGGCCAGATTCCTGGATTCTCTGTGGGCTGATGGCTTCACAGATGGTGAGAGAAATTAAGAGGTTGCTTGATCAGATCTGTTTGAGTGTCTAGTGCAGAACCCGTGATGGAGAAGTCAGATTCCATAGAAAGTGAGTTACAAGTTTAGATCTGGGATTTCATTACCAAGGCCTCTTCTTCAACTGTAAAAGGGGACCAAGCATGAGTCCCCGTCTTAAAAGCTTTTATCAGCCAGTTACCAGTGGCTCATGCCTGTAAGTCTAGCTACTCAAGAGGTTGAGAGCTAAGGATCATGGTTTGAAGCCAGCCTGGGCAGGAAAGTCTGGGACACTCCTATCTTCATTGAATCACCAAAAAGACTGGAAGTGGAGCTGTGGCTCAAGTGGTAGAGCACTAGCCTTGAGCACAAAAGCACAAAAACCTGGGACAGTGGCCAGGTCATGAGTTCAAGCCCCAGAATAGGCACCAGAAGAAAAAAAAAAAAAAAAAGCTTATACCAAGTTGAAGTACACATGGTCTCAGGGGGGGGTCAAGTCATGAAAAGGAACATTCATGGAGAACCCCAATGTTCGGATTAGTCGAGGATTGATTGCACAGGAGAAGCACCAAGTGTGGCATGGTACCAGACAGACAGATCTCTGAGTGAGGCTAAAGGCATCTGAATCCTGAATCGTCCTCAAAAAAAACGATGCTTGGGGACACCCGGGTTAGTAAAGAGCAGACATACGTGCAGTCCTCACGCACCTGCCCAGAGCTCGGAGGTAACATGGGGAGCCATGGGAGCAGCCATTACCAGCAGGGCACACAGGGCGTCCTCAAACTCAGGGCTGTGGACGACGATCTTCGGAGAGGCTTGCTAGAGAGGACAAAAGAACAAGAGAAGCAGCCTGGGTAAGAAAGAAAGGCCATAACTGAACTCAGAGACACAGCAGATAGGAAGAAATACGAAGCTGGGTGCTAGCTGGTGGTTCATGCCTATAATCTTAGCTCTCCAGGAGGCGGAGGTCTGAGGACAGCAGTTCACAGCTGGCTTGGACACAAAAAATCCCCGTGAGATTCTTTGGGGGGGGTCCGGTCGTGGGGCCTGAACTCTGGGCCCAGGCGCTGTCCCTCAGCTCTTCAGTTCAAGGTGAGTGCTCTACCACTTGAACCACAGTGCCAATTCCAGCTTTTTTCTTTTTGCTTATGTGGTGCTGAGGAATCGAACCCAGGGCCTCATGCATACAAGGCAAGCGCTCTACCACTGAGCCACCTTCCCAGCCCCCGCCTCCCCGTGAGATTCTTATCTGTCATTAACTACTCAAAAACTAGAAGTGGTGCTGTGGCTCAATCGGTAGAGCGCTAGCCTTGAGTACAAGAGCTCAGACAGTGTCCAGGCCCTGAGTTTAAGCCCCACAACTGACCAAAAAAAAAAGGAGGCATCTCACAGACTTTCCTGCCTAGGCTGGCTTCAAACCACGATCCTCAGATCTCAGCCTCCTGGGTAGGTGAATTACAGGCGTGAGCCACTGGTGCCCAGCTGTATGTTTCCTATTTTCCAACAGCTAATAATATTTGCTGACAAAAATTCTGGCAAGAAAATAGGGAGTCATATGTAACAAGAAGAAAGACAGTCAGTAAAGGCTGGATTTGGTCTCAGTGACAGTAACACTGGTCTGCATAGCTGATCGGTCACTCATCAACCAGACATATTACCTAACTTTTCAAGGCCTCCATGATCTTAGTTGCAAAATACAATCTTGAAAATCATTTTAGCAATAAGGCTAGACTGTGAGTGACATGGAGCAAATGTCCTTTTAAGACACAACAGCCAGGCGGGGTGCTGGTAGCTCCCACCTATAATCCCAGCTCTTCAGGAGGCTGAGATTTGATGACCTCAGTTCAAAGCCAACCCAAGCTGCAAAGTCACCGCGACTTTTTTTTTTTTTTGGGTCCGGTTGTGGGGCCTGAACTCTGGGCCTGGGTGCTGTCCCTCAGCTCTTCAGCTCAAGGCTAGCACTCTACCACTTGAGCCACAGCGCCACTTCCGGCTTTTTTCTTTTTGCTTATGTGGTGCTGTGGAATTGAACCCAGGGCCTTGAGCATGCAAGGCAAGCGCTCTACCACTGAGCCACCTTCCCAGCCCCAGTCACCGCGACTCTTATCTCCACTTAGCAAAAAGCTGGAAGTGGAGCTGTGGCTCAAGTGGCAGAGTGCTAGCTTTGAGAGGACAAACTAAGGAACAGCACCCCAGGTCCTGAGTTTTAAGCCCCAGAACCAGCATACACACGAGACGAGATCGCCAGAGCAAAAGGTGACTTGTGGTGCTCTCTGTCCCCAACTTGTGTTTGTAAGCCATCCTTCGACCCTTCCCCCACTTTCCTCTTCCACCAACAAACCAGGACTTCAGGCCACTTACCAAGAGCACATTACTAAGTCCCATCAACTGAGTAATTGCAGAATTCAGAGAGAAGTCCTCCACAAAGTGGGAAGTCACCTATAGGTAAAAGCTGAATTATTCATTGCTTCCAAATTCATTTAAGCTTGCCAGAAGAAAAAAAAAATCAAGAAAGTGAAATTAAAACGAATGCAATCTAAAATATTTGTAAACACAGGCTCTTGGATAATCACTATGTTTCATAGCACTAAGATTAAAAAATTCAGTCAATGCTATTTGCCTGTACTTAAGACTATTCTTTAAACTGGGCGCTGGTGGCTCACGCCTGTCATCTTAGCTACTCAGGAGGCTGAGATCTGAGGATCATGGTTCGAAGCCAGCCTGGGCAGGAAAGACTGGGAGACTCTTCGATTAACCAGCAAAAAAGCTGGAAATGAAGCATGGCTCAAGAGGTAGGGCACTAGCCTTGAGCAAAAAAGCCAAATGAGAGCAAGGTCCTCAACAACAGGATTATGCTAGGCACCAGTGGCTCACACCTATGATCCTAGCTACTCATGAGGCTGAGTGCTGACGATTGCTGTTCAAAGTCAGCCTGGGTAGGAAAAGTCTGTAAGATTCTCATCTCCAATTAACCAGCCAAAACACTGCATAGTAGAGTTGTGGCTCAAGTGGTAGAGCACTAGCTTTGAGCGAAACAAACTCAGGGATAATGCTCAGGCCTTGAGTTCAAGCCCCAGAACCAGCATTTAAAAAAAAAATGGGGCCAGTTGTTGGTGGCTCACTTCTATAATCCTAGTCACTTAGGAGGCTGAGATCTGAAGATCTCAGTTCAAAGCCAACCCAGTCAGGAAATGTCCATGAGACTCTTATCTCCACTGAACCACCAGAAAGGGCAAAGTGGAAGGGCGCTGGCTTTGAGCTAAAAAAGCTCAGGGACAGTGCCTAGGCCCTGAGTTCAAGCCCCAGGACTGGCGTGCGTGCCCACACACACACACACACACACACACACAGGGGAACTTGGGAAGTGAGACAAAGGCAAATCAACATGAGCAAGAGAGTTGTGCAGCCTGAGAGCATCTCTTGTCACTGAATAAAGCATCCAAAACCGCAAGATAGGCCGTCGCAGTTTCTGACCTGGGAAATGACAGCATTCTTGTACTTCCAGATTCTGCTGGCCTCGGCTCTCTCCTTACTGCTCAGCCGCTGAGGCTGGGGCTCCATGCCTCCAGCCCTGGCCTCTAGAAACCGGGTTGTCAGGGACCACAGACGTTGCTGCCATCTTAGCACCCCAGGAAGGGCGTCGGCTACGTGTGGGGACAGTAAAGAGACACAGAGCTGGAGGCGCGGTGCACGCCTGTCATCCTCGCTACTCAGGAGGCAGTTCAAAGACAGCCTGGGTAGGAAAAGTCCATGAGACTCTGATCTCCCATTGACCACCAGGAAACGGCAGGTGGCGCTGCGGCTCAAGTCATAGAATGCTTGCCTTGAGTACAAAGAGCTCAGGGACAGCGCACAGGCCCTGAGTTCAAGCCCCATCAGTGACAAAGAAAAGAGAAAAGAGTGAGCTCTTGTGACGGCAATGGGAAAAACTGAGCACGCTGTGGGTTTTGGGTTAGAGAAGTCAGACCAGGACTGACGGCCAGTGATCTGGATGTTCAGCACTCCGGGGCTCGGAGTCACGTAAGTGCTGCTACAAACCTCTCCCAGCCACGAAAATGCTGCGGCACTCTGCTGCCTCTACTGGTCACTGGCAGTATGGCAATCATGCCATTGAAAGGTGATCACTCTCCACATCAGCCAGATGCCCAAGATTCCTTTCCTAGCCTGGTGCCAGTGGCCCCCACCTGCCATCCTGCATTACTCAAGAGGCTGAGATGTGAGGATTAAGGTTTGAAGCCAGTCCAGGCTCTCCCTCATGCCCTCCCTCACCCCCCCCCAAAAAAAAAAATCCATGAGACTCTTATCTCTGATCAACCACCAACAAGCCATCAAGTGGAAGGGTGGCTTAGTGGTAGAGCGCCAGCCTTAAGTGGAAAAAGTTAAGTCCTATTGTTGGTACAAGAAAAAAAAAATTAAAAGAGGCAAAGGAAGCTGGGCGCTGGTGGCTCACGCCTGTCATCCTAGCTACTCAGGAGGCTGAGATCTGAGGATCGCGGTTCAAAGCCAGCCCAGGCAGAAAAGTCCCCGTGAGACTCTTATCCCCAATGAACCACTCAAAAACCGGAAGTGGTGCTGTGGCTCACGTGATAGAGAGCTAGCCTTGAGTAAAAGCTCAGGGACAGTGCCCAGGCCCTGAGTTCAAGCCAGCCTGGGCAGGAAAGTCCATGAGACTCTTATCTCCAGGACTGGGGGAGGGGA
>NW_012267344.1:149609-154813 GCF_000151885.1 Dipodomys ordii | reverse complement strand
CCCCCCCCGCAAAGGAGAAGCATGTGGATTAAAAAGGACTCACCCAGCCCAGACTCAGTTGGGGAAGTCTTCCTTGGAGCGAGGGCCCCTCCTCCCCCTATGCTGTTCTAGAAAAATTGCTTTCAGGGTAGATCAAGAGACCACTGGCCTGTGCACCACCCAGCAGCCCCAGAGCAGTGCGGAAGCCAGTCCAGTCTCCATGGAAACAGCTCCTCCCCAGAGGTGGTCCTGGGAGACCTGGCTTTAGAATCAGCACAGAGCCTACCTGCTTGGGGCCTCATGGGGGGGTGGGCAGGGGGGAGGGGGGAAGAGATGCTGCCCATTCTGGAGCGTGTAGCAACAGATCTGAGCAGAACTGGGGGTTCCCCCAAGGGGTCCTGAGAGGGATGCTGGGTGGACTGGAGGAGAGCCAATTCCTACATCCACTTCTGTCTTTGGCAGTACCATTTCCTCCCCGCGTCTCGGCTGTTCCTTCAGTGTGGGGGAAGAAGCAAGCAGGGAGAGGAAGGTGACCTACTCTTCACATCCCACAGGATATCTTTCTCGGGAGGGGCGGCAAAGAGGATGTAGAGGCGAATAGTGTCGATCCCGTACTGGGCGACCACTTCCTTGGGGTCCACGCCGTTGTGTTTGGACTTGCTCATCTTCTCCCACGTCACCTCTAACTTCTCTCTCGTTTGGGCGTGCACAGGAACAGAACCTACAAGAATATGTCGGAATGAGCCTGTAATACTAACCATCTCGGGGGTGATGGGATGATTGCCTTTGGAAGCCAGCCTGGGCATTCAAAGTTCAAAAAACCTCATCTCAACTAAAGGCTGGGTGTGGCGGCGCATGCCTGTCATCCCAGCTATGGGGCAAACACAATGGGCTGGTGCAGTGGTGTGCAGCCGTCATCCCCACTGACAAGAGGAAGGACGAGAAAGATCGTAACCAAAGTGAGACTCAACCTCGAAAACCATCCATAAGAAATGGGGCTGGAGGTGTGGCTCACGTGATAGAGCACTTGACTGGCAAGTGCAAGGCCCTGAGTTCAAGTCCCAGTACTGTAAAAACAAAAGCAAAAAATACAAAGGAGGGCTGGGAAGGTGGCTTAGTGGTAGAGTGCTTGCCTAGCATGCATGAAGCCCTGGGTTCCACTCCTCAGTACCACATACACAGAAAAAGCCGGAAAGAAAAATGCCTTTTGAAGAACTGTAGGAATTCGCTCAATATACTTCTCTCCCTGGATGGTTTGTTGTACAATTTTATCTCATACAATAGTTTGTGATGCTAGAGATTGAACCTAGGGCCTCACATGTTAAGACAAGTGCTCTACCACTGAGCTACATCCCAAATGATTTCCTAATTTATTTTTGTGCCAGTCTTGGGGCTTGAACTCTGGGCCTGGGCGCTGTCCCTCAGATCTTCAGCTCAAGGCTAGCGCTCTACCACTTGAGCCACAGCACCACTTCCAGTTTTCTGAGTGGTTTATTGGAGATCAGAGTCTCACGGCCCTTCCTGCCTGGGCTGGCTTTGAACCATGATCCTCAGATCTCAGCCTCCTGGGTAGCTAGGATGATAGGCGCCCGGCTCCATCAGCATTTTTTTAAATTCAAGGTCCAATTTATGTGCCTAACAGTCCACACTGTGGGAGAGGCATACTCATGGGGCCGACAGATGACTTGATGGGGTAGAAGGGAAGGTTGGCTGTGGCTGGCCGGGGCTGGCGTGGAGAGGTAGACAGAGAGTGCTGGCCAGGGCCCGTGCATGCAAGCAGACAGATCCCCCTGGGGGTTTCCAGCCCGGCCTTCGCTTGCGCCTGCCCTCACAGCCCAGCCCTTGTCACCTGTGAAGTCTACCTCCTCTCTCTGCAGGTACTGTCCCGATGGCAAGCGGAAGGTCTGCCCCTTGATGAGGCCTTGGGCCAGTAGCTTGTGAAATGGTTCTCTAGAGAAAAGAGTAAACAGGGGGAAAAAAAGTAGATGAGCAGAGGTAGCAATAAAAAAAAGGTCCATGGGGTTGGAGGTGTGGTTCAGGAGGTATAGCACCAGCCAAGAAGTACAAAGCATCAGATCTGGAATTCAAGTCCCAGTCTCAAACAAAAAAGGAAGACGATGAGGAGGAGGAAGAAAAGAGAAGGAAGGAGAAAGGAAGGAAGAGGAGAAGGAAGAGGAGGAGGAGAAGGAGGAAGGAGAAGGAGGAGAAGGCTGGTCACTGGTGGCTCATGCCTGTCATCCTAGATACTCAGGAGGCTGAGATCTGAGGATCGAGGTTCAAAGCCAGCCTGGGCAGGAGAGCCCGTGAGACTCTTATCTCCAACAAACCACTAGAAAACTGAAAGTGGTGGTGACTCAAAGTGGTAGAATGTTAGCCTTGAGCAAAAGAAGCTCAGGGACAGTGCCCAGGCCCTGAGTTCAAGCCCCAGGACCGACAGAAAAATCAATTGAAACATAAAAAAATAAAAGAAGTTGAGGACCAGCCTAGACAACACAGTGAGGCTTGATCTTAAACAACACAACCCAATGGGCCTGTGGAGCTGAAATCAGGTCTTGGTAGTTCTCAAATGACCACTGCTGCCACCTTCTGGTGGGTGCAGAATTGCAACCCCCAGCTGTCACTTTACTAGCACATAAAGGCTCTGCCTGCTCATTGAGCGTGCATCTGTGCGTCAATTTTTGTATGGGTATTGTGTTGGGTATAGACTAACTCCTCAAAGGAAAGCTGAAGGTAATCGAGGTCATTCAAAACCAGCTCGAGTAGTAGGAATAAGAGAGGAGGCTCCAGAGATGTCAGAGGCCTGGGCTGGCAGACTTAGAACCTAAGCTGGCTATGACAGTGACTGCCAAGTTTGTTGCTCATATTCACAACCAACGAAGGACTACTGATGAATTAGTCTGTTCATTCATTCACTCAACAGATGGCACTTAGGAACAAGCTCCTCTCAGCAACCGAGCTACTCATTCATCTTCCTGTTGAAGAACAGAAACCATTATTGGTTTATATCAAGGGGTTAAACTCATCTGATTTAACCAAAGGATCACTAAGGATGCCTAAATTACCCAGGAGGATGAGATCCGAGGATCATGTTTCGAAGCCAGTCCAGGCAGGGTCGTCTATGAAGACTCTTATCTCCAATGAACCACCAAAAAGCAGGAAGTGGAGCTGTGGCTGAAGTGGTGGAGCTCCAGCCTTGGGTGGGAAAACTAAGGGATACCACCCAGGCCCCAAGTTCAAGCCCCAGTATCAAAACACGTATGTCATTTTTCGGCTCCATATAGCTCTGATAACCTGCTTTATGTTTGTGTCTGTGAACTGAGCTGTGTGGTAAAATAGCACAAGTGCTCACCTGTGTTTGACCATTTTTTGATCGTGGCAAAAATGACTGAAGAACCTTGCATAGAACAAGTGCATGACAGCATGCTCTTTTCCTCCAATGTACAAATCCACTGGCATCCAGTAGTCTGCCAACGCCCGGCTGAAGGGTCTAGAAGAGAGTGGAACGGGCTCTTTACAACCTGCTCTGACATAATCGCAGAACTTAAGACAGATGTACTACAGTTCTGCAGAGGCTCTGGAATGAATTCTGCCAGGAAAAAAAAAGTGATTTTTCTGAAGAGTCAGATCTGGTTCATTTATGAAATATATAAAAATGGCTATAGAAGATGTGCTCTAAAAACTGAGATTTTTTAAAGATAAAATAAGAACCAAGGGCTGGGAAGGTGGCTCAGTGGTAGAGCGCTTGCCTTGCATGCATGAGGCCCTGGGTTTGACTCCTCAGCACCACATAAGCAAAAAGAAAAAAGCTGGAAGTGGCACTGTGGCTCAAGTGGTAGAGCGCTCGCCTTGAGCTGAAGAACTGAGGGACAGCGCCCAGGCCCAGAGTTCAGGCCCCATGACTGAACCCAAAAAAAAAACAAACAAAACAAAAAAATAAGAACCAAAAAAAAAAAAAGGCATCTCAGTAGCACGGGTATTATGCATGTATTATGATATGTATTTTAATATGCCAATTTAATTTTGAAGATTAGGACAACCAAGACTTTGGCATTCTTTCCCAGTAGGGGGCACTGTAGGGTTTCAAATGTAGAACCAATATGTAGCTACAAAGAGGTCTTTCATTTTTGTATGGTACTGGGGCTTGAACTCAGGACCTAGCTGTTGCCATTGTTTTTTAGTCTGGTCGTGGGGCCTGAACTCTGGGCCTGGGTACTGTCCCTCAGCTCTTCAGCTCAAGGCTAGTGCTCTACCACTTGAGCCACAGCGCCACTTCTGGCTTTTTCCTTTTTGCTTATGTGGTGCTGAGGAATCGAACCCAGGGCCTCATGCATTCAAGGCAAGCGCTCTACCACTGAGCCATCTTCCCAGCCCTCGGGATTTTTTGTTGTTGTTGTTGTTCAAGGCTAGCGCTCTACCACTCGATCCCCATTCCCAGCCTCACAACCTTACTTTTTAAAGTGGCTTTAAGGTCTGAATATAAAGCATATGTAGAAGCCAGGCGCTAGTGGCTCACACCTGTAACCCTAGCTACTCAGGGGGCTGAAATCTGAGGATCATGGTTCAAGGCCAGTCTGGGCAGGAAAGTCCATGAGACTCTTATCTCCAATAAAAACCACTAGAAAACCGGAAGTGCCACTGTGGCTCAAAGTGGTAGAGCGCTAGCCTTAAGTGAAAGAGTTGATGGACAGGGCCTGGGTTCAAGCCCCACGATGAACAAAAATATAAAATAAACCATAGAAGCCTAACTAACATAAAACAAACCAGGAACTCTCTCACCTACCAGATATTTCATAGCTAACAGACACAATAAAAACAGACTTCATACTTTCCTGACTGGGGTAGTTTCCAAACCAAGATCTTTGTATCTCAGCCTCCCAAGTAGCGAGGATTACAGGCTTGAGCCACCAGTACCCAGCTCCTTGAGCCTTTTTTGTTCAAGGCTAGCCCTCTACCACTTGAGCCACAGTTCCACTTATGGCTTTTTTTTTTTTTTTTTTTGGTGAGTAATTGGAGATTACACAGATTTTCCTGCCCAGGCGGGCTTCAGATCATGATCCTCAAACCTCAGCCTCCTAAATGGCTGGGTGAAATGGATATGCTCATTTGGGTCTTTCCAAAGGCCTGGTTGAGGCCTTTGGAGCCATGATATGGTCTAAGGATCCTCCATAGCAGCCTTCCCTTCCCCCCAACCTTTTCCTGCACCTGCTGCACCAGACCAAGGTCTA
>NW_012267344.1:145062-148249 GCF_000151885.1 Dipodomys ordii | reverse complement strand
CCCAAACCTGTGGCATGTTGTGCAAGCCGATGGAAGTCAGGAGGGGGAGCGGGAGGGGGAGGGAGGCGGGACACAGGCCCTGACCTTGGGCAGGTGCAGTTCACCCACTCGGAAGCTGTAGCCAGGGGCGAGCCGCCCTTGCCAGTGAACGACGAGATGCGGGGCAGGGTCACGGGCAGGTCCTCCGGGGAAACGGGCACTGGACCGCAGGCTGGGCAGTGGACAATGGGGATGGGTGTGCCCCAGTACCGCTGGCGGGAGATCAGCCAGTCCTTCAGCTTGTCACTTGTCACCTCTCCGCCCACTCTCTCCCCTCGGGCTTTCTGCGTCACGGCTAGAAAGGCCTCCTGGCGAGTCATGCCTGTAAACTGAGAGAAAAAAGAAAAGATGGCCATGATTCTCTGAGCAAGACCAAGTCACCACCCCCAGCCCTGCCTGGCCCATTCCAGGGACCAGATGGGCTGCCAGGATGACTTCTACCAGCCCTGAGGTCTTGCTCCTTAAGGAGATAGTAACGGTCATGTCTATTAGCCGGGCATCAGTGGCTCCCGCCTGTCATCCTAGCTACTCAGGAAGCTGAGATCTGAGGCGTGAAATGCAAAGCCAGCCAGAGCAGGAAAGTCTGTGAGACTCTAATTTCCAATTAGTGGGAAATTAAGCTCTGGCTCAAGTGGTAGAGCCCTAGCCTTGAGCAAGAAGCTCAGGGGTAATGCCCAGGCCCCTAAGTTCAAGCCCCAAGAACAGCATACACATACATACAAAATCACATCTAAGCCAGGCGCTGGTGGCTCACACCTGTCATCCTAGCTACTCAGGAGGCTGAGATCTGAGGATCACAGTTCAAAGTCAGCTCAGGTAGGAAAAGTCTGTGAGACTCTTATCTCCAATGAACCACCTAAAACCAGAAGTGGCGCTGTGGCTTAAGTGGTAGAGCACTAACCTTGAGCTGAAGAGCCGAGGGACAGTGCCCAGGCCCAGAGTTCAAGACCCATGACCAGAAAAAAAAAAATCCATCTATTATTTTAATATGTGTGAGGTACTAGAGCTTGAATTCAAGGACTCCTACATTTGCTTAAGCTTTCTCTTAATAAAGCCGATGCTCTACCCTCTGAGTTATATACCACTCCTTCGGGCTTTTTGGTGATGAGTTAAGAGATAAGTCTCAGACTTTTCTGCCCTGGCTGGCTTTGAACCTTGAACCTCAGATCTCCATCTCCTGAGTAGTTAGGAGTTTAGGCTTGGAGCCACCAGCGCCTAGTTGAAAAAATCAGATTTTATAGCTGCAACTAATAGAAAAAGGAATGTAATTATTGACGCATTGTTTTTCCCTTCAGATTTGTAGAGAAATTCAACCTTTTCAGGGGCATCAAAAAGCACCATGGCTTTGGACACTGCCCTTGTAGCGAAAGGGGAAGCTGGCCCTAGTAAAGTGTGTGTGTGTGTGTGTGTGTGTGTGTGTGTGTGTGTGTGCACGTGCATACGTGTGTTTAGATCCTGGTGGTTAAACTCAGGGCTTCAATGCTGTTCCTGAGCTTTGCTGCTCAAGACTAATGCTTTACCACTTGAGCCACAGCTCCATTTCCAGCTTTTTTTTTTGGTGATTTCACTGGAGATAAGAGTCTCACAGACTCTCCTGCCCAGGTTTGGTTCTGAACCATGATCCTCAGATCTCAGCCTCCTGAGTAACTAAGATGACAGGCGTGAGCCACCAGCATCCGCCAGTATTTTGTTCTCACTGAATAAGAAGCAAAGCTATGGGCTGGGACAAGTAGCTTGGTGGCAAAGCACTTGACTAATAAGTGTAACATCCTGGGTTCAATCCTCAGTTACCAAAAAAGAAAAGAAGGAGGAGGAAGAAGAAGGAAGGAGGAAGAAGAGGAAGGAGAAGCAGAAGCAACGGAAGGAAGCAGCAGCAGCAGCAAAGCTGCCAGAGATCTTTAGATATGGGGTTGAGGGAAAAGCATAGATTGTGATTTGCATCTGAAGGAGAGTATCTTTTTTGTTGTTGGTGATGGTGGTCATGGGGCTTGAACTCTGGGCCTGGGCGCTGTCCCTCAGCTCTTCAGCTCAAGGTGAGCGCTCTACCACTTGAGCCACAGCACCACCTCTGGTTTTCTGGTGGTTCATTGGAGATAAGAGTCTCAGGGACTTTCCTGCCTGAGCTGGCTTGGGACCATGATCCTCAGATCTCAGCCTCCTGAGTAGCTAGGATGACAGATGGGAGCCACCAGCACTCCAGCTGAAGAATATCATATCAAACTCACTCCCAGATCATGATTCCAGAAGTACTTAGGCACGTATCTTGGGGTACCGACCTCAGCCGAGGAACACAGTCTTTCTGTGCCGTCTGGCAGGGTTTCGATGACTTCTGAGTAGGACAGGCCCAATGCGTGGGCTAGGAGAGCATCCTCTGGGCTGGTGCTAGGAATCCCTGTTCAAGGGAAGAAATGAACATCTCCTATGCAACCCACAACACCCGTTTGGCTTCAGCACTCTACCAACTTGAGCCACACTTCTACTTCCAATTTTTTTGCTGGCGAGTTGGGGATACAGAGTCTTATGAACTATTGTGTCATAGGCTGGCTATGAACGGAGATCCTTAGCTCTCATCCTCCTGAGTAGCTAGGAAAGGTGTAAGCCACTGACACTCGGCTCAGCTTTAGCTTTCTTATAGGAGACCCTCTCTTTGGTTTAGAAGTTATAAAGACATGCCACATCCGAGGGAAAATGGAAGCCAGTCTTTGAGTATTATGCCACCCTAATGGGCCTATTTTCTACCATGACATTATTTCCTTGAAGTCTTTTTTTCCTTTTTTTTTTTTTTGCCAGTCCTGGGACTTGAACTCAGGGCCTGGGCACTGTCCCTGAGCTTCTTTGGTTCAAGGCTAGCACTCTACCACATGAGCCACAGTGCCACTTCTGGCTTTTTCTGGGTATGTGGTACTGAGGAATCGAACCCAGGGCTTCATGCATGCTAGGCAAGCACTCTACCACTAAGCCACCTTCCCAGCCCCTGAGTTCTTTTTCTTTTGCTTCGTTTCCTTTTCTTCTTTTTCTTTCCTTTCTCTCTCTCTTCCTTCTTGTTATTTTTTTGGGGGGGGTCCAGTTGTGGGGCCTGAACTCTGGGTCTGGGCACTGTCTCTCAGCTCTTCAGCTCAAGGCTAGCACTCTACCTCTTGAGCCACAG
>NW_012267344.1:134695-145012 GCF_000151885.1 Dipodomys ordii | reverse complement strand
CTCTACCTCTTGAGCCACAGTGCCACTTCCAGCTTTTTTCTTTTTGCTTATGTGGTGCTGAGGAATCGAACCCAGGGCCTCATGCATGCAGGGCGAGCACTCTACCACTGAGCCACCTTCCCAGCCCGTTATTATTATTCTTTTGTACAGGTCCTGGGGCTTAAACTCGGGGCCTAGATACTGTCCCTAAGCTTTTTGTGTGTGTGTGTGTGCTCAAGACTGGCACTCTTCCACTTGAGTCACAGTACCACTTCTGGCTTTTTGGTGGTTCATTGGGAGATGAGAGTCTCAGAGACTTTCTTGCCAGGGCTGGCTTTGAACCACGATCCTCAGATCT
Source organism: Dipodomys ordii (assembly GCF_000151885.1). NCBI lineage: Eukaryota > Metazoa > Chordata > Mammalia > Rodentia > Heteromyidae > Dipodomys > Dipodomys ordii. The sequence goes on along the minus strand of NW_012267344.1, from coordinate 144,675 downwards.
CAGCCTCCTGAGTAGCCAGGAATGACAGGTATAAGCCACCAGTATCCAGCTTTCTTTCTCCCTTTTGTTTTTTTTTTTAAATAGTTGTAATCTGAAAACAGACACTGAACATAGTAGGGTAAATATAAGGAGACCTTGTTGTAGAACCGCCCCCCACACACACTCCTCCTGCAGTGGAAAAAACAATGGCTTTCTTGAGGGAAATGGGACTGAGGCATAGGTCTGTCTCCAGCACCTTAGAAAAACCCCACTGAGTCAAGAGCTGAAAGATTCCACTTGGGCTGTGTTCCCAAAGGCCCTGGAACATTCTGCGCAGACATTTGCTCTGCGTTACTCCCACACAGGGCCTGGAGGAGATGCGGGGCGGGCAGAAGCAAATCACTCAGCCGCTAGGGGAGACCTGCTGTTCTGACTTGAGCTAGGCCTTCAGAGCAGTTTTGTTCTTTTCTTTATTTCCCACCCACCCCTGCCCCCGCCCCCTCCACCCCCAGCTGTTAGTTCTATAGGGGTGATGGCTCAGCCTTGGTTCTATTCACATGAAAGGCTTCATTGGGGAGGTGTGAAATAACATGGTTAGTGTCCACCAGGACCTCTCCCTCAGCTAGGACCGGGAATCTCCTGGTGGAGGGTCCCTGCTCCAGCCACCTGTGTAAACTGCTGGCTTGCTTAAGGACATATGTCATATAAAAAGCTAAAGGGTTGGGCTGGGAAGGTGGCTCAGTGGTAGAGTGCTTGCCTTGCATGCATGAGGCCCTGGGTTCGATTCCTCAGCACCACATAAACAGAAAAAGCCAGAAGTGGCGCTGTGGCTCAAGCGGTAGAGTGCTTGCCTTGAGCTGAAGAGCTGAGGGACAGCGCCTAGGCCCAGAGTTCAGGTCCACGACCGGCAAAAAAACAAACAAACAAAAAAACCAAAAAAAAAAAAAAAAAGCTAAAGTGCAAACACAAAATGCTAAATCAGATCTCTTCTTTTGGTGCTGGTCCTAGGCACTGTCCTGAGTTTCTCTGGCTCAAGGCTAGAGCTCTACCACTTGAGCCACAGCTCCGCTTCCGGGTTTTTGGTAGTTTGTAGGAGTAAAGATGTCTTGCGGACTTTCTTGCCCTGGGCTGGCTTTGAACTTCAATCCTCAGATCTCAGCCTCCTGAGTAGCTAGAATGTCAGGTATGAGTTACCAGTGCCCGGCTACTTTAGTCTTAAACTTGCAAAGTTGGTTAGCATGGATGACATTTTAACCACTGCTTACCTATTTTTGAATCCAGAGAGCCTTCTAAGTCGGCTCCAGCCGCAATGATGACAGGGACCTCCTGCTGGGTGAGCATGTTCATGGCTATCACCGGTGTGCGACAATCTGCAATGACAGGATGTAACAGCATGTCAGTCCACTGGGACCCTACGCTGTTTGAATCTCCGAGGAGAGACCAGGCAAGAAGAAAAAAGCAGGAGAGCTTTGGTGTTCTGTGCTAATTGATCAAGAATTTCTCCTTTCAAGGATAGTAATAGACAATTCACACCAGTGGAAATCAAAGGATGAAACCAAGCACATGAGAAAATGTTGTTCATCCAAACCCCTAAGCAAAGATGTGAGAATAGCAATTTTTTTTTTCTTTCCAGATGGTGGGGTGTGGTGGGGAGCAAGCCATTCCAATCACTGCCCTTTCCTTGTGAAAAATATCTGCAAGAGGTAGAAGAATGAAACAATAACAACCACAACAAATTTCCTTATGGGGTTGGGAAGGTGGCTCAGTGGTAGAGTGCTCGCCCAGCATGCATGAAGCCCTGGGTTCCGTTCCTCAGGACCACCTACACAGGAAAAAGCCGGAAGTGGTACTGGGGCTCAAGTGGTAGAGTGCTAGCCTTGAGCACAAAGAGGCTCAGAGACAGTGCCTAAGCCCTGAGTTCAAGTCCCACAAATGAAAGAAAAAAAAATCTACTGGTAGTGAGAGTAGAACAAGAGAGCAGAAAATGACTTGAACAGAGAGGGGAAAAGAAGGCAGGAAAAGTCTATGAGACTCTTTTTCTTGGGGGGGCCCGGTCGTGGGGCCTGAACTCTGGGCCTGGGCGCTGTCCCTCAGCTCTTCAGCTCAAGGCTAGTGCTCTACCACTGGAGCCACAGCGCCACTTCCGGCTTTTTCTGTTTATGTGGTGCTGAGGAATCGAACCCAGGGCCTCATGCATGCAAGGCAAGTGCTCTACCACTGAGCCACCTTCCCAGCCCGTCTATGAGACTCTTATCGCCAATAAACTACTCAGAAAAAGCCAGAAGTGGCACTGTGGCCCAAGTGGTAGAGTGCTAGCCTTGAGCGAAAGAAGCTCAGGGACAGTGCCCAGGCCCAGAGTTCAAGCCCCAGGACTGGCAAAAAAAAAAAAAAAGACAAAGGGAAGATTGAGGAGTTTTCAAACATAGCAGAGGCCTGAAGAATGACCAGCTCCCCCCAGCATGGCCCATGGTCCCAAGGTACATCTCTGGGAAAACAGGGAATTGATAAGTCTTTCTAAGCAGGGTGCAATATGCAAAATACTAGACTGAGAAGAGTTTCCAAGAGCCACAAGGAAAATGTGGAAAGATATAGTCAGAAATTCAAAGAATATAAAGCAAATGGGGGGAGGGAGAACTCTATATAAAAAAAAAAAGAAGCAGAAAATATAATCACAGTACACAGTGTACACAGTACACTCAGTTGTGATTCTTTGTGAATACATAATTTAAATATTTTCAAACAACATATATAATATATATATTTTTTAAATTTTGGCAATACTTGCAATTCTTGTGAGTTGGCCAGCTAGGTTGCTTATTAATGTATTGTTTGCTTGTTTTTGTTGAGCACAAGTTCCTTAAAAAGGCAGCAAAAATAAGATGCGTCCTGAGAGTTTTTGGGATCTAATTGGTTCCCATAATGCCTGAAGTTCTCTCCTTTTCTCAGTTGACCACCTCTGACATAAATCTGATTTATAAGTTCTGACAAGACAGGAAGCCATCAAAAGCATCAACAGGGACCAGAGGCTGTGCTGTCTTTTCCTAGAATTGTTCCTTGCATCCTAAATATTAAATATTCATGGGCTGGGAAGGTGGCTTAGTGGTAGAGTGTTGCCTAGTGTGCATGAAGCCCTGAGTTTGATTCCTCAGTACCACATACACAGAAAAAGCCACAAGTGGCACTGTGGCTCAAGTGGTAGAGCGCTGTAGCCTTGAGCACAAAGAAGCTCAGTGACAGGCCTAGGCCCTGAGTTCAAGTCCCAGGACTGGCAAAAATTTATCACATATGAAAATGTGTTGAATTTATAGTGCTTTTTACCTCAGGAATTCAGTCTTTTATAACTGATTAGCCAACTAAGCTCCTATTAAAGTTACCTCATTTTCATTTGTGTCCCCAAATGAAGCATAAGAAAAATGTAAAGATGAGATGCTTGCATTTCTTAGTTTTTCAATTTTAGAAAAATATTCAAATGTCACAAGCCCTCAAGGAAATCTCAAATTGTCCATGAGGGATAAAAACTAGAAGTTTTCCCTTTAAACAGCTGAAAAGAAGCCAATTTCTCTTTGGAATGAGGAGACAAAAATAAATCTGAGAAAGATAGCATTGGGCCTGGCGCTGGGGGTGGGGGTGGGGGCCCTCATGCCTGTAATCCTACTCAGGAGGCTGGGATCTGAAGATTACAGTTCAAAACCAGCCTGGACAGAAAAGTCCGTGAGACTCTAATCTCCAATAAACCACTAGAAAACAGGAAGTGGCGCTGTGGCTCAAGTGGTAGAGCGCTTACCTTGAGCTGAAGAGCACAGGGACAGCGCCCAGGCCCAGAGTTTAAGCCCCAAGACCAAAAATAAAAGACTTTTCCTGCCTTGGCTGGCTTCAAATCATGATCCTCAGATCTCAGCCTCCTGAGTAGCTATCAGGGTCCGGCTCCAAACAATGAAATTTCAATTCTTCTCCATTTCAGCACAAGAAAAGTAGGTGATGAAACTCACTTTGTGCTGAGTGAGTGGTCTCTGAGCCTGCCTGGCAGGCTTCTTTCTGACCCCCAGGGGCATACCAACTGGGTGTGTGGGTGGTGTAGGGGTGTGTCCCCAGAGGGTTGGCACTGCCCCCAAGCTCTCAGGAAGTGCTCCTTGCTCTCAATACCTGAATGTGGTCATTAATGCTCAGGAAACAATTACAAGTGCCAGAGAGAAGCTGCAGCGCGATTGTTTATTTCCTCAACCTGTTATCAGCAAATGCTGTAATGTGTTGCTCTCCCTTAAAGTCTACTGAGTTGGCAGGAAGGTCTGCGAGACTCTTATCTCCAATTAACTACTCCCCCCCTCCAAAAAAAAAAAAAGAAGTGGAGCTGTGGCTCAAGTGGTAGAGCACTAGCCTTGAGCACAAAAGTTCAGGGATAGCACTTAGGCCCTGAGGACCAGCACCAACTTTAAAAATAAAAAAAAAAAAAAAAATACAGGCTGGGGTGTAGCTTAGTGGCAAAGCCCTTGCCTAGTGAGGGTTCAATCCCCAGTAAAAATAAATAAATAGAAATTAGTAATACTAAGACCAGATGCTGAGATCTGAGGCTCATGGTTCAAAACCAGCCTGGGCAAGGAAGACTATGCGACTCTTATTGCCAAAGAACCACCAGAAAACCAGAAATGGAGCTGTGGTGTAGAGTGGTAGAGTGCTAGTACTGAGCAAAAAGAGCTCAGGAATAAAGTGCCCAGGCCCTGAGTTCAAGGCCCCAAATGAACAAACAAACAAACAAAAAGATAAATAAGTAAATAAAACAAGAATAAGGCTAAAAGTAAGAACAAATCACGGAAGATGGTACACAGCAGGACTTTGGTTGTCGTGACTGCTGTCTCAGAGCCTGCTCTAGGACCTGCCAGCTTACCTTTGCCAGGTACCAAGGCCTTCTGAAAAGCCTCCTTCAGAGAGCTGTGCCCGTGTAGGAGTCTGTGGCTGGGAGAAATGGCCACATGGGAGGTACCATATATGGCCTCAGGGGTGGCTGTGTATGCTGTGAGCTTTTCTCCAGTGTCTCGGCCATCCACCTGGCAGGAGGAAGTGAGGGTCATTTCATTTCTCCGTCTTCCCCCTGGGCAATGAGATTTCTCAGCTACATCCCCTGGCTCCTCCCCCTGGTTCCCATGGTGATCATCTCTGGCCTCAAGATCAGAGGGGTAGGGGACTAAGATGGGGCCTGGCAGTACCCTGCTCCATTGTAAAATCTTTTTTTGCTGATGTTGATCTGGTCATGGGGCTTGAACTCAGGGCTTGGACACTGTCCCTCTCTCTCAAGGCTAGCTTTCTACCACTTGGAGCCTTAGCTCCCCTTCCAGATTTATTGGAGATAAGAGTCTAACAGTCTTGCCGGGCGCTGGTGGCTCACACCTGTAATCCTAGCTACTCAGGAGGCTGAGATCTGAGGATCGCGGTTCAAAGCCAGCCTGGGCAGGAAAGACCGTGAGACTCCTATCTCCAATAAACCACCAGAAAACCGGAAGTGGCGCTGTAGCTCAAGTGGTAGAGTGCTCGCCTTGAGCTGAAGAGCTGAGGGACAGTGCCCAGGCCCAGAGTTCAAGCCCCACGACTGACAAAAAAAAAGAGTCTAACAGTCTTTCCAGCCCCAGGTGACTTTGAACCGTGATCCTCAGACCTCAGCCTCCTGAGTAGCTAGGATGACAGGTGTGTGAGCCACCGATGTCTGGCTTTGAATACCTAATATTTTGCTTACTTATTTACATCTGTTTGGTCAGTACTGTGTTTGACCTCAATGAAGGTTGTTTCTTTGCCCTAAAAAAGAATAAAATTTTTTAAAAAAAGAATAAAATTAAAAATATGTATATGACTCCGCGCTAGTGGCTTATATTTGTCATCCAAGCTACTCAGGAGGCTGAGATCTGAGGATTGCAGTTCAAAGCCAGCCCAGGCATGAAAGTCCCTGTGAGACTCTTATCTCCAATTAACCACTCAAAAACCAGAAGTGGCGCTGGGCGCCTGTGATCCTAGCTACTCAGGAGGCTGAGATCTGAGGATGTGGTTCAAAGCCAGACCCAGGCAGGAAAGTCCTGGGGGTAGGAGGGGCTCTTATCTCCAACAAACTACTCAAAAAAGCTAAAAGTAGAGCTGTGGCTCAAGTGGCAGAGCACTAGCCTTGAGCAAAAAGCTCGGGAGACAGAGCCCAGAAAGAAAAGAAGAAGAAAAGAAAACAGAAGTGGCAATGAGGCTCAGAGTGGTAGAGTGCTAGCCTTGAGCAAAAAGCAGCTCAGGGACAGTGCCCAGGCCCTGAGTTCAAGGCCCACAACTGACAGGAAAAAAAAAAAAAAGTATATGAACTGCAATCAATGCCTTTCTATTGAACAGTGCTTCTGTGGAGTCCTGAGTTACTGGGTTAATCAATGAATCCCAAAATGCCAAAGGAGATTGGAGATTTGCTGAGCGCGAACTGCCGACGTGTGGGCGGGTGGTCACCTTTAACATGAAGTCCAGATGGCAGCCCACGCAGTCCCCGATCCAGTGGGCCTGCATGCCCTTTATGCCATACCACTCGGGAAGGTCTGCCAGCCCATCCTGCATGGCCTGTGAGAATAAAGAGAAGAGGAAGAGAAGTAGACAGCACTTAGTGGAGGCACCAAAGGTGTCGGGACATGTGAAGCTAGTGGTACGGTTACTTATACTGCTTTGGCTGAAGAGCATGGACTTCTAGCTTGAGCCCAGGAGAAAAGCTTCGCATCCCAGGAGAAAAGCTTCGCATCCCTGCCTCCATTCGTGTGTGTGTGTGTGTGTGTGTGTGTGTGCGCGCACGCGCGCACGCGTGCAAGTACTGGGGCCTGACCTTAGGGTCTGTCACTCTCATTTGGCCGTGTGTATGTATTTGGGTCATGGAGCTTAAACTCAAGGCTACTACTTTGAACCACAGCTCCATTTCCAGTTTTCTGGTGGTTCACTGAAGATAGAGAGTTTCATGGCCTTTCCGGCCCGGGCTGGCTTTGAACTGTGATCTTCAGATCTCAGCCTCTTGAGTAGGTAGGATTATAAGCATGAGCCACCAGCGCCCAGTTCATTTGAGGTTTTTGTTGTTGTTGTTGTTGGTCATGGGGCCTGAACTCTGGGCCTGGGTGCTGTCCCTCAGCTCTTCAGCTCAAGGATAGTGCTCTACCACTTGAGCCACAGTGCACTTCCAGATTTTTGGTGCTTAATTGGAGAAAAAATTCTCCTGGATTTCCCTGCCCAGGCTGATTATGAACCTCAGTCCTCAGATCTCAACCTCCTTAGTGGTTTAGATTATAGTTGGGAACCATGTGTTCTCTTCCATAGTTCAGGAACTACAACTAGAAGGTCATGACCTACAGACCTGTGTCTGGCAGCATAGCCTGTTCCCTGCCCCAGAAAATCAAATTCTGGCTGGGTGCTGGTTGCTCATGCCTGTCATCCTAGCTTGTCAGGAGGCTGAGAGCTGACGATCTCAGTTTGAAGCCAACCAAGGCAAGAAAGTCTGTGAGACTCTTTTTTTTTTTTTGGGTCCGTTGTAGGACTTGAACTCAGGGCCTGGGCACTGTCCCTGAGACTCTTTGTGCTCAAGGCTAGAGCTCTATCACTTGAGCCACAGCACCACTTCCAGGTTTTGAGTTAATTGGAGATAAGAGTCTGACCGGGACTTTTCTGCCTGGGCTGGCTTCAAACTGAGATCCTCTTATCATCAGCCACCAGTGCTCAGCTCTAAGAGACTCTTATCTCCAATTAACTACCAAAAAAGCCAGAAGTAGAGCTGTGGCTCAAGTGGTAGAGAGCTAACTTGAGGACAAAAGCTCAGGAACAGTACCCAGGCCCTGAGTTCAAGCCACAGGACTGGCATGAGGGGGGGTGGGGAGAATGTAAGAGAGAGAAGGAAGGAAGAAAAGAAGGAAGATTAATTCTGATCAGAAAATGAAAGAGAGAGAAGGAAAACAAGGAAGGAAGAAGGAAGGAAGGAGGGAGGGAAGGAAGGAAGGAAGGAAGGAAGGAAGGAAGGAAGGAAGGAAGGAAGGAAGGAAGGAAGGAAGGAAGGAAGGAAGGAAAGGAGAGAAAGAAAATTGAATTCTGATCAGCTGCTCTGGTAGGAACGTAGAAACCATCTCTTCAGGTTTTCTCTTGATTGAACTGTCCAGCCTAGAAAACTTCTGCTGGAGGTATTTGCTTAAAATAGTCAAATAATGGAGATGAGGACAAAAGAGTCATAGATGGATGAAATTGAATTGTTTTCATACGCTAATTCTAGAGGAAGGCCTAGGTAGGACCTAACCAAACATAAAAACCAAAAGATAATTTACACATATATATAATTTACATATATACACACATATATTTATATATATGTATATATGTGTGTGTGTATACATATAAAATGCTGGTCCTCAGCGCCTGAGTGCTGTCCATGAGCTTTTGTGTCCTTGAATCATAGCTCTGTAGCACTTGGACCACAGCTCCATTTCTGGGTTTTGGGTAGTTAATTGGAAATAAATGTCTGTCTCATGAACTTTCCTGGCTGGCTTTGAACCTAGATCCTCAGATCTCTGCTTCCTGAGCAGCTAGGATTAGCTTTCTGTTTTTTATTTTATTTTTTATTTTGGTTGGTCGTGGGGATTGAACTCTGAGCCTGGGCACTGTCCCTTAGCTCTTCAGCTCAAGGCTGGCACTCTACCACTTGAGCCACAGTGCCACTTCCGGTTTTCTGGTGGTTTCTTGGAGATAAGAGTTTCATAGACTTTCCTGCTCAGGCTGGCTTTGAACCAGAGTCCTCAGATCTCAGCCTCCTGAGTAGCTAGGATGACAGGCGTGAGCCACTGGCGCCTGGCGGGTTTGCTTTTTATGTTTACATTTAGGGGAGCTTGTTGTGAAGTTTGTCCCCAGTCCCGGGTTGCCATTCATATTTCTAACTCACAGACTTCTGGGAACTCTCGACTGACTGCAAAGCTATAATGCCAAGGTCTCCCTGAAATTGCTTTCTGCCAGCCCCATGGCCTTTGGCTCCCCCCATCCCCCCCCCTCCCCCCCCCCCCGATTTTCTGTGCTGACCTCCAAAAACAGCTCCTTCAATCACTGCACACCGGGGTTCAGCAAGAACCAGGCAGGTTGCCATGGTAACTAAGCACTTTGGCTGAACAGTTGACAAACTCAGCGCTGCCAATTGAAAGAATAAATGCCCCTCAGTTAGGCTATTACATTTCCAACTAGAGGCAGAGGTCAAAACGAAAGAGCTAATTAGGTGGCCTTTCCGAGCCGGTGGACTCCAGACTCCAGAATCATCGGCTGGGTCTGCAGGATGACCTGCTCCACTTCCTGGCAACACAGTGGGGGGGCCCCAACTGTCAGCAGAGAGCTCAAACTGCCCAGATGCTACAGGGGGCCCTGACCCCAGCTTTGTTTTTCTCTGCCTCTTCTCTGATAGCCCTGTCCTTTTAAGGAACAGCACACTGGTGTTCATGAGGTCTAATGCGCATCTCTGTGCATTCTGAACAAATTACACAGGGGAAAGAGCCTCCTTGAAGACCTATATTTTGGGGGGGGGGGAATAAAGCCTGTTGGTCACATTTCCCTACAGTGTTGGAGCATTACGGTTCAGGTTTGGCAAAGCTTTGTAATGATCACAGGTAACACAGGCCTTGTGTTTTCCTTGCATTTAAGACCTTCAGCATGGCCAGGCATGGTGACTCATGCCTGTAAGCCCAGCTATTCAGGAGGCTGAGATGTGAGGATGGTGGTTTGAAGCCAGACCATGCGGGAAAGTTTGTGGAATGTTTATCTCCAAGGAACCACCAGAAAATGGGAAGGGACTCAAGTGGTAGAGTGCTAGCCTTGAGCAAAAGAGCTCAGGGATGGTGTCCAGGCCCTGAGATTAAGCTCCACAACAGATAAGAAAAGACCTACAGTTGGGGTTTGGAGGCCTGGCTCAGTTGGGAAACACTAGCCAACAAGTGAAAACATCACTTTGTGTACCAGACTCAAAGAGAAGGGGAGGGGAGGGGAGGGGA
>NW_012267344.1:104851-133370 GCF_000151885.1 Dipodomys ordii | reverse complement strand
GCCTCAGGCATGCAAGGCAAGTGCTCTATCACTGAGCCACCTTCCCAGCCCCTCTGTGAGACTCTTATCTCCCATAAACTACTCAAAAAAAGCCAGATGTGGCGTTGTGGCAAACGTTGAGCAAAAGAAACTCAGGGACAGGCCTCAGGACCAGAAAAAAAAATTTACTTCTTTTTTAAAAAATTTCTTTTCTCCATTTTCTCTCTCCTCACTTTCTTTGAGTAGAGGGAAGAGAAACAAAACACAGAAAAAGTGGTGGCAAGGTTAAAGGTCTGGTCGCTATACGTAGTTCTTGGTGGTACTGGAGATTAGAGTATATATCTAATATACAATATTAAATATTTAATATGTAATATTGTAGTTAATATGCTTAAATATATATTTATTCGCTGCTAGATGTTTATATTAAATATATTAAAAGTAAATATATAAGGGACTAGGAAGGTGGCTTAGTGGTAGAGTGCTTGCCTAGCATGCATGAAGCCCTGGATTCGATTCCTCAGTACCACATACACAGAAAAAGCCAGAAGTGGTGCCGTGGCTCAAGTGGTAGAGTGCTAGCCTTGAGCAGAAAAGAAGCTCAGTGAAGTGCCCAGGCCCTGAGTTCAAGGCCCAGGACTGAGGGGAAAAAAAGCAAATATATAAGTATATAAATATATATATAGTATATATAATCTGTAAGATAATATAAATATATTAAAGATATAAAATATATTGAAAGTATTAAATATATCTAAAGTATTACATATATTACAATCTGTATAACAGTATAAATATATAACTACATTAAAGGCACTAAGTATATTAAGGTATTGAATATTAAAATATTAAAGCATTAGACATATTTAATATACAATGTTAAATGTAATTAAATATTAAATACTATATATGCTTAAGAAACGCCAGTATTTTAGTGAGTTAAAATGCAACCAGGAGTAGAAACTGCATACTGCCTATTGTGGTTGTCCAAATGTGGTCCCTAAGCTTCTGGGGCCCTGGGCTGGGAAGGTGGCTTAGTGGTAGGGCTTCCTGGGTTCAATTCCTCAGTACCACATACACAGAAAAAGCCAGAAGGGGCGCTGTGGCTCAAGTGGTAGAGTGGACAGTGGCCAAGGCCTGAGTTCAAGCCCCAGGACTGGCAAACAAACAGCCCCACACACTTCTGGGGATCCCTGATGAGTCCTTTCAAGGGGCCACAGGTGAACAAGACCTGCGCTGTCTCCTTCGTTCTGTCCACATTGGCATGGCTGGTGGAGAAACGACTGCAGACTTCAGTAAAAGCCAAGGCAGCAAGCAGCATTTTAAACTTTGACCTACAGCCAACTACTGGCTGTAGCAATGGGCAGTGCAGTTCCCAGTCCAGGCCACCAGGGGGGTGTCTTGTCTACTCCACCACCAGTCCCAAGCCTTCTCTACAATCCCTGACTTTCCAACATGGCTCTTGGGCCCTGTGTAGCACTTAGCATAGTTAGTTTTTTTTTTTTCTTTTTCTTTTTCTCAAGGCTAGCACTCTACGCTTTTGAGCCATGGTTCCACTTCTGGTTTTCTGGTAGTTAACTGGAGATAGTCTTATAGACTTGTCCTGCCTGGGTTGGCTTTGAATGGTGAACCTCAGATCTCCACTTCGGGAATAGCTAGGATTACAGGCTTGAGCCACTGGTGCCTAGCTTGTTTGGCTTTTGAAAAGCGCGCGCGCGCGTGTGTGCGTGCGTGCATATGTGTGTGTGTGTGTGTGTGTGTGTGTACACTGGGGCTTGAACTCAGGGCCTGGGCTTATCTCCTAGCTCTTGATGTGCAGCTGATTTGAACTTACCTCCTTTTGATAGGCCAGCCCAGCTTCATAGAGTTTAATAAATAGGTACTGTGTCCATCTGTAGTAATCTGGCAAACACGTGGTAATTTCCTGGCAAATAACAAACAGTATGCATGGGTCATTGTAAGCATCACCCCCCCCTCCACCCCCACCCCCAGATGGATGTATCAGTCTTGGGATCCAATTTTGAAAAACAATCAGGGCTGGGTACGGGTGGGTCACACCTGTCATCCTAGCTACTCAGGAGGCTGAGATCTGAGGATCAAGGTTCAAAGCCAGCTTGGGTAGGAAAGTCCCTGAGACTCTGATCTCCAATGAACCACCAGAAAACCGGAAGTGGTGCTATGGCTCAAGTAGTAGAGCACTTACCTTGAGCTCAAGAGCTGAGGGACTGCACCCAGGCCCAGAGTTCAAGCCCCACGACCAACGAAAACAAAAACAATAAGGCAGGCACTGGTGGTTCATGCTTGTAATCCTAGCTACTCAGGAGGCTGAGATCTGAGGATCCAAGGTTTAAAGTCAACCTGGGCTGGAAAGTCTATAAGACTCACCTCCCAATTAACCAGCAAAAAGCCAGAAGTGGAGGTAATGCTTAAGTGGCAGAGTACCATCCTTGCACCCAGGACCTAAGTTCAAGCCTTTGAACCAACACACACACACACACACACACACACACACACACACACACACATAGAGTAATCAAATGGATCTAATCCATCCACTTGGTTCTGTTCCCCACCAGATGCCACCCTACCTTGGTTTACATAATTCGTGATGGGCCAAGAACATGGCACCACATGCACCAGCCCTTCTGTGAACCCGGAGACCCAGCTGAGGGATGTGGGCTGCGGTACAGACGTAAAATGCTAAAGCTCTACGAAGCATGCATAATGCAATGTGCTAGGAATGGATGGTTGTTTATTTTGTCATCTAAATTTTAAATCATTCGTCTGGAAGTAGTGATCTGACTTGGAAGTACCTCATGGAATCAGATTCTGTATTCGATGAAAATGTTCTGTTTTCCAGCTAGAGAGTCCCCCCGCCCCACCTTGTCCCCGATAGAACATCAGTTTATCCTTCCCATTAAAACAGCTGGCTGGCAAAGATGTTTAAAGATGTCCACTGCAATCCGGCTCACACCCAAATGTCCAGGCAACCTTACCTGTCACCCCGGGAGCCTGGCACCTGTGGATGGGGCTGATTGTTGCCACATCCACCCACAGGTTCTTGAGCAGCACAGGTTTGTGAAGACTTCCTTTTTCTTCTTTTTGGTATCAGTCCTGGGGCTTGAACTCAGGGCCTGGTTGTTGTCCCTGAGCTTCTTTTGCTCAAGGCGAGCATTCTAGCACTTGAGCCCCAGCACCACTTTAGGCTTTTTTTTTTTTTTTTTTTAGTTTTGTGAAGGTCAGACTCCCATAGACTTTCCTGCCTGGGCTGGCTTTAATCTTTAATTCTCAAATTTCAGCCTGCTGAGTAGCTAGGATTACAGGTGTGAGACATTCGTGTCTGGCAAGACGTGTGTGTGTATGTGTCTGTGTGTGTGTCTGTGTGTGTGTGTCTGTGTGTGTGTGTACTGGGGTCTTGAACTCAGGCCTGAGTGCTGCCTCCGCTCTCTGGCTCAAGGCTGGTGCTCTACCACTTGAACCACACCTCCACATCTAGCTTTTTTTGCTGGTTAATTGGAGATATGACTCTCACTGGGCTTTTCTTGCCCAGGCTGGCTGTGAACAATAATCTTCAGATCTCAGCCTCCTGGGTAGCTAGATTGACAGCTATTGGTGCTTGTCATGGGAAGACTGCTTGAAGGAAGTGCTGTGTTCCAGAATCTCTTTTCCATTCCTGAACTTCTTTTCTCTGCTTTGAAGTAAGCCCACCCTGCATTAATGCACTGTTGTTTTAATACAGAGAATCAGGCTGGGTGCTGGTGGTTCACGCCTGTCATCCTAGCTACTCAGGAGGCTAAGATCTGAGGATCGTGGTTCAAAGCCAGCCTCAGGCAGAAAAGTCTGAGACTCTTATCTCTAATTAAAGAGCAAAAGCAAGGAGTGGAGCTGTGGCTCAAGTGGCTGAGCACCAGCCCTGAGCAAACAAGCTAAGGGATGGTACTCAGGCCCTAAATTCAAGCCCCAGGACTGGCACAGATACTCTCTCTCTCTCTCTCTCTCAAAAAAGTAATAGAGTCAGGTAATTCAAAGCATAGCTCTGAAAGCAAAGCGATTCAGCCTCACTCCACGTAGATGTTTATCAAGATGTCAGCATTTATATTCTCTTGAGCTCTGCCAAGAGCAATCTAGTTGCCAGACAACCAAATTTACCTGAGACCACAACTGAAATGATTCCTCCACGGGGGGGGGGGGGGGGGGAGTTCTACAGTATCTGTCTTTTAAGCATTAAAAGGATGTGCACATTTACAGGCGAGACAGGGAGACCAAGGCAGAAGGTGAGCTCTCTCTGAACACGGGTGAGACCTGCCCACCCACACCTGAGGGACAGCCCTCGTTTAGGGACTGAGCCAGCCTGGCTGGTGGCTTCTGTGGTCCTGTGATTTGGCAGTGACCAAGTCCAGGAAGGCTGAGACGCAGCAATCTTCTGTGAGGACAAACCACAACAGTTACTCCCTCTAGCTAGCCTGCGATCACTTCAGGCTACTGGAGAACCGTGTGTGGCCAAGTCAAACGTGGTATGATAAAAGCTCGGTTCAGCGTAAAACACAGGCTGGGCACCTGGGAGGGGTTGAGGGGCTCCAAGGGGTGTTATCTCCTGTCCTTTCTGTTCAGGTGGGATCTAGCTGGGTCCTCGTTTTTCTGCCCTCTGCTCTCTCTGGGACAGCCATTGGTCTCAGATCACAGAATAACGGCGATTGCTGAGACGACCATCAGGCATCGCGCTGGCCTCCCAAACTTGCCATACTTAGCTATCCATCATGAAGTTAATGAGGCCGGGCGCCGGTGGCTCACACCTGTCATCCTGGCTTACTCGGGAGGCTGAGATCTGGGGGTGAGGGTACAAAGTCAGACCAGGCAGGACAGTCCACAAAGACCTTGTGTTTTGTTTTGTTTTTCTAGTCCTGGGGCTTGAACTCAGGGCCTGGGTACTGCCCCTGAGCTTCTCTGGCTCAAGGCTAGCGCTCTACCACTTGAGCCACAGTGCCGCTTCTGGCTTTTTCTGTGTATGTAGTACTGAGAAATCAAGCACTCTATCAATAAGCCACGTTCCCAGCCCTCTGCTATTTTTTGGGGGGATGGATATTTTTGAGTATTCTTCATCTTTATAGTAGCCTCCACAAGACACTTACGCGACCATCTACTTTATTGTTCTTTGCCAGTTAACAAGAATTTCACAAAAGCAATCTAACAAGACAGACAGCTTTTCTAACTGGACCTCTGGGAACCAAAAAAAGAAAACCAACCTCCCATTAAGCTACAGATGAGATTAATTGGCTTGAGCTGCAATTTGTTACTAGTCTATTTGGGCGGATGCCAGTATCTCAGCTGAGAGAGCCAAATGAGCTCTCCAGCAACAGCTCCATTTTTCTAGAAGGGAAAGAATAGTCATGCAATCTGCAGCATCCTTGAGAATTCCAGGATGAGCAGGACAGAATCCCCTGATGGATGTTGGCCTGATTCAGGTTTTCTAGGTTCCCTGAGCAGATTGCTAGACACTGGCATGGGCCCAGCGGAAGAGGAGACACCGGTGCATCAGTTCCACGGATGCAAACAACATGAGCTGTTCCAGCTGTCAGCAAGACACAGCTTGAAAAAAAAATTTTTTTTTAATCTATGAGATACAGACCAAGAAATAAAGCCATCAACTTGGAAAAGTCAGAATAAATTACCCTGAGAGTCCAGTGACTTTTTTTTTCTTTTTTGTTAGTAGTGAGATTTAAACTCAAGTCCTGGGTGTTGGCACTCTACCACTTGAGCCACAGTTCCACTTCTGGCTTTTTTTTTTATTTTTTGCCAATCCTGGGGCTTGAACTCTGGACCTGGGCACTGTCCCTGAACTTCTGCTCAAGGTGAGCACTCTACCATGTGAGCCACTGTGCCACTTCTGACTTTTTTAAGCCGTTTATTGGAGATAAGCATTCTCATAGAGTTTTCCTGCCCAGGTTGGCTTCCAACCGTAACCCTCAATTCTCAGTCTCCTGAGTAGCTAGGATTATAGGCATAAGCCACTGGTGCTCAGCTTCACTTCTGGCCTTTTGTGGTTAATTAAGAGTCTCATAGACTTTCCTGCTCAGCCTGGCTTTGAACTGTGATCCTCAGATCTCACCCTCCTGAGTAGCCAGGATGACAGGCGTGAGCCACCAGCACCCAGCCTTACACTTTATCTTATTCATACAAGGCCCATGTCTCTGATGAGTGTAAAAACATCACACTGACAGAGTCAGTAAAAACACTGTCCAGCCAGGCATCAGTGGCTCATGTCTGTTGTAATCCTAGCTACGCAGGAGGCTACGATCTGAGGACTGACTGCAGTTTGAAGCCAGCCCAGGGAAGAAAAATCCATGAAATTCTCATCTCCAATTAACCACCAAAAGAGCTGGAAGTGGAGCTGGGGCTCAAGTGGTAGAACACTAATCTTAAGCCAAAGAGACCCAGAGACAGTGCACAGGCCCCCAAGTTGAAGCCCCAGAACTGGCACACACAAAAATAAATGAAAACCAAAGCTGGGCGCTGGGTGACTCAAGCTTGTAATCCTACTTAGGAGGCTGAGATCTGAGCATCGTGGTTCGAGGCCAGCCTGGGCAGGAAAGTCCATGAGACTCTTATCTCCAATGAACCACCAGGGAAAAACCAGATGTGGCGTTGTGGCTCAAAGTGGTAGAGCGCTCGCCTTGAGTGAAAGAGCTCAGGGACAGTGCCCAGGCAACCGACCAAAAATAAATAAGAAGAATCATCACTGTCCATGGCTTAGGTTGGCAAGCACAGAACTGGTCCAGCTGTACATAAGGTCAACATGGCGGTCATATGTTAAAGGAGTCAGGGTTTTAACGTTGACCCCTTGGGTCAACACGCAAGCACCAAAAGACAGGTCCATCAAACCACTTCAGCTAGAGCCAAGGTACCACCTTTGTCCCATCCAGTGCCAACCAAAACTGAAATTTTGCAGGGAAAGGTTAATTTCTGACGCTGAGGGAGACCCGGTAATCCTCAGCCAGAGATCTGCTAGACGAACTGCTTTCCCTGTGAGGAATTGAAAGGGGGCAGGAAGAGTCAAAGCGCCTAGCTTGCCTGCTACACGTTGTCAAGGCAACTGGCTCCAGCCCTCGCACAGGGAAAGCTTCCTAACCATGCTTCCCGCACCGCACTTGCCTCTTTAAGTTCTTTTGGTTTTGTTCAGCTCATCTTTAAATTCCTTTCAAATGACAAAAGAAAAAGAAGGGGGAAAGAAACACATTTAAAAATATATCTATTATTCGGGAGAGCTCATTATTTTCTCCAGAGTTCAATTCTTCCTCTCCAGACATCTATAGTCTTGAACACAAATAAAAGCAGCAGGGGAGGAAGGGCCGCGGACAAAAATGGTTCACGCTGCCATCACACCAACTCTGCTATCTCTGAGAACAAACCCAGGCAGGGGGGAGAGGCAGAGACCCATAGAAATATGGATGCTGGTGGCTACTGAGATCTGAGGATTGCAGTTCGAAGCCAACCCAAGCAGGAACGTTTGTGAGACTCTTATCTCCAGTTAAATAGCAAAATATTCAAAGTAGAGCTGGGGCTCAAGTGGTAGAGCGCTAGCCTTGAGCAAAAAAAAGCAGCTCAGGGACAGCACCCAGGCCCTGAGTTCAAGCCCTAGGACTGATGACCACAGGTAATGCCCACAGCATTAACATCCAGGTATCAATGGACTCTGGGTTACAAGCAAGAAAGCTAGTAAGGCAGACAGGTGTCTTCATAGTTTAGTGACACGTACCATGGAGAGAAAGAAAGAGGATGGAGCCGTGACCCCTCTCTCCTGCATCCATGGACCCCTCCCTACGTTACAGAGTTGGAAACCGCTGGACCTCTGAGGGCCTGTCCCTTTAAAGATGCAGTCAGGTGCCTGTGGCACACAATTGTAATCCTAGCCATTCAGAAGGTGGGATCTGAGGATCAAGGTTTGAAGCCAGCCCAGGCAAGGAAGTCCACGAGACTCTCACCTGTAATTAACCACATATAAAACCTATCTAAAAAACTGGAGCCAGCTGGGTGCTGGTAGCTCATGCCTGTCATCCTAGCTACTACTCAGGAGGCTGAGATCTGAGGATCTCAGTTCAAAGCCAAGCCTGAGCAGGAAAGGCTGTGTGAGTCTTATCTCCAATTAACCACCAGAAAACCGGAAGTGGCGCAGTGGCTCAAGT
Source organism: Dipodomys ordii (assembly GCF_000151885.1). Taxonomy (NCBI): domain Eukaryota; kingdom Metazoa; phylum Chordata; class Mammalia; order Rodentia; family Heteromyidae; genus Dipodomys; species Dipodomys ordii. Next base: position 125,211 of record NW_012267344.1, on the reverse strand, counting down.
GGCAGAGCACTCACCTGGAGCTAAAGAGCTCAGGGACAGCGCCTAGATCCAGAGTTCAAGCCCACAACAGACAAAAGCAAACAACAGCAACAACCAAAAAAAAACAAACCCTGGATACCAGTGGCTCACACCTGTCATCCTAGCCACTCAGGAGGCTGAGATCTGAGGATCACAGTTCAAAGCCAGCCTACGGCAGCAAAATCTGTGAGACTATCTCTGAGAAATCACTAAAAAGTCAGAAATGGAGTTGTGGCTCAAGTGGTAAAGTGCTAGCCTGGAATGAAAAAGCTAAAAGAGGGTGATTACGTCCTGAGTTCAAGCCCCAGTACTGGCATAAAAATAAACACTGCTAATGAAGACAAGAGCTGTGCAACGAAGAACCTCAGGAGATAGTCAGCTCTTGAGATTGCATTGAGGGAAAAGAAGAAAAGCTGAGTTAGTCCAAAACACTAGGTATTACCCAAGTCCTAGAACATTTCCTTTTGGTCTGATTTTTGTTTGTTTGTGTGTTTTCATCAAAGCATGGCTGGTTGGAGATTGTCTAGCGAACACCGAAGGACTTGTCTCTCCCCTCTTGGCCCAATCGTTTTATGGATCCAAAGATGGAATATGAAGGATTTGACCCCCACCTCCATCATACCAGGCACTTGCAGATGCCAGGCAAAATCCCAGGTATGTGTGGAAATGCTTGATGTACAGGCAGGGCGATCCACCTAATACTGACTATAAACCATCCACTGTGGGCCTAGCCTGTAAGGCTGTGAGTCCAGGAAAGGGTTAAGAGGTTGGAAGACTGGAGAACTAGACCTTGTGAAGGTCAGCCAGCCAAGGCAGGACAGATTCAGAGCTCTTTGAACATTAAAAGAGCTTGAGACCTTGGATAAGGAAATATTTAGCCATTCTCTGCCTGCAACTGCAATTATCCCTACCCACCTGATAGTAAACGCAAGGAATCCCTGTCTCCTTGCTCAGACCCCCCATAAAACCCTTAACTCCGCCCTCCCCCCAGGCTCCAAGCCTGCAGAAAGAGTATGCCACTTGCTGTTCCCCAATAAACAGTCCAGGCTTGTTTCCTTCCTTTCTCTTCCATTTTCCTGATACTAGTCCGAGTTGGACTGTTTTGTTTTGTTTCCTTTCTTCTTATATTTGCCTGATTTCTGGAGAGAACACTTAGGGAGTGATCTCAGTACAATCATCCAGATGATCTCCACGTGCCAGGGTGTGTTTCTATTAAGATCCGGGGCAAGCTTGGTCTAGAACAGGCTCGGGCACCAGAGCACTGGGAAGGAACTGGAGACAGGCATCGGAAACATGGGTTGGAAGGGGACCCACCACTGAGAAATCTACTCTGTCACTGTCACGAAGAACTCACAGGACTATCCCTCGAACCAGTTCATGACCATCAAGTTTGAACCGTAAGTGCAGTGTGTTACTGTACTTTGGGCCTTAAAGGCCCTCCTCCAAATGCCAATGTGGTAAAGATGCACTAGGAGAAGGTAGAGCCTTTAAGAGGTGGGGGTGAGTGGGAGGGCGTGCCCTGAAAGGGGATTATGGGATTCCAGCCACTTCCTCTTCCTTTCTTTTCCCCTTCTGTTTCTGGCCAAGAGACTCGGGCTTTTCTCCATTGACTCTCCACAAGCTTAAAAGCAACAAGTCCACCAGGTACCAGTGGCTCACACCTGTAATCCTAGCTACTGAGGAGGCTGAGATCTGAGGATCATGGTACAAAGCCAGCCTGCACAGGAAAGTCCATAAAGACTCTTATTTGCTATAAACCACCAGAAAACCCGAAGGGATGCTGTGGCTCAAAGTGGCAGAATGCTGGCCTTGCGTCAGCGACAGAACCCAGGCCCTGATGAGTTCAAGCCCCCATGACTGACCAAAAAAAAAAAAAAAGCAACAAGTCTAATCAATCATGGACTGGAACATCCAAAACCATGAGCCAACATCAACCTTTTTCTCTTCCTAAGTTGATTACCTCCGGGATTTGCTACAGTAATGGGAAGCTGGCTGAAAACAAATGCAGGTATGCATACCTTTGTTTTTATTTTAGCAGAGCTGGAGTTTGAAGCAGGGCCTTGGACGTGCTAGGCACACACTCCACCACTTGAGCCACACATACCCTGTCCCTTCTGTAATTTAGTTACTTTTCAGGTAGAGTTTCGTGGGTTTTTTTACTTGGGCTGGACAGGGCTGTAAACTTCCTATGTATATAGGATCACTGGACACACACCACAATACTTGGCTTGTGGGTTGAGATAGAGAGAGTCTCATTGACTTTTTTTTTTTGGTCCTACATAACCTCAAACCACAGTCCTCCCAAACCCTGCTTGCAGAGTGGCTGAGATTACAGGCATGCCCCACTGGGCTAGCAAGTCCATACCTTCTTCTCAGAAAGGTGCCAATTATTCCAGAAAGCATGTGCCCCACTGAGAAGCAACCGCTCTCTTCCCTCTCCCCTCACTCCACAATTTGAAGTCGCATTCCCTCCTTCCCTCTGAGCGCAAGTTCAGCTAATCGCATCCAGCTTTCTTATTTTCTTACTTTCCCTCTGCAAAGTATGATCCACACTGGCTGGAGACGAACATCTAAAAAGCGAGCGAAACACGGTGTTGTGCTAGGAGACAACATTTGATGATCATTCTGGCAAATGCACTCATTCCTGGAATAGGTGTACTTGCTTTCCAATCCATGCTCTTCATGGAAGGAAGATTAAAGAATATACTGCTCAGGAGCTGGGAGCGTTGGTTGCTATGGGGTTTCTCGCTCCCAGGAGAGGAAGGAAGAAAAGAAAATGCTATGACCTGGGTTTTAAAGCGTGGTTTTGCAGTCTGAAAGAGGAAGATAACATTCCCAAGCCATCTCATTGTTCAAACTGTTTGGGTAATTGTCGGCTGGCCATCTGCTGGATTGTCTGGTTTGTATGAGACTTTAAGATTGCTGTTGGCAAAGGGCACAGATTCACCTTTCAATGAAACCATTCCTCCACCTCCTCACGTTGCTGTTTTGCACACATCAAGCAGACTGCAAAGGTTTAATTAAAAAGGCTTGTGAGGTTTGGAGGTGGGAGGAGAGGAGGGGGGTAGAAAAGGGCTGAGAACACAACGCTGGGAGAAATGAAGGGGTAGCTCAAGTGGTAAGAGTGCTGGTTGTCAGTGGAAAAAGCCAAGCAAGAGTGTAAGTACCTGAGTTCAAGTCCCAGTACTGGCACACACATGCATGCACACACACACACACACACACACACACACATCCCAGTGGCTCACGCCTAGCTTCTATAGGGTTAGGGATGTGCTTCAAGTGGCAGATTGCCCTTCCAGCAAGTCTGAGTCCCTGAGTTCAATGCCCAACCCAACAGCCACACAAGCCTCTCCAAAAGGGAGGGCCGACTTACTCGATCCCAGCTGAAGCACAGGCCCAGGTGGTCCAGCTGACCCCTCATGTGTTCGATGTTCCTGTGAGACAGAGCCAAGTACATCTTTAGAGCTCTAGAGGTGGGTTAAACACATGACTCGACCAATCACACTTTGAGAAAGGTGGAAGAAAACTCAGCAAGTGTAGATTATAGAAAAGGACTTCGGAGTGCTGTTTGTTTTGCCCTGAACAAATCATGTTAAGTAAGGTAAGCCAGACTCAGAGAGACAAATGGCGCATGGTTTCTTTCTCTCACAAGTGAAACTAGATCGAAAACACAGCTGGCTATGATGACTTATAGGGAACTCTTAGCATTTCATACACAATCAGACTAAAGGAAGATGCTCTTAAAGGATGAGTCCAAATACTATTTATCGAAACGAATTCTAGGAAATGGAAACATAATTATTTGTTGTTGTTGTTGTTGATGATGATGATGATGATGGTGTTTGATTTGGCTTGTTTTGTCGTTTTAGGGGGCAAAGGGGCACATGAATGGAGGGAGGGTGAACAAATGCAGGCCTGTTACTCAAGAGATACTAGGTGGAAATCAACTATGTGATTTGTGGGCAGGGATGCGAGGCAGAAAATGGGGGTCAGCAAAGGAAGGAGTGACATGGTCCAAAAAGAAATGTACTTACTACCTGACTTATGAAATGTTCACTTCTCTGTATAACACCTTAATAATAACAATAAAACAATATTAAAAAAAGAACACAAAGGTGTAATACCTCTGTGCTTCTGATCATATAAAATAATATTCATCAAAGTGAATTTCAGGAAATGGAAAAAAAAAAAGAAAGAATGAGTAAAAATACCAATCCATTAGAAGGTAGTATTTGGACAGATTATAATCCGACAGAAATCACAATAGTTTTAGTTCCAGGGACTGTCAGTCTACTACCTGGCCATTCAGAAGGATAATGTCTTTGAATACAGACTTCTGGCCCCTCCAGAAATCTGTGCTCTACACAGATTTCAACCAAGCAAATACGAATGTAAAAGTGGTGAAAAGCCAAGTGCAGGAGTTCATGGCTATAATCACAGCACTCCTGAGGTAGGAGCACTCTGAGTTTGGGGGTCACCCTGAGCTCTACAGAAAGCTCCTGTCTCAAAAAACTTAATAACAAACTGGGAGCTAGCTGGGTGCCGGTGGCTCACGGTTGTAATCCTAGCTACTCAGGAATAAGATCTGAGGAAGGAGGTTCGAAGCCAGCCCAGGCAGGGAAAAAGACAATGACACTCATCTCCAATGAATCATTAGCCAGAAAACCCGAAGTGGAGCTGAGGCTCAAAGTAGTAGAGCACTAAACCTTGAGCAAAAAAGCTTAGGGTCTGGGCTCAGGCCCTGAATTCAAGCCTCATGATGGAGGAGGAGGAGGAGAAGGAAGAGGAGGAAGAGGAGGAGGATGGGGAGGAAGAGGAGGAGGAGGGGGAGGAGGGAGAGGAGGAAATGCATAGCAACACATACCTTCGGGTCCAGCTTTCTGGATGTAAATTCCTCTCTACAGCGGCATTCTCGGCAGGCAGTCCGAACGCATCCCATCCCATGGGATTGATGACCTGGTGTGGAGAGGACACAAGTCAGCCATGGTGAATCATTCAAACCCGGCAGGTGTGTCTTCTGGGCAGTCAACAGCTTCCTTAGCATACTTCTTTGCGAATCCGCTTTCTCTCCTGGGTGATTTTGAACCATGCCTTTTGGCCAGCCAGCTGGCTGCCGATGGTAGGAACATGTACAAGTAAAGCACCAACAGTAGTGATCTGATAGAGGCTCAGTCAACCAACAGGACTGTGGCTCTCTCAAGTTAACTGCAGCTCCAGTAAAGTATGGTTTCCCAGACTGGGGAGTCTGAGAAGCCCAGGATTTCCCATGATGACTGCTAAAGCTAAAACTTTCCTAGACTCCCAGGAAATAGAACCATGTTCTATATTACACATACTATTTTATGGCCTGCTTTTTCCACTGAACGTTCTACCATAGACATCAATGTAAAATATTCAGATTTGAAGCTGGGTGCTTGTGGTTCACCCCAGTAATCCTAACTACTCAGGAAGCTGAGATCTAAGGGTCACAGTCAGAAGCCAGCTCAGACAGGAAAGCTGGTGAGACTCTTATCTCCAATTAACTAATAAAAAAGCCAGAAGTGGAGCTGTGGCTCAGGTGATAGAGCACTAGCCTTGAGCACAAAAGTTCAAGGACAGTCCCAGGCCTTGAATTCAAGTTCCAGGATAGACACACAAAAAATTAAAAATAATAATAAAATTTGAATTTATGTATGCCTTTCAAAGAAACAGTCTAGCTGGGTGCTGGTGGCTCACATCAGGAATCCTAGCTACTCAGGAGGCTGAGATCTGAGGATTGTGGTTCAAAGTCAGCCAGGGCATGGAAAAGCTATGAGCTTCTTTATCTCCAAAGAAAACCTGAAAAACCAGAACACCCAAAGTGGAGCTGTGGCTCAAAGTGGTAGAGGACTACCCTTCAGTAACAAAGCTCAGGGACAGCTTTCAGACCCTGATTTCAATCTCCATGACAGACAGAAGGAAAAAAAAAAAGCAAAAGAAGGAAAACGCCTAATATTCCCTGAAAAGATCAGATTTATGCAATTTTAGGAACCTGAGCAGATATATACCAGTCTAGCTGAGACCTGAAATGCAGCAGAGCCCAAATGAATGAGACTCAAAGTATCTCATTCATCCCCTACCCTACCCCCTACTCCACAACTTCAAAGCATGGACTGCCAATCCTAACTCCCCTCTCCATAGGCCTGGATCCTTCTCCATGCTTTATCTGGAGCTAGACAGGGTGCTGAACAGGAAGAAACACTTTCTCTTTCTCTCTCTCTCAATAGGGAGCTCTGGGCCTCCAGATGACTCCGCCCCTATCTTGTGATGCTGGAAAGGCAGAATGAGAGATGGAGAGAGGACACTAACAAAGCTTCAAGACCAGGTCCCAGCCTTCAGAGGGCCTATGACATTTTTCTCAGACCCTTTATGCCAGGATCTATACACACACAACACACATACAAAAATAATACACACACACACACACACACACACACACACACAATAACCTCCCTTTTTTTGCTGAAGCTGATCTAGGCTGGGTATTAGTCCTTGACAGCCAAGAAGTCTGATTAAAACAAACATCCAAGCCCGGCGCTGGTGGCTCAAGCCTGTAATCCTAGCTACTTAGGAGGATCTCGGTTCAAAGCCAGCCCAGGCAGGAAAGTCGTGAGACTCTTATCTCCAATAAACCACTAGAAAACCGGAAGTGGTTCTGTGGCTCAAGTGGTAGAGTGCTAGCCTTGAGCTGAAAAGCTAAGGGATAGTGCCCAGGCCCAGAATTCAAGCCCCATGACTGACCAAAAAAAAAAAAAAAATCCGAAGCTGAGCATTAGTGGCTCACGCCTGTCATCTTAGCTACTTAAAAGGTTGAGATCTGAGGATCTTGGTTTGAAGCCAGCCAGGGCAGGGAAGTCTATGAGACTCTTTTAGCTCCAATTAACTACTAAAAAGACAGAAACAGGGCTGTGCCTTAAAGTGGTAGACCATTTACCTGGAGCACAAAAACTTAGGGACAGTGCCCAGGCCCTGAGTTCAAGCCCCAGGATCAGGACCTGGGCACTGTCCCTGAACCTCTTTGTCCTCAAGGCTAACGCTCCACCACTTGAGCGATAGCACCACTTCCAGTTTTTGAGTGGTTAATTGGAGATAAGGGTCTCTTGGGGACTTTTCTGCCTGGGCTGGCTTTGAACTGTGATCCTCAGATCTCAGCCTCCTGGGTAGGATTACAGGCGTGAGCCAACTGACACCTGGCCTTCTTCCATACTTGCCTGGACCACCCCTGAGCTCAGCTTTCTGCTGGCTGCTGCTTTGGCGGAATAATGTACCTGTTGTATAACTGCTCTGTAGAAAGGGGAAAACTTAATTACTAATCAGTGTCTTTGTCAGAGCTGTCAAAATGGTACCAAGTCAATGTTTCACCCTATTAACATCATGTTATAGGGTCTGCTCACAATTTTTAAATAAAGTCAATCCAGAGAGACTATGTGGCGGTAAAAAAAAAAAAAAAAAGACAGTCTGGAGTTATATAACCTACTTGTTCATTTTTATTTTTTGTTTCCAGATGAAATCAACATGAAAAGATATTCTTAGTTTCCGTGTCATCCAAGATGTCTATCTATACACATAAAGTTAGAAAAACATCTCTAAAAAGTTTTTTAATATTTCAGATTCTTACCAAAAATAACAAAAAAGAAAAGTTGCCCTTAAAGAGAAAATAGAAAGGACTGGGGGAGGGGGGGGCTGGAGGGGTGGTTCAGTTGGCAGAGTGCTAGCCAATGAGTACAGTGATTCCCAGTTTCGGATCCTCCCCCCACATCCAGCCCCTCCCCTTTAAAAAGAAAAAAAAAGATAAGCCAGGCACCGGTGCCTTACACCTGTAATCCTAGTTATTCAAGAGGCTGAGATCTAAGGATCATGGTTCAAAGCCAGCCTAGGCAGGAAAGTCCATGAGACTCTTATCTCCAATGAACCACTCAGAAAACCGGAAGTGGTGCTGTGGCTCAAGTGGTAGAGAGCTCGCCTTGAGCTGAAGAGCTCAGGAACAGCGCCCAAGCACAGAGTTCAAGTCCAACGACAGACCGACAGACAGACAGACACACACACACATACTCTCTCTCTCTCTCTCTCCCCCCCCCCAACAGTCTGTGGGAAAGGCTTTCTATAGCTTGAACCCAGGGCCTCAGGCATGCAAGGCAAGTACTCTACCACTGAGCCACCTTCCCAGCCCATTTCTTTTTTTCTTTTTTTTTAAGTGGTTACTAGGGAATGAACTTAGGACTCCAGCTTGGTAGATGTTCTACCACTTGAGCCACACTTCCAAGTCCTCCTTGCTTTTAGTTTGTTTTTCAGATCAGGACTTATGCTCTTTTTATTTTTTTAACTTTTAAATTTCTTTCCTCCCTCTTTCTTTTTTAATTTATGTTAGTCATGGGGCTTGAATTCAGGGCCTGGGCACTATCCTGAGCTCTTTTGCTCAAGGCTAGTGCTTTATCACGTTGAGCCATAGCTCCACTTCTCTAGTGGTTTACTGTAGACAAGAGTCTCATGGACTTTCCTGCCCAGCCTGGTTTTGAACTGTGATCCTCAGATCTCAGCCTCCTGAGCAGCTAGGATTACAGGCTTGAGTCACCAGTGCCAGGCAAGTATCATGCTTTTGTCCAGGCTAGACCACCTCAATCTTCCTACCTCCATCTCCTGAGTAACTGGGATTGAAGGAATACACCACAATGCTTGGCCCTCTATTCCTTAACATCCTGGCCAGGAAGTTAAGTTCTGCTCTGTCATGTACTCTCCACCGCCACTATCAGGATTCTCTAACCTGAATTAAAACCTCCAAAATCATAAGCCAAAATAAACCTTTTCTCCTTATAAGTTGACTGCTTCATCAGATATTTGTTTTGGGTCTGGTCGTGGGGCCTGAACTCTGGGCCTGGGCGCTGTCCCTCAGCTCTTCAGCTCAAGGCTAGCGCTCTACTCCTTGAGCCACAGCGCCACCTCCGGCTTTTTTTTTCCTTTTTGCTTATGTGGTGCTGAGGAATCGAACCCAGGGCCTTAGGCATGCAAGGCAAGCGCTCTACCACTGAGCCACCTTCCCAGCCCCTGCTTCAGATATTTGTTACAGTACTAGAAAGTTGCCTGAACCTAACACACAGCATCTTTGTTCATCTTTGTCTGTTGACTTCATTCCCCTATACAATGACCGTTGATGGGTGGGCTCCTCCTGGGAAGAGAGCAATGGCACCTACATTTGTATCTGCCTACTCCCAATCCCTACCTCATCTCCATCCCTAGCATAACACCCAACACATGGCTGCTTCCCATTCATCTAGATGTGTCTTCTAGATGCAAAAAGAATAAGCCAAGCTCTTCATGCTCCTCCTCAATGTCCTTCAATCTTGATTACATTTGTTCCTTCTTTGGTAGGTGGTTCATACCTATAATCCTAACTACTCAGGAGACTGAGATCTGAGGTCTGAAGCCAGACTAGGCAGGAAAATCCATGAGACTCTGATCTCCAATGAACCACCAAAAAGACAGAAGTGGAGCTGTGGCTCAAGTGGTAGAGCACCAGCTTTAAGAAAAAAAAAAAAAGCCTAACAGATAACACCCAGAGGTCAAGCACAATACTGGCATGAAATAGACAGACAGATGATAGACGGATGGATGGACAGATGGTAGGTGGATGGAGGGATGGAAGGAAGGATGGAGATAGATGGTAGATAGATAAAGGGATGGATGACGAAAGTTTGATCTTCATTTGTTCTTTTTTTTTGGGGGGGGGTCTGTTTGTGGGGCCTGAACTTTGGGCCTGGGCACTGTCCCTCAGCTCTTCAGCTCAAGGCGAGCACTCTACCACTTGAGCCACAGCGCCACTTCCAGCTTTTTTCTTTTTGCTTATGTGGTGCTGAGGAATCGAACCCAAGGCCTCAGGCATGCAAGGCAAGCGCTCTACCACTGAGCCACCTTCCCAGCCCTGATCTTCATTTGTTCTGAGCACACATTAGCCCACTATCCCAAGTAGAGCAGACAGGAGCGGCTTCAGCAGCTGTGTGCCCTTACCTGCCTGCCTCTCATTCTCTGGAAGCGTGCAATGGTGTCGCTGATGGTGTAGACACGGACGTGGCCCATGTGCAGCTTGCCAGAAGGATAAGGGAACATGGACAGCACGTAGAACTTGGGCTTTGACTTCTACAAAAAGAACAACAAAGCATACTTAGGTAAGTACTTTCTGGGAACTCTATCTGCAGGAATGAATCTTTTGGCAACTCTGCGCGTTTCTTCATTGAAAGTTTTTCCTTTTGAAAGAAGAAAACAAAAACAAGAAACAACTGTTCTCATGATGTAAATGGATGAAAAGGTTCAAAACCAAGATTGAAAGCCCAGGGTAAAGCTAAAAGATGTCCAAGATAATACAGATTAACCCTCTAAGTAGTAATTGTCCTTTTTTTTTTATTATTGTTTTCCTGTTTGTAAAGCTCCTCTTTTAGCCAGAAACTCATGGCTCACGCCTGTCATCCTAGCTACTTAGGAGGATCACAGTTCGAAGCCAGCAGAACAGGGAAATCCGTGAGACTCTTATCACCAAGAAATCAGCAAAAAAAAAAAAAAAAAGCCAGAAGTGGAGCTGTGGCTCAAGTGGTAAAGAGCCAGCCTTAGGGGTTGGGGATTTAGTTCAGTAGAAGAGCATTGTCTTGGCAATTGAGCAAGATAGGTGAGCCCTCCACTTTCCTAGAAGCGGATGGGAGTTGGGTTTTGTATATAAGAGATCTCTGAAGATGAATCCTCCCCCCCCCCCCCCCTCCCCCTCTTCCCCCCCCCCCCCCCCCCCCCCCCCCCGCCCCGCCAGACTCCCTGTGGTCTATACTGAGACCTACTGGCAACAGGGTCCCTGGGCACTGTGTTGGGGCCTCAGTTTCCCTACTGCATTGTGAGAAAGTCCCAACCAGTAGAGAGAACAGATTATTGTGTCCCAGGGCTGACAGTACAAGGTCAGGGATCTGTAACCTCCAGTTTCCCAAGCAGCAGTGGGAGAAACACAGGAGGAAAACCACCCTGGTGCTGCGGCTCGGTGATCCTGCTGCTTTTTCTCTAGGGATGTTTTGGAGGAGTGGGAAAATGCCTTGGGAGAATTCGTCGGGAGCGCTGGACCTGAAATTCCGGCACTAGGAAGGCTGAGACCAGAGGATGGGGAGTTTGAGGGGTAGCCTGAGTTATACAGCAATCTCCTATCTCCAACAATTAAAGAAAGAAAGAAAGCAAAGAAGAATGGAAAAGGGGTGGGGAAGGGAGAGGGAGGAGAGGAGGGAGGGGAGAGCAAGAGGGAGAGGAGGGGGTGGGAAGGAGGGAGGGAGGGAGGACAGAAGGAAGGGAAAGAAGGGAGAAAGGGAAGGAGAGAGGAAGGGAATTCTTTGGGAAGCAGAAAAATAAACAAAATTCTTGACGTGACATTTCTGGTTTGTTTTTCCCCTTCCTTCCTTCCATCCTTCCTTCCTTCCATCCTTCCTTCCTTCCTTTTTTCCTTCCTTTCTCTCTCTCTCTCTTTCTCTGTCTTTCTCTCTTTCTCTGTCTTTCTCTCTTTCTTTCTTTCTTTCTTTTTTTGTTGGGACCAGGGTTTGAATAGGGACCTTGAACTTGCTGGGTGTGTTTGCCAAACTTCCTGTTCGACCACTCCAGCCCTCTAGTTTTCAAGACATTGCTTTCTCTTCTTAGAATTACCTCATTTCACCGCATGAACACTCATTGTGCTATATTAGGGTAGAAAGTGACCCCCAAGCACTTTCCTTCATTAGTATCTATTTTCCCCATTAATATCTATTTAAACGTTTATTCCATGAAGATTAAAGGAAGGGCAAAATCCCATCATTCTTCATTGCCTTGCTAATTAGCCCAACTCCAAAGCTAAATTAGTAAACGATAGGCAGGGGGGAAAAAAAAAAACATTGCTGAAAGCAGAAGCAAAAACCCTTTTCAGATGCATAGTCTTATTTATTGCAGAAAAGAACCCAGCCTACTGCCTGTCCCTGTTTTCTGCTTGTCTGTGTGATTTATTTCCGCCCCCCCCACCCTCCTCGGTGACAAAGAAATGAGTTCTGTCAGCTGGGGGTGGAAAAAAAAAAAGAGAGCAGAACATGCAAGGAGTTTATGTTCTAATTGAGCAGGAATCTGATTGAAAGGGAAATTTTCATAATTGCATCAAAGCAAGAGAATGGAGGTCTTCGAGAGAAAATTAGGATTGCGAGGGATGGAGGGGGGGGGAGATTAGCTTTGCTAACTGGGTTCTATTGTTCTTCTTAGCCTGTCACTTCAGAAGGAAGACCAACATTGACTTCTCTGTGGATGGCACTCTGAAGTTGCCACTGAGCCCCCAGAGGGTAGCAGACTCAAAGATACCCACCCCCCCACCACTACACACAGGGATGACCCTTGCTTTCCTATTAGCCAGAGGGCCTTAGACAGGTTCTTCTGTTTTCTGGCCTGTGTGTTGTCTATGAATCACAAAAATAAATACATAATCAATAAAAGCTTCAGGTGAGGGCCTGGGAATGTGGCTTACTGGTAGAGTGCTTGCTTAGCACGCATGAAGCCCTGGGTTCAATTCCTCAGTAACCACATATGCAGAAAAAGCCAGATGTGGCGCTGTGGCCCAAGTGGTAGAGTGCTAGCCTTGAGCAAAAGAAACTCGGAGACAGCGGCTGGAATCTCAGTTCAGGGTTATTTTGGGAGCCAGGGAGACAGTCAATGGCAAAATGGCAGAGGGTGAAATACTCACTCAATAAGAATGGTTATTTTTGTATTGTTTGGCCAGTACCAGAACTGGAACTTATGGACTCAGCACTGTCCCTAAGATTTTTTTTTTTTTGCTCAAGGCTGATGCTCTATCTCCACCTCTGGCCTTTTTGGTGGTTAGTTGGTAGATAATTGGAGACTTTCCTGTCCACACTAGCTTCCAACTGCAATCCTCAGATCTCAGTGTCCTGAGTCTCCAACGCCATCTTTCAGTGGAACACAATTAACTCCCTTCCCCTTATCCACTCTTCTTAGGAATTAATCTTAGAAATTATTGAGTGTGGCCAGGCATGGTGGGGCATGCCTACAATCCCAGCTACTGGGGAGAGAGAAGGTTAATAGTCAGTAGCTTGCTTGGTCAAAAACAAACTCATTACTAATCATCACCATTTGGTTGAAGACCACATACTTATTTGAACAGGGCAAACCCAGCACCCAAGCCCTTTGCCTTCTCTCTTCCATTTCTGAGTACTCACATCCATTTCAGAAGTTTTCGAGGCCTGATCTTTTATCCGAGGATACCACCATTTCTCAACATCCTTTCTTGTCTGGAGTGTGTAGTCTTTCGGCCACTTCCCCGTGGCACTATAAATGCTTCGGACACAGACTGGTGTTACCCTCCTTCCCCGTTTGCTGATGGCTGTCAGAGCATGCAATTGTCTTCTCAAGAGCCAGGCAGAAGAGCCCAGCTTCTGCCAGCCAGTAGCCATTCTTCAGCAGGTAAGAGAGTCCTGGGTTCACTAGGACCTAGAATAGCAGGGAATCAGCTCAGGAACTCCTCTACTTGGCCAACACAAATCAGTGTTTCCTGCTCTAACTTCACATCCTTTCTCTTCTTCTTTTGATTATTTTTGACCTGGAAAGAATAGTTTAAAATTTCAATTGTGCTAAAACATAAACTGTGTGTGTGTGTGAATGCACCCTTGTGTGTCAGTACTGAGGCTTGAACTCAAAGACACTCTCACTTGGCTTTTTTACTTCAGGCTGGTGTTCCCACCTTTTCTTCCAGCTTCTTGCTCATTAGAAGCAAGAATCTCATGGACTTTCGCTTCAATCTTTGATCCTCAGATCTCAGCCTTCTCTGTGGCTAGGATTACTGGCATGAGGCACTACTGACCATCTAGATAACAACCCATAAGTTGTGGCCCTTCAGGACATCCAGTTGCAATTCAAAGTCCAAACTGTGATTTTTTTCTTCAGTAGTTTCCTCCACCCGTGAATTTAGGAACCGAAGCCACTTAAGAAGTTTCATGGCTGGGCAGTAGTGGCTCACATCTGTACATTTAGCTCCACTGGATGCTGAGACCGTGGTACCAAGCCAGCCTAGGCAGGAAAGTCTGTGAGACTCTTATCTCCAATTAGCCACCACAAAAGCTAGAAGGGGAGCTGTGGCAAGTAGTAGTTAGCCTTGAGCACAAAAACTCAGGGACAGTGCCCAGGTCCCAGGACTGGCACCCCCCCTAAAAAAAAAAAAAAAAGCCTTTTCAGTGTTGGCATTTTGTAAGTAGATGTACAGAGGGAATTGTTTTCAGCCTGGCAATTCGTACCTCAATTAATACCACTTGCTTAATAAGGGTAGATATATAGACTGGGGGGGCGGGGGGTTCCTACTTACTGCACTTAGCTTTTTAAAAATAGGCAGATGGGACTATATATATTAGAGTTAGGTGAGTGAGCCGGGCACCAGTGGCTCATGATTGTAACCCTAGCCACTCAGGAGGTTGAGATCTGAGGATTGAAGTTGAAAGCCAGCCTGAGCAAGAAAGTCTATGAGATTCTTACCAACAATGAACCACCAAAACTGCTGGAAGTAAGCTGTGGTTCGAGTGGTAGAGCACTAGCTTGGGGTAAAAAAAGCTCAGGGACACACTCAGGCCCTGAGTTCAAGCCCCAGGACTGACACACACACACACACACAAAAAGACATTAGCTAAATGAGGCTGGTTTAATATCAACAATTCTTTATGACCAGCCTAAATGTAAGATGTTTTGTATAAGGAAGGCCATATCTTTTCTTTTTAGGTGGGTTTCTATATAATTAGAATTATCAATGCTGGGCAGCGGTAGCTCACGCCTGTCATCCTAGCTACTCAGGAGGCTGAGATCTGAGGATCACGGTTCAAAGCCAGCGTTGGCAGAAAAGTCAGTGAGACTCTTATCCCCAATTAACCACCAGAAAACCGGAAGTGGCGCTGTGGCTCAAATGGTAGAGTATTCACTTGAGCTGAAGAGCTGAGGGATAGCATCCAGGCCCAGAGTTCAAGCCCCACGACCGACCAAAAAAAAAAAAAAAGAATTAACTAAAGGAGTTATAGTGTTTCTGATTGGAGTTAGTCTTTTGTGAGGTCTGAGCAAAGAGACAGAGGTTACTTGAGTTCAGTACAGGGGAGGTGAAGCAAGTGTGGGATGACAATAAGGTAAGTATAGTGATAAGTATAGTGATAATTGACTCTCATGATTCGGGAGCAGAGGGGAGCAATCTTACTTCCAAGGTCTCAAGCTTTTTAATGTTTAAACAATTCTACATCTGTCTTGCCTTGATTGCTTGACCTTCTCAGGGTCCAGTTCTCAATCCTCTGTCCAGTCTCTTAACCTTTTCCTGGTCTCACAGCTCGGCCTTGGAGTTCCCTACAGGTTAGGTCCACTG
Organism: Dipodomys ordii; assembly: GCF_000151885.1. Lineage (NCBI taxonomy): Eukaryota > Metazoa > Chordata > Mammalia > Rodentia > Heteromyidae > Dipodomys > Dipodomys ordii. Next base: position 109,796 of record NW_012267344.1, on the reverse strand, counting down.
TTGATTTTTTACAGCCAGGCTTAGGTTGGATTGTCCTGCCTGTGTCAAGCATATCTGTGCATTAACTGGGGTTTTGCCTGATGTCTGTAAGCACCTGGAAAAATAGGGGTGGGGGTGGGGTTAATCCTTCTTATTCTTTGGATGATACATAAATAGAATGGGCCAAGAGGGGAAAGGGAAGCCCTTCAAAAGATACCTATATAGGGGCTGGGAAGGTGGCTCAGTGGTAGAGCGCTTGCCTTGCAATGCATGAGACCATGGGTTCCATTCCTCAGCACCACATAAGCAGAAAAAGCTAGAAGTGGCGCTGTGGCTCAAGTGGTAGAGTGCTAGCCTTGAGCTGGAGAGCTGAGGGACAGCGCCCAGGCCCAGAGTTCAGGCCCCACGACTGGCCAAAAAAATAATAATAATAATAATAAAAGATACCTATATAGATGCCTGACATTTTTCTCCTAGATAGCCCTCCCTACAAATGTAAAAGTGCTCTAACCTCTTGAATAGAAATAATAGAAAATAAGCTGGACATCAGTGGGGCCCAGGCCTGTCCTCGCCTCTCAGAAGGCTGAAATCTGAAGATCACACTTCAAAGTTGGTTCAAAGGTGACTTGAAGCTAGTCAGGGCAAACAAATCCCAGACACTCATCTCCAGTTAACCAGCAAAAAAGTCAGAAGTGGAGGTGTGGCTCATGTGGTAGGGCATAGCCTGGATTGAAGAAAAAAGTCAAAGGAGAAGGTGGGGCCCTGAGTTCATGCCCTGGTACTGGTGCGCGCACATGCACGCGCGCGCGCACACACACACACACACACGTGCTAATGCCCTGTGTGATCCCAAGCAACTAACTTCCCGGTCTGAAACTCCATCCTGTGCCTCTCCGTGAGATAGAAGACTAGAGCTGGGTGACTTCTGAGAACCTGAAGTCCAGAACTTGCTGTGAACCCCAAGATTACAAGGATGCTCATGGTTGAATTCGGTCCCACCCATATCCAAGAGTCCAAGGATCCAGGGATCCAGGAATCCAGAGGCCCAGGAATCCAGGGGCCCAGGGGTCCAGGAATCCAGAGGCCCAGGAATCCAGGGGCCCAGGGGACCAGGAATCCAGGGACCCAGGGGGGATCCGGGGGCCCAGGGGCCCAGAGGTTCAGGGGTCCAGGGGCCCAGGGGGGGTCCAGGGGCCCAGGGGTTCAGGGGCTCAGGGGTCCAGGGGCCCAGTGGACCAGGGGCCCAGGGGTCCAGGGGCCCAGGAATCCAGGGGCCCAGGGGGGATCCAGGGGCCCAGAGGGGATCCAAGGGCCCAGGAATCCAGGGGCCCAGGGATCCAGGAATCCAGGAGCCCAGGGGTCCAGGGGCCCAGGAATCCAGGGGCCCAGGAATCCAGGGACCCAGGGGTCCAGGGGCCTGGGTGGGGGGGTCCAGGGGCCTGGGTGGGGGGGTCCAGGGGCCCAGGGGGGGTCCAGGGGTCCAGGGGGTATCCAGGAGCCCAGGGGGTATCCAGGAGCCCACGGGGTGTCCGTCCAGGGCCCCAGGGGTCCAGGGGCCCAGGGGCCCAGGGGCTGAGGGGCAAAGGGGTGGGTGGCCCACACCTTCCGGTTTGAGGGGCTGCAGGAAACCAAGCCAGCCTCGTTTCACGTCCCGCCGAGTCTGACAGGGTTTTACCTGCTCACAGGCCCTCGGCCTGAGGCTCCACAAAGGCTCGAACTCCCCCGAACCTTCTAAGGCGTCCACGGACCGGTCAAGTCAGCCTGGGCGCCGCCATGTTGGCAGAACAACAACTTTATTGACAGCGGCGGCGGCGGCAGTCACAGGCGACGGGGCGGGGCCTGGAGTTGAGCGACAGGCCAGTCCTGGAATCCCCGGAGCCCGTGAGACTAGCGGGGCGGGAGGAAGGGAGGGGCCAATTCTGATTTCCTCTCAGCTTACGAGGCGGGGCAAGAGGCGGGTGTGAGCGACACTAGGCCTATCCTGGATTTCGGGAGGCGGGATGAGGGGGTCGAAGGCGGGGCCTTGGGGTTCAGAAGCCAATCCTGGTTTCCTCCCAGCCCGTGGGGGTGTGGCCGAGGGTGGAGCCTAGGGTGGAGCTACAGGCCAATCCCCTGGACCACACACCTGTCAGAAACTTCATTCCCTGCCCCGCCCTCCCCATCTGCTCTGCGGCCCTGAACTTGGTCTCCAGCCCAAGATTCTCATCCTCTCTCCAGGACTTTTCTTGCAGAAGTAAACTTTGTCTAAGAGGTTAAATGATTACAATTGCAATTGTAGCTAATGCAGGAGGGCTGTTAAGTTTAATGGCACTAGGTTAAACTAGACAGTGAGCTAGTGTGGGGGTGGTGGGGGGTAGGTGGAGACCGGGGTTCAAATCCCAATGCCTAGGTTTTGGGAAAGCCGGCTGATGGACAGTCACTAACCAGGTGACCTAGCTGACTTTCTACTCTTCTTTCTTCTTATTTATTTGTGTGTCAGGGGGAAGTGTGTGTGTGTGTTGCGGGGGAGGGGGGCAGTATTTGTGTGTCTGTCTGTCTGTCTGTCTGTCCTGGGTCTTGAACTCAGAGCCTGGGTGTTGTCCCTGAGCTTTTTCCTCTGGGACAGCACCCAGGCCCAGAGTGCAAGCCCCACAACTGACAAAAAAAAAAAAAAAGACTAGCACTCTACCACGTGAACCACAGCCCACTTCCAGTTTTTCTGATAATTAATTGGAGATGAGAATCTCACAGACTTTTCTGCCCCCCCTGGTTGGCTTTGAACCATGATCCCCAGATCTCAGCCTCTTGAGTATCTGGATTATGGGAGCCCCAGCTCATCTTGTTTATCAGGATACTTATAAGCCAGAAGTTTCTCTTCAAAGAATAGGCTGGGCCAAACTGGCTGGGTCTAAGATGGCTGTCTTAACAATGGCCAGACAACTTATAACTTCATGATAATCTCCTTCCTCCACTTTATTAGCTCATCCCTCCCCTTCATTTCTTCTATGCTGCTAGTATAATCTGCTAGCCCCTTAGAATTGAGAAGTTAGCCAGGGGGTGCTCACATCTGTAATCCCAGAGACAGCCCACATCTGTAAAACTAACTACTCAAGAGGCTCAGATATGGGTTCAAAGACAGCTGAGGGAAGGAATGTCCATAGAACTCTTTATCTCCAACAAACCACCAAAGAGCCAGAAATGAAGTTCTATCTAAAGTGGTAGAGAGCCAGCCTGGAGTGGAAAAGCTAAGGGAAAACACCCAGGCCCTGAATTAAAGCCCCAGTATTGGTGCACATGTGTACATGCACACACATACACACACACACACATACACATACACACACAGTGAGGTTGATTTGTGAGTTTGTCATCCATTTCTCCTATTCTTGGCTAAGAATAAAAGTTTTTTTCACTACACTTGGGTTCAGATTGCTATAGGTTCCATAACTCTGGGAAGATAGAAAAGTCAAATTAGGAGGTAAAAAGTCCTAGTAGTAATACTGGAAATATTGCTGTGTTAACCAATTATGTGTACATAATTTGAACACCCTTTTCTCTACTGCATCTCTACGTTTATTTCAGGTCAAAGCATTTTCCTCTTTTTTTTTTTTTTGTCAGTTGTGGGCCTTGAACTCTGGGCTGGGCGCTGTCCCTCAGCTCTTCAGCTCAAGGCAAGTGCTCTACTACTTGAGCCATAGTGCCACTTCCAGTTTTCTGAGTGGTTTATTGGAGATAAGAGTCTCATGGAGTCTCACTGACTTTCCTGCTGGGGCTGGCTGTGAACCTCAATCCTCAGATCTCAGCCTACTGAGTAGCTAGGATTACAGGCGTGAGCTACCAGTACCCGACCAGCATTTTCCTCATATGAATTAAAGTTGACATTGACATTTCCAAAATATTCTTTCAAGTGGAATTTTTCCGAACTGTCATTTGCTTTACTGAAAAGTTACTATTTTTACATCAAAGAAGAAAGTGGCAAGAAAGTAAGTTCTTTCATTCTTTTTTTTTTGGTCGGTCATGGGGCTTGAACTCTGGCTCTGGGCACTGTTCCTGAGTTCTTCAGCTCAAGGTGAGCACTCTACCACTTGAGCCACAGCACCACTTCTGGTTTTCTAGTGGTTTATTGGAGATAAGAGTCTTACAGACTTTGCTGCTCGGGCTGGCTTTGAACCGTGATCCTCAGATCTCAGCCTCCTGAGTAGCTAGGATTACAGGCGTGAGCCACCAGCGCCCTGCCAGTTCTTTCATTCTTACAGAGCTTGCTGCATATGGTACATTATTAAATGAAAGAGACAAGTTGCTGGGCAGTATAGAATGGTATAATGTTTTTATTCATTTTTATAGAAAATAAACACATTTTGTTAGCATAAACATGAGGGGAAAACCTGAGAAAGTAATGTATTCTAAAGTATTTCCTGAACTTACTTTATCAGAAAGATGGCATACTCATGTAATTTCTTCTTCTTCATTATTATTATTATTTTGCCAGTCCTGGGGCTTGATCTCAGGGCCTGGGCGCCATCCCTGAGCCTCTCTGTGCTCAAGGTTAGCGCTCTACCACTTGAGCCACAGCACTACTTCGAATTTTCATGATAAGAGTCTCATGGACTTTTCTGCCCAGGCTGGCTTTGAACCACGACCCTCAGATCTCAGCTTCCTGAGTAGTTAGGAATACAGACATGAGCCACTGGTGCCTGGCTTCTCTGTAGGATTCTTTTCTCTTAATTAACCACCAAAAAAGGCCGGAAGTGGAATTGTGGTTCAAGTGGTAGAGTGCTAGCCTTGAGTGGAAAAGGTAAAGGAGGAAGAGGAGGAGCGGGAGGAGGAAGGGCAGGAGAGGAAGAAGGAAGAGGAGGAAGAGAGGAGGTAGAAGAAGAAAGAAGGGGGGGGGAGGAGGAGAAGGAAGAAAAAGAAGAAATCCTAGAGTCCTTGGGCTCCCTAAGTCACAGCAAGCTGAGACATCTTTGATTTCTTTTTTTTTTTTTTT
>NW_012267344.1:94514-101750 GCF_000151885.1 Dipodomys ordii | reverse complement strand
AATGCACAGGTCCTGCGTTCAAGTCCTAGGACCAGCACCAAAAAAAAAGTGTAAATCATCATTATCATCATCATCATCATCATCATCATCATCATCATCATCATCTCTGGAAAATAGTGGCTCATCTATACCAATCCTGGAGACACAAAGGTCTTTGGAGCTCTTGCAGTCTCTGGAAGAACTCTAGCATTATTTGAAGCCAAGCAGGGTTCAGTCTGTTTTGGAAATCCCTCCACAACCCAGATTTCATGGTGTCTGGGTTTTAGTATCACCTCATTATTCTCACCAAGATGTTCTTTGCAGAGAACTTGATTTCTCTCCAGCTGCAACTTAAGCACAGGTTCTGGGGGAAAACAGTAATGAAGAATCAATGTGGTCTAAAAAGTACACACCCTTCTCCTGCGGGAGAGCATGTCCTGGTATGCTGGTTATTTTACTCTTAACCTCTTCTCCCATCTTTTCTCTGCCTTGCTGTGTTGTCTGCATTCTGCATGGGTCAGCCAATAGGAGACACTAGAGAGAGGCAGGATGGGAAAGGGAATGGCCAAGAGGAAGAAAGAAGTCTTCCATTTGGCCTTTGCTTTGACCATAGTGATAGCCCAGGACCACAATACCCATAGGAAGAGCTACTGGGAGGAAATCTTTTTCTCCTTCTAGAGTATTTGGGTCCAGTGATAGTAAAAGGCCCTGGCTATAACTAGTCTATGGGTTCCTCCCCCTTCCTTCCTTCCTTCCTTCCTTCCTTCCTTCCTTCCTTCCTTCCTTCCCTGTTTCTTTCTTCCTTTTTTTGTCAATCTTGGAGCTTGAACTCAGGGCCTGGCTGCTGTCCCTGAGCTCTTTTGCTTTACCACTTTGAGCCACAGCACCACTTCGGTTTTCTGGCGATTCACTGGAGATACAAGTCTCACAGACTTTTCTGCCCCAGCTGGCTTCGAATCATGATCCTCAGATCTCAGCCTCCTGAGTAGCTAGGATTACAGGTGTGAGCCATGAGTACTTAACTGAGTTGATTTTCCTTTTCTTTCTTTTCTTTTGTGATAGTACTGGGGCTTGAACTCAGGGCCTTGTACTTTCAGTTGGTTTTTTATTTTATTTTTTTGCAGACCTGGGGCATGAGTTCAGGGCTTGGGCTTCCGTGCTCAAGGCTAATACTCTACCACCTGAGTAACAGCTCTACTTCTGGCTTTTTGGTGAGTAACTGGGGATAAGAGTCTCATGGGGGCTAGAAGGTGGCTCAATGGTAGAGTACTTGCCTCGGATGCATGAAGTCCTGGGTTCGATTCTCAGCACCACATACACAGAAAAAGCCAGAAGTGGTTCTGTGGCTCAAGTGGTAGAGCACTAGCCTTGAGCTGAAGAGCTGAGGGACAGCGCCCAGGCCCAGAGTTCAAGTCCCACGACCGACAAAAAAACAAAAAATACACAGCTGAGTCAGGTGCCAGTGGCTCACGCCTGCAATCCTAGCCACTCAGGAGGCTGAGATCTGAGGATCACAGTTTGAAACCAGCCCAGGCAGGAAAGTTCATGAGACTCTTACCTCCAATTAATCCCAAAAGCCAAATTGGAGCTGTGGCTCAAGTGGTAGAGCACTAACCTTGAGCCATGAATTCAAGCCCCAGGACCAACAGAGAGAGAGACAGACAGACAGACAGAGACACAGACAGACACAGACAGACACAGAGAGAGATCTAGACCCAACCTCAAAAATAACTAATACAAAGCAAAGCATTGGTGGCTCACACCTGTCATCCTAGCTACTCAGGAGGCTGAGATCTGAGGATCACATTTCAAAGCCAACCCGGGTAGGAAAGTCCATGAGACTCTTCATCTCCAATAAACCACCAGAAAACCAGAAGTGGTGCTGTGACTCAAAGTAGTAGAGTGCTAGCCTTGGGCAAAAGAGCTCAAAGTCAGTACCCAGGCCCTGAGTTCAAATGGTAGGGCACCTGCTTAATAAGTGCAAAGCCCTGAGTTCTATTCCCAGTGCTGCCAATTAATTAATTAATTCTGCCCCCTCCTGTCAGAGTCTCACCGGCTTCTCAGGAAATGGAACTCTCTTCACGGACAGAATATGATGGAGGTCAGGGGCAGAGTGGCCCTCCAGCCCCAGGGGGTTTGTGAAATGAGGACGAAAGCACTTTAGAGATTTGAACCACTTGATTGGCCTCCTTGTGGGAGCCAGCTACAGCCTCACAGCCTGAGCTCTGAGCAAACTCATTCTTTTTTCCTGGGGAACCTAGGCCCAGTGTCCCAGCCTGAAATGACCTGGCTTTTGCTCCTCTGTAGCAAAGCAGCAGGCTGAATAAAAATCCATTTGGAAGCCGGGCGCCCAGTGGCTCATGCACCTGTCACCTTTGCTACTCAGGGGGCTGAGATCTGGGGATCTCAGTTGGAAGCCAGGTCCAGGCAGGATTATCTCTAATAACCCCCCCCCAAAAAAAACCCCAACAGAACAGAAGTTGTGGCTCAAGCTGTAGAGAACTAACCTTGAGCAAAATAGCTCAGGGACACAGTCCAGGCCCTAATCGAGGGTTCATGGCCAAAAAATAAATAACTAAGTAAAATTAGAAACACATTATTATTATTATTATTATTGTTGTTGTTATTGCCAGTCCTGGAGCTTGGATTCTAGGCCTAAGTGCTGTCCCTGAGCTTCTTTTGCTCACAGCTAGCACTCTACCACTTGAGCCACAGCACCACTTCTGGCTTTTTCTGTGATTAATTGGAGAGAAGAGTCTCATAGACTTTCCTGCCTGGGCTGGCTCTGAACTGCAATCCTCAGATTCTCAGCCTCCTGAGTAGCTAGGATGACAGGGGTGAGGCACCCAGCTAGGAATACTTTGTAGACAATGACGTTGACCCTGGGAAGTTTATAACTGGGTGAGTTGTTATTTGGGTTGGGTTTTTGGCAAATCCTTAGAAAGTTTTGTGTGAGTTTTGTTGTTGTTGTTTTAATTTTTTTTTTGGTTGGTGATGGGGCTTGAACTCAGGGCTTGGGTGCTATCCCTGAGCTTTTGTGCTCAAGGTTAGCACTCTACCACTTTGACCCACAGCACCACTTCCGATTTTCTGGTGGTTCATTGGAGAGAAGAGTCCCTCAGACTTTTCTGCCCAAGGTAGTTTTGAACTGTAGTCCTTAGTTCTCAGTGCCACCTCCGCTCCCCCTGCTCCCTGCCAGTAGCTAGGACAACAGGCATGGGTCACCAGTGCCAGGCTCTGGTTTGGAATTTTTCAGATCAGCCTCTTATCCTCTTGTAGTTAGATAGGACAAGATCTCTAGTAGGATGGGGAGCGCCTTCCACCCTTTATCTTTCAGATTATACAAGAGAGTTTGGCTCACACCTGCAATCCTAGCTATTCAGGAGGCTGAGATCTGAGGATCCAGGTTTGAAGCCAAGCCTAGGGCAGGAAAAGTCTGTGAGATTCTTATTTCCAATTAACTACTCAGAAAGAGGCAGAAGTAGAAGTGTGGCTCAAGCGGTAGAGCGCTCGGCTTGAGCTAAAGAAGCTCAGGAATAGCACCCAGGCCCTGAGTTCAAGCCTTACAACTGGCACACACATACACACACACACACACACACACACACACACACACAAGAATATTGAAGTAAATGTGAGAACATGTGTATGTATATGAGAGAGAGAGAGAGAGAGAGAGAGATTGAAATGCATTACTTACTGTGTCAGAATAAACTGGAATCAAGGAAACATCAATCCAGGCTATCTGAAACCAACCCTAGATAGAAAAATTTAGAGAAACTCGTCTTCAATTAACCAGGAAAAAAGCCAGGAGTGGAGATGTGGCTCAAGTGGTAGAGTACCAACTGTAAGCAGAAAAGTGAAGCCAGAACATGAGGCCTGGAATTCAAGCCCCAGGGCTGGTATGCCCACCCCCAACACACACGCATGAACATGTGTCTGTGTCTATGTATCTATCTATGTATCTATGTATCTCTCTAAGTATGTATCTATGTATCTATGTATCTATCAATCTATGTGTGTATCTATGTATCTACGTATCTATGTATCTTTCTATGTATGTATGTATGTATGTATCTATCTATCTCTCTATGTGTCTATCAATCTATGTGTGTATCTATGTAGCTACATATCTATCTAGCTATCTCTCTATGTTTCTGTCTATCAATCTATGTGTGTATCTATATATCTATGTATCTATCTATCTCTCTCTATATATGTCTATCAATCTATGTGTGTATCTATGTATCTGTCTATGTATTTATCTATGTATCTTTCTATGTATCTATCTATGTATCTATTTATGTATCTTTCTATCTATCTATCTATGTATCTCTCTATGTGTCTATCAATCTATGTATGTATCTATCTATGTGTCTATAAACCTGGGTGTATCTATGTATCTATCTATGTATCTATGTATGTATATGTATGTGTATGTATGTATGTATCTATCTATCTATCTATCTATCTATCTATCTATCTATTTTGGGGGGCTGCCGGTCCTGTGTCTTGATCTCAGGGCCAGGGCATTGTTCTTGAGCTTTTGTGCTTGAGGCTAGTGCTCTACCACTTGATCCAAGCTCCATTTCTGGCTTGAACTTTCACATATTAAATGATTTAATCCTGATTTTTACCAAAGGGAAAAGTCCCCAGTAAATGCCAATGTCTGGCTCTGGACCTGGCAGCCTGTTAGAGTGAGGGAAGGCCTGGGGGGGGGGGGAGGGCATGGTTCTTGCAGAACATATCAAGCTTATGACAGTCCCACCCCATTCCTCCCTGGCCTGTTTGCTGTGTGCTGTCACTCATCTAGATAATGAGACCCAATGCCCTGAGGCCCAGAGCACATCCACCTACCACCAGGCTGCACCCCATTTCCCGGCACCTCTGGGAAAGCCAGGTGAGCTCAGGGAATGCATCCAACCCCCTTTCTAGCATTACAGGTATTGTTTTTTCCTTTTGTCAGTTGTGTGGCTTGAACTCAAGGCCTGGGTGCCGTCTCTGAGCTCTTTTTGCTTAAGGCTATCATTTTACCACTTGAGCCACAGCACTGGCTTTTTCTGTACTGAGGAATCGAACCCAGGGCTTCACGCATGCTAGGTAAGCACTCTACCACTGAGCCACCTTCCCAGACCCCTGTGAAGAGTATTTTTAACTACCAAACACCCATTGGATCTCTGGGTCCCGTGAGTAAGGGTCTATAAATCTGTTATATTTATCCAGGATTATTTTGGAAAGATACAGATTTGGGAATAAAAAAGGAGATTTCCTTGAGCCAGGTGCCGGTGGCTCACACCTGTCATCCTAACTGCTCAGGAGGCTGAGGTCTGAGGATTGGCATTTGAAGCCAGCCCAGGTAGGACATTTTGTTAGATTTTCATTTCTAATTAAACCCCAAAGGGCCGGAAGTGGAGCTATGGCTCAAGTGATAGAATGCCAGCCTTGAGGGGGAAAAGCCAAATGAGAGAGTAAGGCTCTGAGTTCAAGCCCCAGGACCAGTACCAAAAACAAAACACTTGTTAGACTACAAAGAAGGGATTAGAGTCTCCAGTTCTTCCACCCAGGCATGTCTAGATGGCTCAGGCCAAAGTTAGCTTGGGCAGAAAAGTCTGCTTGTTGGTTATTTCCAATGAACCAGCAAAACGCAGGCTGGCATCATACCTTAAGTGGTAGAGTGCCAGATTTGCAAGTTAAAAGGCCCTGAGTTCAAATCCCACTACCAAAAAGAAAGAAGAAAAGGAAGGAAGGAAGGGAAACAAGGCAAGAAAGAAGAGAAAGGAAGAAAATGCAGGAAAAAAGAAAGGAGAGGGGAGGGAGGAAGGGAGGGAGGGAGGGTCCAGTTGCTGGTGGCTCGCGCCTGTCATCCTAGCCACTCAGGAGGCTGAGATTTGAGGATCACAGTTCAAGGCCAGCCCATGCAGGAAAGTCCGTGAGACTCTTACCTCCAATGAGCCACCAGAAAACCGGAAGTGGAGATGTGGCTCAAAGTGGTAGAGTGCTGGCCTTGAGCAGAAGAGTTCAGGGACAGCGCCTAGGCCCTGAGTTCAAGTCCTATGACCAACCAAAAAGAGAGGCGGGGGGAGGAAGAAAGGAAGATAGGAAGGAAGAAAACCTCCGAGCCATTTTAGTTTCAGCCATCTGAATAATATGAAACCCTATCTTCTGACAGCTTTGGGTTTTCTTCTGCCTGAGAGCTAAAATCCTAGAGTCTCTTTGTATATTTAGCCGCCCCTTGGATGACTCCTTTTGTTTAAAAAAAAAAATCCCTGTGTATTATGCATTGAACATTAAAATAGATTCATCCTTAAAAGGTGCTTCTCTGTGAGCTGGGTGCTGGCTTCCATAGCGTTCTTTGGTTGTCATTTGTGGTGGGACAAGTGCAGATATTCCCAGGATTTCTCATCTGTGGTCATGGAGGGCTTTTTTTCCACCTGTTTTTCTGGGGTGCTTTGAGCTCTTGGTATCTGGATCACTCTCTTACTCAGCCTTTGCTGTCCTCTCTCTCATTCTCTGTCTGTCACCTTTGCTGCCACATGCCCCCGCTTGACCTGCCCTGCAGAGCTACTTGCTTGGTTGCTTGGTTACCATCTCACAGGCCCAAGCATGGTCTGGTCCAGCTCCATCTCAACTCCCACGGCCAAGCATCTGAAAGTGGGCTCTCTAAGACATCTGGGAGGGACTGGGGATGTGGCTCAGTGGTAGAGTGCTCGCCTAGCATGCATGAAGCCCTGGGTTCAATTCCTCAGTACCACAAACACAGAAAAAGCCGGAAGTGGAGCTGTGGCTCAAGTGGTAGAGTACCCTAGAAGAAGCATAAAAAAATAGAGCATCTCAAACGCCTGCAAACACTTCCCACGTATTTCACATCAGTCAGGCGTTCGTGCACGCGCACACACACACACACACGTGTACACACACACCCATGTACACACACGATCCTATGAGTGCCCCTCCGCCCTTGGCCCGGACAGAGATCTTACTTCATCTGTCTTTGTTGGCTAGATTCTTCTGGGGCCCAGCACACTGAGTAATAAAAAAAAAAAATCATTCCTTTTAACAGGGTAATTTACTGCCACCATTTACTTCTTAGCATTGTTAGCCAAATTGTCCTTTCTGGAAGCATTATATAAGACCACTGGCAGAGCTCAGAACTTTCTCTCTCTCAGGGATATAGCCAAGGAAAGTCTGCACATTCAGAGGTCAGCTCTAGGCCTTTCCATATTCTTCCTCCTCCTCCTCGGCCTCCCATTGCACTCC
>NW_012267344.1:93216-94464 GCF_000151885.1 Dipodomys ordii | reverse complement strand
GGCTTTTTTCTTTTTGCTTATGTGGTGCTGAGGAATCGAACCCAGGGCCTCAGGCATGCAAGACAAACGCTCTACCACTGAGCCACCTTCCCAGCCCGACAGCTTTGATTTCTTGCCTTCTCAATTAGTACAGACAGAGGCAATGACTCTGAGTACCAACCTCCAGGAATTGCATTGAAAGAACACCAATATATTCAATTAGAATCTCATCTCATCAGCATCCTTGGGGAGTGGGGAGGGAAAGCATGTAAAGAACTCATTACTTCTGTTCTAAGGTACCTGAGTGGTCAAAACTCCCCTGCAGAAGGAGCCTTGGGAACTGGGGAAGGATCAGCTCAAAGCCTGGAAAATCTTCTGGGAAGGGTGTGGAGAGGGTGATAGTGGCTAAGATTAAGCCTACAGCTGTGTATCTTCTTCCATTGCTCCTATAAAAAGGCCCTTAAGAATAACATGAGAGGGCTGGGAAGGTGGCTCAGTGGTGGAGCGCGTGCCTTGCATGCCTGAGGCCCTGGGTTCGATTCCTCAGCACCACATAAGCAAAAAGAAAAAAGCCGGAAGTGGTGCTGTGGCTCAAGTGGTAGAATGCTAGCCTTGAACACAAAGAGGCTCAGGGTCAGAGCTCAGGCCTTGAGTTCAAACCCTAGGATAGGCAAAAAAAAAAAAAATAGAGAGAAAGTATGGGTCTGGGCACTAGTGATTCACACCTGAAATCCTAGCTACTCAGGAGGCTGAGATCTGAGGATCATAATTTGAGGCCAGCCCAGGCAGGATAGCTGGTGAGACTCTTATCTCCAAGGAACCCACCAAGAAGCCAAAAGTGGAGCTATGACTCAAGTGGTAGAGTGCCAGCCTTCAGTGACAATGCTAAAGGACAGTACCCAGAACCCTGAGTTCAATCTCCAGTGCTGATACGACAGCAAAACTTAAAAACCTCTGCCTGTCTCAACTTAAGATTTTCCACGAGAAGCCTCAGATAGCTGTCACTCATCATTATTTTATTTTCTGTTTACTGTCCAAGCCAGCAGGATATAAAGCAAGATGTTTTTATTATTTTTAATCTTCCTTTTTAAAAAATTGTTCTTGTAAAGGTGAGGTACAGAGGAGTTACAGTTACAAGTCTGCTAATGAGTACATTTCTTTTTTGGGGGGGGTCCAGTTGTGGGGCCTGAACTCTGGGCCTGGGCGCTGTCCCTCAGCTCTTCAGCTCAAGGCTAGCGCCCTACCACTTGAGCCACAGCACCACTTCCG
>NW_012267344.1:73069-80256 GCF_000151885.1 Dipodomys ordii | reverse complement strand
CCTCCTCCTCCTCCTCCTCCTCCTCTTCCTTCTCCTCCTCCTCCTCTTCCTCCTTCTCCTCCTCCCTCTCAGTCCCAGAGCTTGAACTCAGGCCCTGGGCACTATCCCTTAGCTTTTTACACTCAAGGCTAGTGCTCTACCATTTGAACCGCACCGCCACTTCTTGTTTTCTGGAACCACCAGAACACAAGAACTGGTGGTGTGGCTCATTGGGAGATTAGAGTTTCATGGACTTTCTTGCCCGGGCTGGCTTTGAACCACCATCCTCAGATCTCAGTCTCCTGAGTAGCTAGGATGACAAGCAAGAGCCGCTGGCATCGAGCTACCTCTGTAAAACATTTTGATAGAAAAGTTCTCCTGTTTCTACCTAGCCATTTAGACATTTGCTCTTTAGCTATGACCACTCATTACCTTCTTTTAGTTAAATGAAGCCTGTGGTGCAGAGTATATTATAGTTCATTTTGCCAACACAGATATGAACTGCATACGAGAAAAGTTAAAAAAAAATAAAATCTACACATCTTAGCTGGGTGCTGGTGGCTCACGCCTGTCATCCTAGCTACTCAGGAGGCTGAGATCTTAGGATCCCAGTTCAAAGCCAACCCCGGCAGGAAAAGTCCATGAGACTCTTATCTCCAATGAACCAACAAAATGCCAGAAGTGGAGCTGTGGCTCAAAGGGGTAAACACCAGCGTTGGGTGAGAAAGCTTGGGGACAGCGCCCAGGCCCTGAGTTTCAAGTCCCACCAAATAAAAAATCTGTACATCTGTTTATTTATTTAGTGCCAGTACTGGGAGGCTCAAACTTTAGGACCAATGGCACTAATGGCATACTACCACTTTGAGTCACTTGGGTGGTTAACTGGAGACAAGAATCTCACAGACTTCCCTTCTTCGGCTGGCCTTAAATTGCGATCCTCAGATCCCAGTCTCCTGAGGACCAAGGGTGACAGGTGTGGGGACCACTGGGCCCTGGCATTTGTTTCGTTTTAAAACTCCAACGTGGGGCTGGGAAGGTGGCTCAGTGGTAGAGCGCTTGCCTTGCATGCATGAGGCCCTGGGTTCAATTCCTCAGCACCACATAAACAGAAAAAGCCGGAAGTGGCGCTGTGGCTCAAGTGGTAGAGTGCTAGCCTTGAGCTGAAGAGCTGAGGGACAGCGCCCAGGCCCAGAGTTCAGGCCCCATGACCGACAAAAAACAAAAACAAAAACAATAAAACTCCAACGTTAGGTGGACCCATCCATCCCCTGAAGTTTCCTCCCTGATCATTATTCAGCCCTGTTTAATGAACACCGAACCCTTCCCTCCACCCCGTATCTCTCTAAACTGCCTATTCTATCTGCTTTTCCACACCTGTCTCAGTAATTCTGGGAAAGATGCTTTGAAGTGTCCCCTTGAAATCCCGTTCAATGACCCGTTAATGATTGTGGTGACTTTTCAATGAGGTGTGAAACACTCGGCTAGCTGTCAGCTAGCTTAGCCACTCTGTTTAAACTCCAGGATCAATCTCTTTGTGGGTTTTTGTTGTTGCTATTGTTTTGTGCCAGAACTGGGGCTTGAACTCAGAGCCTGGGAGCGGTCCTTGAGCTCTTTTTTTTTGCTCAAGGCAAGTGCTTTACCACTTTCAGCCACAGTGCCATTTCTGGTTTTCTGGTGGTTCACTGGAGATCAGAGTCTTCACGGGCTTTGCTACCTGGGGCTGGCTGCAAACCGCGATCCTCAGACCTCAGCCTCCTGAGTAGCTAGGATGACAGGTATGACTTGGATTTGTTTGGGGGTTGGGGGGCTGGGACTGGTCCACTGGGTTCCCTTATCGTCATCAGCCTCATACCTCGGGAAGGGACAAGGCTTCATTACCCCGGAGTGGAAGTTTTGCCGAGTTCACCCACGCTCCTCTCCGCCCAGGCAATCAATCAATCATCCACCCTGCAAATTGAGTTAGACGAGTGATTCCAGCAATGATGAAGCTCTCTCATTTCCCTCTTCTGCCCTAAGTAAATCAGAAAGGCTCCCAGCTCTCCCTTTGCAGCTGGACCCCATTTTGTTTCAAGCACAAATGGAAGAGAGGGGGACAAAGGTCTGGACAAAAAAGAGGACCGAGGCCAATACCCAGTTAGGCAAAGGTAGTATGTCCAGCACCTCTCTCTCTGAATCTCAACTGCCACATCTATAAAATGAGGATTTTTTTTTTGGCCTGATGCTAGTGTCTCACGTCTGTCATTCTAGTTATTCAGGAGGCTGAGAAGCTGAGAATCACTGTTTGAAGCCAGCCCAGGTGGGAAAGTTCCCTGATCTTCTTTATCTCCGAGGAACCAGCAAAAAGCTGGAAGTGGGGCTGTGGTTTAAGTGGTAGAGCACCAGACTGGAGCAAAAGATCTCAGGGGCAGCATCTAGGCCCTGAGTTCAAGTCCTAGGTCTGGTGCGCACACACACACACACACACACACACACACACACACACACACACAGGCATACATGAAGTGCCCAGTTTTCAGACACCCCCTTACAGACCACCAGAGACCATGATTAATGCAAACAGCAAAGAGTCGTTTATTGCAGCTTGATCTTGGTCCTCCACACACTTGGTAAGAGGCCCCGAGCACAAAATCAGCATAGCTTTTATAGTATTGAACCAACAAGTTTACAAGGTTAGGGGGTTTCCACACAAGCAAGTTTACAAGTTCAGGGGGGTTAAGTCCACCCTGACCACACTTTTTTTTTTTTTTGATGGAACACTTAGGCAACTATTTTGTTGTTTCTTGAAGGTGGGCAGGGTTGGTGACAACCTGCGGTTTTTCTGAGAACTATTTTTTGGGGGGGGGTTACTTTGAGAGCAGCACAGCTTAGGGAGTTTGATTTTAAAACGGAGTTACTTTAGCTTTTCATTCCCTTTTTTTTTTTTTTTAGAGCATCGGGGCCAATTATGGTCCCCTAATTGGCACCGTTTTTTATATTTGCAGTTTGGTATTGGGATTTTAGAACTAATACATGGACTGCACTGATTTTTTTTTTTAACACGGTTTAATGGTGAGTAACAAAATTAACAGTACCAAAGGCCCTAACTTTTTTTTTTTTTTTTACCAGTTTTGGCTTTCTGTATTACAGCTAACTTTAATTTTATACCAGCTGTACTTAAAAGCTTTTAAGACATACGTATACCATTTGCTACATGCTTAAACTTTTTGAGGTTTTTTTTTTTTACAATCATTTTAAGTTAATTTTACCAATTTTCTAAAAATTTTTAAGGCTTTTTTTTTTACTACCTTTTTTTTATACAAGTTTTGAGTTTTTTTGTGGCTAGAGTTTAAAACTACCCTTTTTTTTGGGGGGGGGTCCGGTTGTGGGGCTTGAACTCTGGGCCTGGGCACTGTCCCTCAGCTCTTCAGCTCAAGGCTAGCACTCTACCACTTGAGCCACAGCGCCACTTCCGGCTTTTTGTTTTCTGCTTATGTGGTGCTGAGGAATCAAACCCAGGGCCTCAGGCATGCAAGGCAAGCGCTCTACCACTGAGCCACCTTCCCAGCCCCCCCCCCATTTTTTTTTGTTGTTTTTGCTTGTGGAACCACAGAGATGGAGAAGCTTGCTAGATTTTAAGGCTAAGAGCAGGGTTGGGTTTTATTTTTTTTAACTGCCTGCATTAATAACACACTTAGGTTATTACCATACCAGAGCCAAACTAGGCTGTGACTATAGAATGGATTTTTAGTTACTATGCACTGAAGTGCCTAAGGCAAACAAGCCAGTGATATTCTTGCTCCCAATATTTACGGTGGCAATAGAGAGGGTTTTTGGATATTACCCAAAAGAATGTTCCACAAGCTTTTAGTTTTAGCAGCTTTTAACCAGGATGCAGTTTCAGTTGATAGAACCAGGCGGGAGTTCAGTTTACTTTTACCACGGTGGAGATTTGGATTCACACTTAAAACTGGTACCAATTTTAAAACAGAACTAGACAACAACCAAAGGCTGAGTTGGGGACTAATGGGCCCCCAGTTTATCCCTACCAGAACTCTGCGCCATTCTCACTCAGCAAGCGGAATTCAGAGTCTGCTGAGTGAGCTGGCCACCCTCACCCAGAACTTCCCTACCTCAGAAAACATAGAGCAAACAAACACACTAAAGTAAACAAGACAAACAAGTGGCCACAAAGACAAAATCAGGTCTCAGTGAATGGGGCAACATCTCACCACCATTCACAAGTGGGACTCAAACTCACTTACCAGGGGACTTGAACCCCCTTTACTTACCTCTGGAGGATTTTTTCTTTTTTTTAGATTTCTGCAAACGTTGACCCAGGGGCCTTCCAAGGTGGAGGAGAATTTCCAGTCATCTTGGGGCAAGGGAAAGAAGTGGCCATGCCCTAAGATTGACAGGTTCTTCCCCATGCTCAGACCCCCTGGGCCAAGGCCTGAGGCTAAGCTTTTGCTGGGACCACTTGCAGGTGGTCAGTGGCAAGCTTATTTTGAATATGGTTGATAAATTTGAAGGTCCCTCCGGCTGGCCAAGGGTGGGCCATTTTGACTAGCAGTAAGTCATTAGGTTTTTGTTTGTTTGCTTTTTATTTTTTACACTTAAATTGTGGGCCCTGTCTTTAGCATCCTTGAAATGGTTAGTTAGGAGAGTCAAAGGAGTACTTAGACTGCTTTGTCCCATCGTGGAGTGGGAAAGGACCCCCAACCCAAGGAGGAAACTACTGTAAGGACGAGGCACCCGAAAAGGAATTGATAAAGTCGGCACGGGTTGGTGACTCCAGCACACAAAAGGGCGTCTTTTGAAGAATAAGTCGACCCCTAGTGTCATTTTAAATTCCAAAAGGATTAAAATGGTATAACGGCTGGGGTGAAAGAAGCCGCTGGTTGCCCGTTTTGGGGGGCTCCAGGATGCTTTTTTGATTTAAAAATGAAAGTAAGATGAACAAGGAAAAAGAGGCGCCAAATAACAAACACAGACAAGGCAGAGACGGCATGCACGTTGAGATTGGCACTCGAATGCACCCTTAACCTGCAGTGGTGGAGGGCGGACGTCCCTGTCCAAAGGCGAAGCCTGCCTAAAGACGGCGGAGGCCCGGCATCCCCACCTGGGAGGGCTTCCCCTGAGGGTCCAGGAAACGTTTTTCACCAGCCCGCTGGCACCTTATAGCCCACCCGCCAAGGTTTCTTGCCAGTCACAAAACCCCTACTTGCAAGTTAAACACGAAACATTTAACATAAAGCAGCTGCACCCCTACTGACCGGCCAGTTAGACTACTCACTGATCAAGCATCTGGGTGGGCTTTTGAGGGGGAGGGAGGCATCCCGGACGAGCCCCCAGATGAAGTGTCCAGATTTTAGACACTCCCTCACAGACCACCAGTGACCATGATTAATGCAAACAGCAAAGAGTCGTTTATCGCAAGCTCGAGCTTGGTCCTCTGTGCACTCAGTAATCAGTGACATTAAGAGGCCCCGGAGCACAAAATCAGCATAGCTTTTATAGTATTGAACAAACAAGTGTACAAGTTTAGGGGGTTTTCACACAAGCAAGTTTACAAGTTCAAGGGGTTTAAGTCTGTTCCTGAAGGGTGGGCAGGGTTGGTGGCAACCTGCGGTTTTTCTGAGAACTATTTTTCTTTTTAGGGGTTACTCTGAGGGCAGCACAGCTCAGGGGGTTTGATTTTAAAATGGAGTTACTTTAGCTCTTCAATACATATACCCAAGAAATAAGTACACATCAGCCAGGCTCTGATGGCTCACGCCTGTCATCCTAGCTACTTTAGGTGGCTGAGATCTGAGGGTTGTGGTTCAAAACCAGCCCGGGCAGACAAAATCCATGAGACTTTTCTCTCCCATGAACCCACGCAGAAAATTAGAAGTGGAGTCGTGGCTCAACGTGGTAGAGCACTCACCTTGAGCAACAAAGCTCACACAAAGCCCAGGCTCTGAGAAGCTGGCTGGGATACTAGAGAATTGCTTATTCTCCCTGAATTGATTGATGATTGATTGATTGAAGTGTGGGAGAGAACTGGTCATGGGGCTTGAACTTGTGGCCTGGGTGCTGTCCCTCAGCTTTTCAGATCAAGGCTGGGGCTCTACCCCTTGAGCCACAGCACCACTTCCGGCTTTTTTCTGCACTGTGGCTCAAGGGGTAGAGTGCCAGCCTTGAGCTGAAGAGCCGAGGGACAGTGCCCAGGCCACAAGTTCAAGCCCCAGAACTGGTAGAAGAAGAAGAACAACAACAACAACAAGGAATAAAATAAAACAGTATGGAACAGAATCAAGTGGAAAGGACTAGAAGACAACAATAAGGCTGAATAGAATCAAAGGGAATGGGATGGATTCCACGGAATAGACCAGAACAGAATAAAGCTGGGTGGGATGGGAGCACTGCATGGGGTGGAATCTCCTGAGATGGAACAGAGTCGGGTGGAATGGAATTGGAATAGAATAGAACGGGACAGGAGGAGCCTGATTTGGATGTGGGTGAGCCCTGAAGTGGGGGGGAGGGAGAGGGAATGGGAAGGGGGGTGGGAGGACTCTGAGAGTGTCCTCCCTCGGTCCTCCTCCTCCCTCGGTCCTCCTCCTCCCTCCTGCAGTCCTCCTCCTCCCTGTCTTCCCTCCTCCCTCTGTCCTCCTCCTCCCCCTCCAGCCCCCTCCTCCTCCCTCCTCCAGTCCTCCTCTTCCCTCCGTCCTCCCTCCTCCCTCTGTCTTCCCTCCTCCCTCTGTCCTCCTCCTTCCCCTCCAGCCCCCCTCCTCTGTCCTCCTCCCTCCCTCCTCCCTTCCCTCCCTCCTCCCCCTTCCCGCCCCCTCCTCTTCTTCCTTCCCTTCCTCCCTCTCTCCCCCTCTCCTCCTCCTTTCTCCCTCCTCCCTCTCCCCCCTCTCGGTGGAACTCCATCCCAAAGCCAACCGTCCCTGCGCCCCCCCCTCGGGTTCCCAGGGCTCCCTGCACCCCTCCCCCTGCTCCTCCCCTCCCTCCTCCCTCTCTCTCCCCCAGGTGGAGCTCCACCCCAAAGCCAACCGTCCCTGCACCCCTCCCCTCCTCCTCCTCCCCTCCCTCCTCCCTCCCTCCCTCTCCCCCAGGTGGAGCTCCATCCCAAAGCCAACCCAGAGCCCCTCCCCTCCTCCTCCTCTTCCCTCCCTCCTCCTCTTCCCCCTCCCTCCTCCCTCCCTCTCCCCCCTGGTGGAGCTCCACCCCAAAACCAACCCAGAGCC
>NW_012267344.1:61631-71750 GCF_000151885.1 Dipodomys ordii | reverse complement strand
CAGCCCGGAGGAGCTGCCCGGCGGCGGCGCCGACGCCGGCTGGAGGCTGCACCGCAAGCCCGTCGAGTCCACGCTGGTGGCCTGCTTCATGACGCTCGTCATCGTGGTCTGGAGCGTCGCCGCCCTCATCTGGCCCGTGCCCATCATCGCCGGCTTCCTGCCGCCCGGGATGGAGCAGCGCAGGGCCGCCCCGGCCTCCACCGCCCCGGCCTCCACCGCCCCGGCCTCCACCGCCCCGGCCTCCACCACCGCGGCCACGGCCTCCACCACCGCCCCGGCCTCCCAGTGACCCTCGGCCTCCCCGCCCTGCGGCCGTCTGTCCCAGGATCCCTCGGTCGTGGCCGCCAAGTGACCCTCAGTGGTCCCCCTCCATGTCTGTCTGTCCTGTGTCCCTCTGTCGTGGCCACTGAGTGACCCTCAGGGGTCCCCTCCCTGCGTCTGTGCCATGTCTCTCGGTCGTAGCCACCAAGTGACCCTCGGTGGTCCCCTCCCTGTATCTGTCTGTCCCGTGTCCTCCAGTCATAGCCACCAGCTGATCCTCAGTGGTCCCCTCCCTGAGTCTGTCTGTCCCATGTCCTCAAGCATAGGCACCAAATGACCCTCTCTGCCCTCCTCCATGTCTGTCTGTCTGTCCCGTGTCCCTCTGTTGTGGCTGCCAAGTGAACCTCAGTGGTCCTCTACCTGCATCTGTCTGTCCCATGTCCCCAAGCATAGGCACCAAGTGACCCTCGGTGGTCCCCCTCCATGTCTGTCTGTCCCGTGTCTCTCTGTTGTGGCCACTGAATGAACCTCGGTGGTCCTCTCCCTGCGTCTGTCTGTCCCGTGTCCCTCTGTCTTGGCTGCCAAGTGACCCTCGGTGGTCCCCCCTCCATGTCTGTCTGATCTGTGTCCCTCTGTCGTGGCCACTGAGTGACCCTCTGTGGTCCCCTCCCTGTGTCTGTCTGTCCCGTGTCCTCCGGTCATAGCCACCAAGTGACCCCCTGTGGTCTCTTCCCTGGGTCCATCTGTCCTGTGTCCTCAGTCGTGGCCACTGAGTGACCCTGTCTGGTTGATCCTGTGTCTGTCTATCTGTCTGTCTGTCTGCCCTGTGTCCTCACTCATGGCCACCGAGCAACCCTTTCCAGTCCTCCCAGCCTTGTGTCCTCGATCGCGGGTGCCTTTCCCGCCTGACCAGCCATCAGGCGTGATTTGTGCTGTAGCTACAACATTAGTTCTTTGCTGGGGGGGGAGGGAAGGACTCTCCACCCCCCACACCCTCTACCCCAACCCCCCACCCCACACAGGGAGGTCTGTATTGTAACCCTTGTTCCAAATGAGAGAGAGACTGCCATTTAACTAGCAGAAAACGGACCAGATCCTGTGTTCTCTGTTTTATATATACTTAATAACTGTTTTAAACCAAATGTTTTAGTAAAAATAATAATTAATAATTATAATCATCATTCCAAATGGAAAAATAAGAGTAAAAACGATTGCTGTCGCTGTAGTAAAAGAAAAAAAGCAGCTCTTTGTCTCTGGACGGAGCTGGATTTGAACTCGGTTTGTTTTCTTCATTTATTAAAAAACAACAACAACAAAAAAGCGGGGTGGGGCATGCTAAGGGAAAGGACACGGGGGGGGGTGGCTGGGAAGGGCCTGGTAAACTGCGAAGCCAAGGAACTTTCCGGAACTTTCTCCAAGTCCATCTCTAGATTCTGTGATGTAACCCAGCGGGCGTTTTCTTCTTGCATTTCTGTGATTTGGGTTTTTTTTTTTTCTGGCTTTGAATAGAGACTTTTATCTCTCCCCTTTCCTGGTGGGATGTGTGTGTCTGTTCTTTCTTTTTCTTTCTTTGTTGGAGGGGGTGAATCATGCAAGAATCACAAGGCATCCTCATGAGCACGAGGCCCTGGGTTCAATTCCTCAGCACCCATAAAGCAGAATAAAAAAGCCAGACGTGGAGCCGTGGCTCTGAAGGGTTAAAGTTTTGAGGCAGTGACCACTTGTTGCTTGTTTCTGTCTAGTAGAGCAACACATGGTGGTAATCCAAACACCTGGTTGATTGTGTGCCTTTATAAGCCCTGCAAATCCTTAGCTCAGAGCTCTCCTCTTGGGCTCTGCTGTGTCGGAGTGTAGGACGAGGCCCGAACTGCAGCCTGTTTAAATAAAACCATAAAACAGCTGTAGAGTCTGCCTCTCGGTGGTCTTCTTGGTGGGGGTCCTGTGAGCTTGGCATAACATATTACTGGGGGCTCATCCGGGATCCCCCCAAAGATCCCTGAGACCTCAGACTCCAAAGGTAAAACAGCACTGTCTTTGTTAATTTGTCTTGTCCTGTCGTTTGTCTGTTTTACTTTCATTTTCCTTTGTGAGGACGGCCGCTCCGATTTGTAAAGGGTTGTCAAAGCGGATGCGCTTGCACACACTACAACCCCGGAGGAACTGGGAGACGTCCCAGATCCTCTTGTGGGGCAAGGGTAACCCTGCCATGTGGAGAGGGAGGGGAGCCTTGGAACCCTGCCGTGTGAATTGTGGGGTGGGGGTTGGTTCGGTGTTGGGCTGGAACTGACCAAGAGGGCCTCCTAACCAAGGCCCAACTCACCCACTGTGGGTCTGCTCCTTCTGCTGTGGGGCGTGGGTATGGAAACCCTACCATGACAGGAGTTAGTGGACCAATTCGGGAGATCTCCACTTCGTAAGCTTTTTTTCGTAACTGTCAAGCCTGCGTGTGTTTTGTTTGTATTATGTTTGCCTATATAAATCAAACTGCACCAGACATAAAGCGAAAGTTGCAGGCTCTAGACAGATTTGGTGAGAATTCTATTAGGGATCTAGTAGCCTTGGTGGAAAAGGTTTACAATAAGAGAGAGACAGAGGAGCAAAGATGGGAAAGGAAGGACAGAGAATGTGAAATTGAGCGTGAAAAGAGAGACCGGGCCAAGGAAAAGAGGCCAGATTTGTTGGACTCGCCATTGTCGCATGCTGAGCATACCTGGTTCATTCGAGATGGAAAAAGGTACGCAGGCGCAGCAGTTATCATGGACACTGAGATAGTGTGGGCAGAAGCACTCCTCCAGAGAACGTCTGCACAAAGAGCAGAGCTAGTGGCACTAACAAAAGCCCTACAGATGGGAAAAGGGAAGAGACTAAACATTTACACGGATAGTTGGTATGCTTTTGCCACCGTGCATGTCCATGGAGCCATTTACCAAGAGAGGGGGCTATTGACAGCTGAGGGAAAGGTTATTAAAAATGAACAAGAAATTTTAAGCTTCATCCGGGCCTTATGGGAACCAGCAAATATTGTCATTATGCACTGCCCTGGCCATCAAAAAGGATCTGATTCTATAACCAAAGGAAATAACTTGGCTGATCAGGCAGCTAAGGAGGCGGCCCTCCAGCCCAGAGCAGAAGTACTGACTCTAGTAAACCCAGGGCCATGAGCTTTGCCTCCTGAGCCTCAGTACCCCCAAGAAGACTTGGAGTGGATAAAGAAAATTCCCATGGCCTATAAACCCCCCGACAGAGAAAGAAACAAAGACTGGTGGAAACCTGGTGAGGGGAAACTTATCTTGCCACCAAGATTGGGCAAGGGGATTCTTAAAAGAATCCATCGGGTCTCTCACATGGGAACCCGAAGAATGCAGGACTTGCTCCGACACTCAGAAGTAAAAATTAGGCAAGGAAATCAACTCATTGAGGACATTGTTAAAAATTGTAAAGCCTGTCAGCTCACCAACGCCCCCATCAACCAGTTACAAAAGGAGCTCGCCTCCATGGAGATAGGCCAGGTGTGTATCGGGAAGTAGACTGCACAGAAGTTAAAACTGGAAAATTTGGATATAAATTTTTGCTAGTTTTTGTAGACACCTTTTCAGGATGGGTTGAAGCCTACCCAACAAAGCATGAGACCACGAACATCATGGCTAAGAAGATCCTGGAAGAAATCCTACCCAGGTATGGCTTCCATCCACCATCGGGTCGGACAATGGACCAGCCTTCGTCTCAAAAGTAAGTCAGGGAATAGCCGCGGCACTGGGGACGGATTGGAAATTACACTGTGCAACCCCAGAGTTCAGGACAGGTAGAAAGAATGAATCGGACTCTGAAAGAGACCTTAACTAAATTGGCCTTGGAGACTGGCGCAGACTGGGTATCGCTCCTTCCTTTTGCCTTGTTTAGAATAAGAAATTCACCCTATCAGCTTGGCTTTATTCCTTTTGAAATAATGTATGGACACCCTCCACCCGTTATCCCTAGCTTTCAGACTGGATTGCTTGCTCATTTGAGTGACACTGAATTTCTATGTAAACTTGACTATCTATAGCTTGTCCACAAAAGTGGGTGGCCCCAGCTTAGAGCATTATATGATTCTGCTTCTATTCCTACCCCCCATTTGTTTAAACCAGGGGACTGGGTGTTTGTTCGAAGACACAACTTGAGATCTCTGGAACCATGGTGGAAGGGACCTTACATGGTGCTACTGGCTACACCCACTGCCCTTAAGGTGGATGGCATTGCTGCTTGGATCCACTGCTCCCATGCAAGACCAGCTGACCCCTTTGCCCTGGACGACCATGGGGAAACATGGGGAGTCTCCAAGCATCCTAACCAACCACTCTGCATACGCCTCAAGAAAAGAAAAATGAACTGATTGGTATTGGTATTGTTGTTTAATAGGATGGCTAAGGTCAGAGAGGGACTCTACCCATTCAAGATCAAGAGCTGTTGGAGTTTAGTTTTGGGCCGGAGCCACAAGATTGTGGCTCAGGACCATAAGTCAAGGGGGGGAAATGAAAGGTTAAAGTTTGAGGCAGTGACCACTTATTGCTTGTTTCTGTCTAGCAGAGCAACACGAGGTGGTAATCCAAACACCTGGTTGGTTGTGTGCCTTTATAATCCCTGAAAATCCTTAGCTCAGGGCTCTTCTCCTGGGCTCCGCTGTGTCGGAGTGTAGGACGAGGCCCGAGCTGCAGCCCGTTTAAATAAAACCATAAAACAGCTGTAGAGTCTGCCTCTCGGTGGTCTTCTTGGTGGGGGGGGGGTCCTGCGACCTTGGCATAACAGCTCAAGTGGTAGAGCGCCAGCCTTGAGCTGAAGAGCTGAGGGACAGTGCCCAGGCCCAGAGTTCAAGCCCCACCACCCACAAATAAAAATAAAATTAAAAAAAAAATAAGGCATCACCCTAGAAAATGAGGGAGGGATTCTTGAAAAGCTAAAAGATGAATTCTTGCCTGTCTCCCTTACCTGGTGGATAGGTAAGAGTCAAACCACAGCCCCTACCCTATACGTGCATTCATTGGTCCCCAGTCTGCCCCAACCCATCCCCTGATCATCGTATCTACCATGGCTATTTGTGATGTGTGTGTGTGTGTGTGTGTGTGTGTGTGGTTGAACAGTGAAGATGTTTGGTATGGTGTGCAATGCAAACCTACTAACCTAGAATACTTACCACAAAATTTTTTTTCTGCTGGTTTCGAACTCAGGGCCTAGGCACTGTCCCCCAGCCTGTTTGTGCTCAAGGCTGACTCTCTACCACTTGAGCCATGGTGCCATTTCCAGGTTTTTTCTTTTCTTTTTTTTTTGGGGGGGGGGTCCGGTCATGGGGCCTGAACTCTGGGCCTGGGTGCTGTCCCTCAGCTCTTCAGCTCAAGGCTAGTGCTCTACCACTTGAGCCACGGCACCACTTCTGGGTTTTTTCTTTTTGCTTATGTGGTGCTGAGGAATCGAACCCAGGGCCTTAGGCATGCAAGGCAAGCACTCTACCACTGAGCCACCTTCCCAGCCCTCCAGGTTTTTTCTGAGTGGTTTTTCTTTCCTGGCCTGGCTGGCTTTGAACCGCGATCCTCAGATCTCAGCCTCTTGAGTAAGCTGGGATGATAGGCTGGGATGATGAGCTACCAGCAGCAGGGCTACTGCAGATCTTTTGTATAGGACCAGGCTAGAGAGGCTTGGCTCTTTCACACAAAGTTGGTGTGCTACCACTTGAGCCACACCTTGGCTTGTGGCTTTTGGCTGGTTCATTGGAGACCAGAGTCTCACTGGCTTTCCTGCCTGAGCTAGCTTTGAACCATGATCCTCAGCCTCCTGAGTAGCTGGGATGACAGGTGTGAGCTTCTGACACGTGTATTTCTAAAGATCCGTCAGTGACTCTCCCAATGGAGACAAAGACACAGGAGACAAGGAAATAAGGGAATGGGGGGGCTGGGGAAGGGGGTGTGTTCTGGATCCCACAGTAGTGGGATCTCCAATACACGACTCAGAAATACCCAAAGTGATGCTGTGGCTCATGCAATAGAGCGCTAGCCTTGAGCACAAAGAGGTTCAGGGTCAGTGCTCAGGCCCTGAGTTCAAGCCCAGGACTGGCGTCTCCCCCCCCCACCCCCAAAAAAAGTTTCCATACCAGCCAGGCCTAGGCATACCTGTCTGTAATTCCAGGAACTTTTTCTCATGGTTTTGCTCCTATCTCTACCTCCCAAGTAGCTGGAATTACAGGTGTGCATCACCACACCCAGCCCACTGAAATCATCCATGTTTTTAGTCTCGGGGGGTGCCTCTCTGCTTCTCAGTACCCCTCTCCTCTCCCCATGAGCAATTTCTGCTTCCTTCTGCAGAAGGTGTGGACGGGGAGGTTGAGTTAGGGGGAGACTAGCAATCAGACACACCAGCTAGACAGGAATGATACTGAAGTCCAGGGCTAAGGATGTGGCTTAGTGGTAGAGTGCTTGATACGAAGTCCTGGGTTCAATTCCTCAGTACCACATACACAGAAAAACGCTGGAAGAGGTGCTGTGGCTCAAGTGGTAGAGTGCTGGCCTTGAGCAAAAGAAGCTCAGGGGACAGTGCCCAGGCCCTGAGTTCAAGCCCCAGGACTGGCAAAAGATATTGAAGTCCTTCGCTTGATCCAGGAGAGGTGGGTGAGGGGTGCGATTGTATCTCTGCATCAAAGTCAGAGTGAAGGAACGTTCCACCTCCTGGAAGAAAAATGTCTCTGCTTTGACTATCAGGAGGCTCAGAGGAGGCTTCTGAAGCTGCCCAAAGAAAGGTAGTTCTGCCTGGTGCTGGTGGGGCGCACGCCTGTCATCTCAACTTGGGAGGCTGAGATCTGAGGATCACGGTTTGAAGCCAAGCCAGGAGATGGGAAAAGTCTGTGCGACTCTGATGTCCAGCAAAGCACTAAATAAACAAACAAATAAAAGCAGGAATGGAGCTGAGGCTCCAGTGGCAGAGTATCAGGATTGAATGAAAGCGAAGCTCACGGGGACAGTCACCAGGCCCTGAGTTCAAGCCCTATGACTGGCACCTAAACTAAACAAACAACCAAACAAATCTGGTACTGGAGCTCGAAGTCAGAGCCATTTTACACAAGGCTGAGGCTCTTCTACTTGAGTTACAGCTCCACTTCTAGCTTTCTGGTGGTTATTTGGAGATAAGAATATCATGGACTTTCCTGCCTAGGCTGGCTTTGAACCGTGATGCTCAGATCTGAGCCTCCTTAGTTAACTAGAATGACAGGTGAGAGCCACCAGGGCCTATTTTATAATATATATTTATCTTAATAGATTATATGCAAAAGTATGTTATCATATTATGTTACATATTAGATATACCATATAAATCACTATGTTGTATAGTGGTATCCTTTTTTCTTTTTTTTTGGTTGGTCATGGGGCTCGAACTCTGGGCCTGGGCGCTGTCCCTCAGCTCTTCAGCTCAAGGCGAGCACTCTACCACTTGAGCTACAGCGCCACTTCCGGTTTTCTGGTGGTTTATTGGAGATAGGAGTCTCATGGTCTTTCCTGCCTGGGCTGGCTTTGAACCGCGATCCTCAGATCTCAACCTCCTGAGTAGCTAGGATTATAGGCATGAGCCACTGGCGCCCGGCAGTGATATTCTTTTTTTTTTTTTTTTTGGGTCCGGTTGTGGGGCCTGAACTCTGGGCCTGGGCGCTGTCCCTCAGCTCTTCAGCTCAAGGCTAGCGCTCTACCACTTGAGCCACAGCGCCACTTCTGGCTTTTTTCTGTTTGCTTATGTGGTGCTGAGGAATCGAACCCAGGGTCTTGAGCATGCAAGGCAAGCGCTCTACCACTGAGCCACCTTCCCAGCCCCAGTGATATTCTTAATATATAACAATATCATATAATACTATGTGATATAATTATAGTACATATTATATAACACTATACTGATTCATATATTCATATACTATATGATTATATTATCTAATATTATATGTATTATTTATATGTGTAATATTTATCTAATAATTAATTATATTATATTAATATAGTATATTAAGTATACTATGTCATCATATGCTATATTAATTACATTAATCGCTATGTTGTAGTTATATTTTAATATAAATAATTAATGTATTATAACATGTCATTTGTAATTATATGTGTAATTATGTCTTCTGGTGGATGATTCTCATTGGCCAAGTCCTGTGTTGGATGACCCTTATTGACCATATTTTGAACAGCAGATTCTCATTGGCCAATGAGACAATCTCCATTGGCTATATTCTGAATGGACGGTCCTCACTGGCCATGTTCTGAATGGTCGGTCCTCATTGGCCTTGTTCTGGGTGGGTGGGTAATCTTCATTGGCCGTGTCTTCTGGTGGATGATTCTCATTGGCCAAGTCCTGTGTTGGATGATCCTTATTGGCCATATTTTAAACAGATGATCCTCATTGGCTATATTCTGAATGGAAGGTCCTCATTGGCTATGTTTGGGTGGGTGGGCCATCCTCATTGGATGCATTCGAGATAGATGATCCTCATTGGCCCTTGACAGGCAATCCCCATTGGTCAGGTTCCCTGGCAGCTTCTCCCTTGCTAGGTAGATGCAGCTCCCTAAGGACGGGCTCTGACTCACAGGGACAGGTTCGGGTGGGCTGGCCGGCCTCTGAGCAGCTCCCAGAAGAAGCCAAGCTCCACTGGGCATCAGAGATCCTCAGCACCTGCAGGTACAGCTGGAAATGAGAGAGAGAAAGAGAGAGAGAGTCAGTCACACCACCTTCCACTAATTCAGTGGACGCCCATTTGCTGTCTCAGATGGGAGAGGTGCAAGAGAAAATCCTTCCCTCCTCTCCCCTGGCCCTGGGCCTGAGTTCTTTGGTTCCCTTGGTTCTTAGCCACCGCTCCCCTCGCTGAGCAGCCATGGGGCTTGGATGGAGTTCATTATCACACACACACCCAGGGAAGAACGGACAAGATTGAGCACCACCATGGATGGACACCGGGAGAAGGGATTTTAATTCAGGCACAGGAGGGAAACGTCTTAGAACCTTGGCCCTGATAAGAACATGAGTACTGCCGGGCGCTGACAGCCCACACCTGTCATCCTAGCTCCTCAGGAGGCTGAGATCTGAGGATCACGGTTCAAAGCCAGCCCAGGCAGGAAGGTTCATGAGACTCTCATCTCCCATGAACCACCAGAAAGCTGGAAGTGGCGCTGTGGCTCAAGCGGTAGAGTGCTCGCCTTGAGCTGAAGGGCTCACACGAACTGACACGTTCCTGCCACTTCGTGTGGCTTCTGAGGATTTCCAACGATTTCCACTTCTGTGGCAGTACTGGCCCAACCTCTCGATGCCTTGATTTCCCTCCCTCTCCCTCTCCCTCTCTTTTCCTCTCTCTCTCTCTCTGTCTCTCTGTCTCTGTCTGTCTGTCTGTCTCTCTGCTGTAGACTGCTAGCACCTACAATGCTTGTGTGTGGAATAAGTCAGGGTGAGTGGGGGGGGGTGAGGGGGGATCCTAGGCACCCCAGGAGTGGGACTCTGTCAGCCACTAATAGAAACCAGAGATAAGACAACAAGGAACGACTGAGCATGGGGAACTCTCTAGAACAGCACAGCGGCTGGCTGGCGCCTCCTGCTGTCCCCTCCCGATTCTGCGCTTCCCACTCCCTGCGTGGTTTTATTCCGACATCACCTCTGCAATACACAGCTCAGACCTACGCATTCCCCAACACCTGCTCTTCACAGTCAGACCTTCTCGTTCATTCCTTGAAAAGATCCCAGGGAAGCTGGGCGCCAGGGGCTCAGGCTGGCCCCAAGTAACCAGCAAAAAGCTGGGGGTGGACGCATGGCTCAAGGGGTAGAGCACTACTAGCCTTGAGGAGGAAGAGGAGGAGG
>NW_012267344.1:49199-61571 GCF_000151885.1 Dipodomys ordii | reverse complement strand
AGCCAAGAACTGAGGCTGTGAGTTCAAGGCCCAAAACTGGTCCCCCAAAAAAAGAAGGAAGGAAGGAAGGAAGGGAGGAAGGGAGGGAGGGAGGGAGGAAAGGGAAGAGAGAAGCCAGGCACCAGAGGCTCACCGTTGTCATCCCAGCTACTCAGGAAGAGCTGAGGATCACAGTTCAAAGTCAGCCCGGGCAGGAAAGTCTGCAAGACTCTTAATCTCCAATAGATTACCAAAAAGTGCTGGAGCTGTGGCTCAAGTGGTAGAGCGCTAGTCTTGAGCACAAAAGCTCAGGGACAGCGCCCAGTTCCTGAATTAAAGACTTAGGACCTGTGAAAGACAGGAGGAGGAGGAGGAAGAGGTGGAGGAGGAGCAGGAGGAGGAAGAGAAGGAGGAGGAGGAGGAGGAGGAGGAGGAGGAAAGGAAGGAAAAAAGGAAGAAATTTTTAAAAAGAAAATAAAGTAGCTGTATTTAAAGGCTTGTCTAAGTTTCCACGGGCCCTAAGGAGCGGGGCTTGAATTCTAATGTGCCCAGGGTAGTAGCTTGGCAGCGAAGTCCAAAGCTTTGGACCCCTCCCTTTGCCCCCCCCCACTCTGCCCCCCAACCGAGGATGGAGGGGGAGGGAGGGGGGAGAGCTGAGCACACATGGGACCCCGCCACTGGACACCCCCGTGTGTTAGCCTGAACTACTTCTGGAGAGAGGGGGAGAAACCCCATGGATATCATTCATCTGGTTAGCTGTATTCACTGAACTCACAGTGGGCTTCTAGAACATTCCACCTTGCTTTGGGACAGCTTTGGGAAGCAGATGGTTAACCTCGCTTTGCTTAAAAATGGGAAAGTGGATACCAGGCCTTGGTATATCACCCCTGTCATCCTAGCTACTCAGGAGGCTGAGATCTGGGGATTGCGGTTCAAAGCCAGCTCTGGGCAGGAAAGTCCCTGAGACTCTTATCTCCAATGAACCATCAGAAAACTGGAAGTGGAGCTGTGGCTCAAGTGGTAGAGCGCTCGCCTTGAGCTGAAGAGCTGAGGGACAGCATCCAGGCCCAGAGTTCAAGCCCCACGACTGACCAAAAAAAGCCAGAAGAACCCAGAAATACAAGAAGAAATGCCCGACGGGTTACATCACTGAATACACATTGACTTGGAAAACGTTCCAGAAAGTTCCTTTGCTTCACAGTTAACAATCAGCCACTCTGGGGGTCATTCCCACGCTCTCTTCTCCCCACCCCCCTTTTGTAAGAAGTAAATTAAGAAAACAGAGTTCAAACCCAGCTCTGCTCAGAGACGAAGAGCTTCTTGGACGAGGGATGATGTTTTACAAAAACGTGTCGTGTGAAACACAGATTCAGTTGACAGCACAGACGCAGACACACCCTCCGCTCCGTGTTCTGCTGGCTG
Source organism: Dipodomys ordii (assembly GCF_000151885.1). Taxonomy (NCBI): domain Eukaryota; kingdom Metazoa; phylum Chordata; class Mammalia; order Rodentia; family Heteromyidae; genus Dipodomys; species Dipodomys ordii. The sequence continues at coordinate 60,170 of NW_012267344.1, read as the reverse complement.
AATGGCAGGTGGCTGAAGGGGGGGGAGGAGGAGGGGGGCAGAATGCAACAGAAAGGTCCACCCCCCCCTCATCCTTCCATCCAATGACGCACCCCTCCCTCCCTCCCTTCTTCCCTCCCTCTTCCCTCCTTTTTCTTCTCCTCCTTTTCTCCTCCTCCTCCTTTCTTACTACCCCTCCTCCTCCTCCTCCTCCTGCTTCTCTTCCTCCTCCTCCTCTTCCTCCTCCTGCTTCTCTTCCTCCTCCTCCTTTTCTCCTCCTCCTCCTCTTCTCCTCCTCTCTTCCTCTTACTCCTCCTGCTTCTCTTCCTCCTCCTGCTTCTCTTCCTCCTCCTCCTCCTTCTCTTCCTCCTCCTGCTTCTCTTCCTCCTTACCTCCCTCACCCTTCCTTTTTCTCCTCCTCTTCCTCCTCTTTTCCTTTTCCTCCTCCTTTTCCTCCTCCCCCTCCTCCTCCTCTTCTCCTCCTTCTCCTCTCTTCCTCTTCCTCCTCCTCTCTTCCTCCTCCTTTTCCTCCTCCTGCTTCTCTTCCTCCTTGCCGCCCTTACCCCTCCTCCTCCACCTCCTCTTCCTCCTCCTCCTCCTCTTCCTCTCTTCCTCCTCCTCCTTCTCTTCCTCCTTACTTCCCTCACCCTCCTTTTCTCCTCTTCTTCCTCCTCCTCGTCCTCCTCCTCTTCCTCTCTTCCTCCTCCTCTCTTCTTCCTCCTCTTCCTCCTCCTCTTCCTCCTCCTCCTCTTCCTCTTTCCCCTCCTCTTCCTCCTCCTCTTCCTCCTTCCCCTCCTCCTCCCCCTCCTCTTCCTCTCTCTCCTCTTTTTTCTCTCCTTCTTTCCCTCCCTCCCTTTGCCCTCACCTCTAATCTGGAGCAGGAATTACCCCCCAGCCCTCCCTCTGCAGGCTCGGTGTGTGTGTGGGGGGGGAATCCTCTCTCCTCTCCCCAGAAAGGAACTGTGAGCAACAGCACAGATCACCCCTGACCCGTGGGCACAGGGCGCCCTCCTGTGGTGACAGGGAGGAATCACCTCCATGGGCTCTCCCAGAGGCCTGGGCTTCGGGCGCCCTCCCGTGGTGAAAGAGAAGAATCAGCCTGGTTTGCTCTCACAGACGCCTGGGCTTAAGGCGCGCCCTCCCGTGGTGCAATTGTGAAGCTGCAGCACCATTGGGACTCACGGAAGCCTGGGCTTCGGGCGCCCTCGTGTGGTGAAAGAGAAGAATCACCATCATTTGCTCTCCAGGGCTCTTTGTGTGGTGCAGTGGGGAAGACACACCATCCTTTGTTCTCATTAAAGCCTGGGGTTAGGGCACCAGAGAGTGATGCAATCATGAAGACACACCATCATTTGCAATCACCGAAGCCTTGGCTTAGGTGTGCCCTGGTGTGGTGCAATCGTGTAGCTGCACCATCATTGGCACTCTTGGCTGCCTGGGCTCAGGCTGCCCTCTTGTGGTGAAAGTGAAGAATCACCTCCATTGGCTCTCAGGGGTATTGGGCTTAGTGCTCTCATAAGTAGTGCTATAGTGAAGATGCACCATCATTTGCTCTGACAGAGGCCTGATTCTAGGGCTGAAATGGCAGCTGTGCCCCCAGGCTCAGAAAAATCAAGAGACTTGTTTGAGGGTTTCTGGGAAAGCAAGACACAATGTCAGGTCTCAACAGGTATGGAGCGAACACCTGATTTCTCAGGTGTTTTCACCTGCTGGGAAGCATCGCCTTGCCTGACAGACACAATGACGCACTTACTTGGTACGGAACTTACCACCCAGACGCCAAGGAAACCCGGTGAACTTCAGGCCAACACTGAGAAATCAGTCACTTTATCCAAGAAAGATGCCGGAACAAATTGAACTGATGAAAAAAATACCAAATCTAGGAGCGGGGAAGGTTGCTCAGTGGTAGAGTGCTCGTCTCACATGCATGAGGCCCTGGGTTCGATTCCTCAGCACCACAGAAGCAGAAAAAGCCAGAAGTGGCACTGTGGCTCAAGTGGTAGAGCACTCGCCTTGAGCTGAAGAGCTGAGGGACAGCGCCCAAGCCCAGAGTTCAAGCCCCACCACCATCACCACCAACAATAACAAAACAACAGAAGTCTCCACCAAGCATCTGATCAGACTATGTACGGCCTTCAAGTCTGGGTCTCCCTCCACCTATTCCCAGGGCCTCTATAAGAGAAGTACTGTCTGTAGATCAGTGGTGTGTGTTGTGCTCACAGAGATAGCAATGCCACTCCAATAGGTGGAGCTCTTGAGAGTCTCTCCTGGGTTGGGAAATCTGATGATGGCCACCTCCCCCCCCCCCATGAGTGCATGTGTGCTTCTGATGTCCCCTCCATAGGAACCATTACAGCTGTGAGAATACATGAACAAGAGGAGGGAGGAGGCCTGGAAGGGATCTGGGAGGAGAGGGTGCATCTCCCCTTACACAGGGCCCCAGGAAAAGGGGGGTTCAGGCTTTCCATGTCCCAACCTTGCTCTCCCCTTCCCTCACTAAGTTGTTCACCTGAATTTCAATGAGTGATGCTACCAAGCCCCCCTTTTATTTGTCAGTCCTGGGACTTGAACTCAGGGCCTGGACACCATCCCTGAGTTTTTTTCCACTCAAGCTAGCCTTCCACTGCTGAGAGCCACACAGCGCCACTTCTGGTTTTCTGGTGGATCGTTGGAGAGATGAGTCTCATAGACTTTCCTGCCTGGGCTGGCTTTGAACCCTGATCCTCAGATCTCAGCCTCTCAAGTAGCTAGGATAATGGGTGTGAGCCACCGGCACCCAGTTTGCCACCAAGCTTTTTTATTTTTTGTAGCATCGACTGGTATGTAAAGGTTATGATTGCAGCAGGTGCTCAATGTCAGGTGACCAAAGGATGGACACTCAGCTGGTCATGTGTACACAGGCAGGGACACATAATGGCTGAATCACATCTACTCACCATCTGTGTGTGTGTGTGTGTGTGTGTGTGTGTGTGTGTATCCTGGGGCTTGAACTCAGGGCCTGGGCCCTGTCTCTGTGCCTTTTGGCTCAAGGCTAGCACTCTACCCCTACTAGCTCTACTGGCTCTACTTTCCAGCTTTTTCTGGTGGTTCATTGGAGATAAGAGTCTCTCAGACTCCCCCCTCCCCCCCCCCCGCTGGCTTCAGACTATGATCCTCCGATCTCAGCCTCCTGAGTAGCTAGGGTGACAGGCGGGAGCCTCTGGCACCAGACTCACCCCCTCTTTTCACCCACCTGATACCCTTACTTAGGAAGTAATCAATTTTGCCTGATTTGACACTATCCCCCCCCACACACACACACACAAACACCTACATTCCTACTCCATCACCAGGCTGGAGCTAGAGCTGACTTTCTGGTCAGGCCTGCCCTGTGGAATAGACAGATAAGTCTGCCTACAGCCAAAGGCAGATCTAGAGCCGCCCTGGTGAGAAAGAGGCAGTTATGATCAGGAATGGCTGCTAGCCTGGATTGGGGTGGGGGAGGGAAGGAAGGTCCTTGTGAATTTCACAGTGCAAAGCAGCCTGGGGGGGGGGGGACAGGGAGGGAAGGGCTTAAGGTGTCTAAAAAGGCGGGGTTTGCTCTCCTCCAGCCTCCAGAGGGCGGGGCTGCCCTACTCCTGCCCCAGAGCTGCTGGGTGCCCTGACCCTGGCCAGTTCAGTGGTAGGATGGACAGAAGCACTTGGAGGCTGACCAATCTGGGACCGTGGAATGGCAGACCGGGTAGGTATGGGGCGGGGCGTGGGGAGGGAGGGGAGGGAAGGAGTTGGGAGAAGATCTGGGGGGCCCTGAAGGTACCATGGCCGGAAGAGAAGATTTGACACTGTGGCCTTGCAGAAGAGGGGGGGCTGGGCTGTGTGTATGGGGGGGACTATAAATAGTGCCTTCCTTCCATCCAAGGGGAGAGACAGTCAGCTGGAGCAGTTTTTAATGACAGGCCTCCAAGGGGTCATGTTTATCTAGGGCCACACACACTCCTGACACACTCCCCCAGTTTTGAGGGGGGGGGCAGTTGAAGAGAATCATTTAGGAAGTTTCTCCTCGGCTGTGACTTGCTGTGATGCCAGGTCCTGAGCTCCTCTAAGCACCTGCTGTATACTCCGGCTTGCTTTGTCTGGGCCCCAGCTGGGCCCTCAGAGACCCTCTCCATACAGACACCCCAAGGAGGGCATACATGGAGATCAATTTTCATCCCCCTAAGATGGAAAGCAGGGGGATCTGGGCCTGGGGGGGGGGGCGGGCATGGGAGGGCAGTTGTTTTCCGGGAAATGGTGAGGAGGAAGGTGAAGATCACTGGGGAACTTCCCTGGGCTGGGCCCACAGCCTCAGTCATCTTGGGTGGGGGAGTAAAGAGGAAGAGACAATGGCAGGCCCAGCCCGTGTCATCATCACCAGGCCTCTGTCCCTGAGCAAGAGCTATATTATTTATTATTTATTTTTCTTGTCGGTGGTGGTGGGGCTTGAACTCGTGGCCTGGGCGCTGTTGTCCCTGAGTCCTTTTGCTCAAGGCAGGCGCTCTACCCCTTGAGCCACAGCGCCACTTCTGGTTTTCTGGTGGTTTATTGGAGATCAGAGTCTCAGGGACTTTCCTGCCAGGGGCTGGCTTTGAACTGTGATCCTCAGATCTCATGTGATCCTCAGATCTCAGCCTCCTGTGTAGCTAGGATGACAGGGGTGAGCCACCAGGGAGGTCAAATACCCCACCCCACCCCATCCCATCCATCCCACCCCTGGGGCTGACCCAGAGCAGCTAGATTGTGGCTGACAGGTGTGAGCCATGAGTCCCTGGTGGACTCAGCTGGAGCCACAAGAGCCACTTCAGGCCTTTTTCTGCTTCTGTAGAGCTGAGGATTCGAACCCACGGCCTCCTGCCCGCGAGGCCGGCGCTCTACCCCCTGCGCCGCCTCCCCCGCCCCGCGTTCTGTTTGTTTATTTGTAAAGAAGTGCGTGTGCCGGTCGCTCTGATTTTTAATTGGTCAGAAGGCAATCCCGGAACGGCGTGGTGGGGGGGCGGGGAAACGGCGCGAGCTCCGCCCCCTGCTCGCGTCGTTCAGCCTGTAGCGGAACCCAAAGTCTCCTCAGAGGCGGGGCTGCAGCGGCGGAGGGGGCGTGGCTTATGCAAATCGACACGGAGGTTGAGGTATAACGGTGTGGGGTGGGGGGGGAGGAGAAAAGGAGGAAAGGGGAAAGGGGCGGGCTTACATAAATCCGGGTCTCGCGCACCTTGGGAGATGAGCATGCGCATTCTCAGTCTTGTGCGCCGGGTTCCAAGCAAATCCTCAAAGAATGAATGAGGGGGAGAGGCGCGCGTGCGCACGTCGCGAGGCCGGCCCCGCCCCCTCCGCCCTTTCCCTCCGAGTTGATTGGTGGAGGGGCGGGGCCTGGTTAGCCCGGGGGCGGGTTATTCCAGGGGCTGGACCAGCCTAGCGGCCGACTAGGAGAGGGGCGTGGCCCGCGGGAGGGGCGTGGCCCGCGGGAGGGGCGTGGCCTCGCGGTGGCCCGAGGTGGCCCAGCTGCTGGCTCTGCGAGCGGAGGCGGCGGCGGCCGCGACGATCGTCCACCGTCCATCCCCGATCTGGGGATGGCGTCCCCACGCGAGTTAACCCAGAACCCCCTGAAGAAGATCTGGATGCCATACAGCAATGGGCGGCCCGCTCTGCACGCCTGCCAGCGTGGGGGTGAGATGGGGGTGCGGGTGGGGGGGGACAGGGGGAGGGCCTGGCATGGGGGGGAGGGGAGGGGAGAGGACCCGTGGGAAAGCTGGGACAGGTGATGGGTGGGGGGGGGACAGGTGAGGCGGTGTTGGGGTGGCTGGGGGGGATCAGGTACCTGGAGTTTGGGGGGGGGCTGTGTGGGCCACTGTCATCTTGGTGGAGGGGGGACATGGGGGGGCTAAGGGAGAGGAACTCTGAGGGTCACCAGGGTCCCCCCCTCCCACCCTCACCTCTTCCTGGGCTCCTAGATGGGACAGGGCGGGTGGTCTCAGCTGGGAATTTGGTTTTGGGTGACCCTTGGGTGAGACCCTTGACCTTTCTGACCCAAGAACTTGGCCCAGGCGGAAGCCAAAGGCCAGAGGATAAATACCCTTGGGCTTTAAAAACCCACATTGGGGAAGCACTTTTAGAGAAGTACCAGCGTCCAGTGGTGTGCAGATTGGACGCACCTGCTTTCACTTGTTTATTTATTGAAACCCTAAGGGGTTTCAACTCCGTCTCCTGGGTGTTCGTTGTCTCTGAACTTCTAGGGCTGGCACTCGAAGCCTTGGAATCACCACTGCACTTGAAGCAGTTTATTATTACTGTTGTTGTTGTTGTTGTTGTTGAGAATCTCACAGACATTCCTGCCCTGGTCATCTTTGAAGTTGGATCCTCCTATCTCAGCCTCCTGAGGAGCTGGGGTTATACGCATAACAAGTCTGCACCTTTTCTTATAACCTGGGAGAATTTTTTTTTTTTTTGCCAGTCCTGGGCCTTGAACTCAAGGCCTGGGCACCTGTTTCCACTCAAGGCCAGGTGCTGTACCGCTTGAACCACAGCACCACTCCTGGCTTTGTGTAAGTGGTACTGAGGAATCGAACCCAGGGCTTCGTGCGTGCTAGGCCAGGGCTCTACCACTGAGCCACCTTCCCAGCCCTGGGAAGAAGAGCATTTTTGTTTCAGGAGTAAATGAAACACTATCATGAGTTTGCAACGTGGCGAGGATCTGGGGAGACACGGAGCCCCGTTGTGATCTCCCCACACCCCTGACCTCTGCTTTGTGTGATAAGAAAAGGGGGAGAGCTTGGCCCGTGCCACTAGACCTTCCAAGGCCAAGACTTTGACCCTGATGTGAATGGGGAGAGCAATGTGTGTGTTTCTGTGCTCACACTATGCGTTCTGGTAGGAATGAGTTCTGAGAGATTGAGTTCTTCCTCCTTCTCTTCCTCGGTTGGGGGTGGTAGGACTTGAACTCAGGGCCCAAGTGCTCTGTCCCTGAGCTCTCTCGCTCAAGGCTAGTGCTTTAAGCCACAGCACCACTTCCTGTTTCCTGGTGGTTCTTAGGAGACTGTGATCCTCATAATTCAGCCTCCTGGGTAGCTCCGATGACAGGTCTGAACCACCAGCGCCCAGCTACATTCTGCTTTTTCTTTGGTGTCTAGTCTCCAGCTCATCCGGTCCTATGCCCCCTCTACATCCACCACTGCCCTCAAACCCCCTTCCCCCGCCCCCAACATCAGCAATTCTGAGTACCTGGAAATTCTTATCTTTCTCAGGATTCACCTCTCAGCTTACACTGTGAATTTCTGGGGTCTGGTGGGGCAGAGGGTACCCGGGATCATGGCAGTGAAGACTTGGACCTCTGAGCCATTTTGATTTATTCATTCATGTATGCATGCGTGCATGCATTTATTTATGCCACTACTGGAGCTTGAACTCAGGTCCTGGGCTCTGTCCCTGAGCTCAAGGCTAGCGCTTTACCACTTTGAACCACACAGCTCCACTTCTGGCTTCTTTGGGTGGTTCATTGGAGTGAAGAGTCTCACAGACTTTCCTTCCCCGGGCTGGCTTTGAACTGTGATCTTCAGATCTCAGCCTCCTGAGGAGCTAGGATTGCAGATATGTACCATCCATACCAGGATCCAGGCTGCTTTATTTGAATCAAGAGCTCTTCCTTTCCCAGTTGGGGGGGGGGGGGGGGGGGGGGGGGGGGGGGGGGGGGGGGGGGGGAGGAGGGGAGGGGGGGGGGCTCAGAGAGAGGAGGAGCAAGATGCAGGTCAGGAATCCATCATGGACTCCAGGGACTTGAGTCCATGGAAGTGTCCAGAATTTGAGGGGGAGGAGGGCTCTGTCTTGCGACCACGACTTGGACCTCTGGGCTGCTAGGGCTTTGATGGCCTTCATTAGATTTACAGGAAATGAACTAAAGAAGGAACCTATGTCCATCTGTTCTCAACATTTCCTTCCTCTTCTGCTCATGTCTCCTGTCTTGTTTGCTTAGTGGCAGTGTGTGTGCTTGTGAGCTCAGTGATTTAGTTGGTCCTGGGGCTTGAACTCTGGGCCTGGGCGCTGTCCCTCAGCTCTTCAGCTCAAGGCGAACGCTCTACCACTTGAGCCACAGCGCCACTTTCTGATTTTCTGAGTGGTTCCTTGGAGATCAGAGTCTCACAGACTTTCCTTGCCTGGGCTGGCTTTGAACAGCGATCCTCAGATCCCAGCCTCCTGAGTAGCTAGGATGACAGGCGTGAGCCACCGGCACCCAGCCTGTTGGTGAACTTTGATTTACCTGTGGGACCATTTCTCTGGAGCTTATCATAAACAGCAGAAATGATAGCTAATTTATTACCTTGTTTTTGTGCCTGGGCCCAATATACTGTCTGCCCACGTGGTTTTTTGTGTGTTTTGAGCGATGGCACCCTGCTGGGCATGTTTATCAAGAGAAGGGAGTTGTATCTTCAAATGCTGTCGGTGGAGGGAAGCCTGAACTATAGAGGCGAATCTAGGAAGATAGGACTTGTGAACCCCTTGTGGGCCCTGAACCCCAATCCTGAGGACTCTGGGGTTGTCCCTGAGGGACAGGGAAAGGGTGGCCCCATGAAAATGGGGAGCAGATGGAAAGTGCCAGTTTATCAGTTCAAGATCCCTGATTGTCTTTGGCTGGAAGTTTGTGGGTACAGACAGACCCCCCAAAAAAAACTGTCCATCGGATTAGGCCTCAGTTCATTTCTCTTCCTCCTATCTTGGCAGATGCTGAGGTTTTTCTCTTTCTTTTGCCAGTCCTGGGGCTTGAACTCAGGACCCGGATGCTGGCCCCCAAGAGCCTTTTGGTACAAGGCTAGCACTCTGCCACTTGAGCCACCAGTTCTGGAGCTAAGTTAATTGGAGATGTGGGTCTCACAGACTTTCCTGCCTGGGCAGGCCTCAGACTGTGATCCTCAGACCTCAGCCTCCCCAGTGGCTAGGCTGCCAGGCAGGAGCCTCTGGCCCCTAGGTAATGTCTGTGCTGGGCCCGCCCAGGATTAGCTCATGGGCTCCACACCCTAAGTCCCAAGGGCAGTGAACACAAGGTGTGCCCTGCAGGTTCGGCCTGTTGTGCAAAAGCAAGTAGAGGACATTACTTCCCTGAAGAGTTCTGGCATTCCGATTTCACCGATTAGGACCTTCTAGGGTCCGAGTTTCCTGTAAAGGGTCAGAGACAAGATAAATACTGAGGGCTGGGAGTGTGGCTTAGTGGTAGAGTGCTCGCCTAGCATGCATGAAGCCCTGGGTTCGACTCCTCAGTACCACAGCCACAGAAAAAGCCAGAAGTGGCGCTGTGGCTCAAGTGGTAGAGTGCTAGCCTTGAGCAAAAGAAGCTCAGGGACCATGTCCAGGTCCTGAGTTCAAGTTCCAGGACTGGTCAAAAGAGAGAGAGGGAGAATTGCTTGAGCTGAGCACTACCATGCTACTAGCTACTCAGGAGGCTGAGATCTGAGGATCTCAGTTCAAAGCCAACCCTGGGCAGGAAAGTCCAGGAGACTCTTATCTTCAATTAAGCATCACAGAAGCTGGAAGTGGAGTTGTGGCTCAAATGCTAAGAGTGCTAGCCTTGAGTTTAAAAAAAAAACTCAAGGAAAGCTCCCAGGTCATGAGTTCAAGCCCCACAACCCCCACATAAAGAAACAAAATAAAGAGTCAACTTTTGTGACTGGCAAAGAAAGGAAATGGACCCAATGAAAGGGCATACAGGCCGGCACTGATGGCTCACGCCTGTAATCCCAGCTATTCAGGAAGCTGAGATTTGAAGATCATGGTTCGAAACCAGCCTGGGCAGTGAAGTCCAGGAGATTCCTATCTCCAGTTAATCACAGGTAAAGTTGGGAGTGGCGCTGTGGCTCTAGAGGTAGAGCACTAGCCTTGAGCAAAAGGTGCGCAAGGACCGTTGCAGGGGCTTGAACTCTGGGCCTGGGCACTGTCCCTCAGCTCTTCAGCTCAAGGCGAGCGCCTACCACTTGAGCCACAGCGCCACTTCCAGTTTTCTGCTGGAGATGAGAGTTTCATGGCCTTTCCTGCCTGGGCTGGCTTTGAGCCGTGATCCTCAGATCTCAGCCTCCTGAGTAGTTAGGATTACAGGCATGAGCCACCGGCATGGGGCTTCTTGCTTGCTTGCTTGTTTGCTTTCCTTCCTCCCTCCTTTCTTTCTTTCTTCTTTCCTCCTTCCCTTGTTTCTTCCCTCCCTCCCTCGTTTCCTCCCTCCCTTCTTTCTTTCTCTCTTTCCTTCCTCTCTCCCTCCCTTCCTCCCTCCCTCCCTCCCTCCCTCTCTTCCTTCCTTCCTTCCTTCCTTCCTTCCCTCCTTCCCTCCTTCTTTCCTCCCTTTTTGTTGCCAGTCCTGGGCACTGTCCCTGAGCTTCTTTGGCTCAAGGCTAGTGCTCTTACCACTTGAGCCACAGCACCGCTTCTGGCTTTTTCTGTGGATGTGGTACTGAGGAATCAAACCCAAGGCTTCACGCATGCTAGGCGAGCACTCTACCACTGAGCCACCTTCCCAGGCCTGCTGCCATTTCTTTACATCCATGAGAGCCTAATCATTCTGAACAAGGGGGAGCTGTTAACTTGAAACTGGGGTTGCAGGGCTGCTGAGACCACGAAGCTGGGAAGAGACAGCTCTGAACAAGGGCTCTGAAGCGGAGGGAGGAACACACTGGCAGCTCCCCTTCCCTCCCCCCCCCCCCCCATAGCTTACCCTATGCCTTACTTGCTTTCCAGTCTGTATGACCAACTGCCCCACACTGATCGTCATGGTGGGCCTACCTGCTAGAGGCAAGACCTACATCTCCAAGAAGCTGACTCGATACCTGAACTGGATTGGTGTACCCACGCGGGGTGCGTCTCCCAGGGGGGGATTGGGGCCTGGAGAGGAGGGGAAGGGGGGAGAGAAGGTTGGATGGGTGGGTGGGTGGGTGGTGAGAGAAAGGCTCCTGATATGGGAAAAGGTAGGATCGCTTTTCTGGGAAAAGGTAGGATCGCTTTTCTGGGAAA
>NW_012267344.1:45455-47959 GCF_000151885.1 Dipodomys ordii | reverse complement strand
AGTACCTGCCTTTTGCTGTTGTGTGTGTGTGTGTGTGTGTGTGTGTGTGTGTGTTAAGGGTTATGGGCTTGAACTCTGGGTCTGGGCACTGTCATTCAGCTCTTCAGCTCAAGGCTATAGCGCTCTACCACTTGAGCCACAGGCCACTTCTGGTTTTCTGGTGATTTATTGGAGATAAAGAGTCTCACAACCTTTCTTGCCCAGGCTGGCTTTGAACCACGATCCTCAGATCTCAGCCTCCTGAGTAGCTAGGATGACAGGCATGAGCCACTCTGCCTGTGTGTGTGTGTGAGAGAGAGAGAGAGAGAGAGAGAGAAAGAGAGAGAGAGGTCTTACAGTGATCAGGAAGGCCAAATTGGGGTGTCCATGGGGAAAAGTTTTAGCTCGGCCTGGAGCTGATCTCTCTTTTCCATGTTCCCCTGAGAGCCAGGCCTCCTGAAGATCTCTTGGCCTAGGGTGGAACAGACCTGTTTTGGCCTCAGCCATCAGGAAAGAGCAAAAGTCTGCTTAGTTCTTCCCCAAATCCAACTCTATGTAGAGTGACAGGCTACCATGGGCATGGGCCGCCTATCCCGTATCTGGCCACTAGGGGGCAGGAGTTGTCCACTGTCGGGCTTGCACCAGTGAGCTGTGATTGCATCACAGCCAGGTTGAGGTATGGGAAAGGGGCGTCTGACACCCAGATTTCTGTTGCCAAAGGATGAGTTAACTCAAAGCTTACCTCCTGGCCACATAGAGCTGCAGGGAAAGACCTGGAATGGAATATACTGTGTTACTGGGTGCTGGTGTTTTGTTTGTTGGCTACTACTGCTCTACCACTTGAGCCACAGTTCCACTTCGGGCTTTTGGAGCTAAGAGTCTCCTGGACTTCCCTATCCGGGCTGGCTTTGAACCGTGATCCTCAGATCTCAGCCTCCCGTGTAGGTAGGATGACAGGCTTGAGCTTCTGGCACTCAGCTGTGCTGGGTACTCGAAGTTCATTGTCAGGTGTCGTTTTACACTTGGGGAAACTGAGGCTCGGAGATGCCAGGAACCCCACGCAACATAGCAAGCTGCTCTTCATTTGAACGGAAGTCATCTTGAACTTAAGTCCCTTTACGATGGAAAACGTCATTCAAATGATTATCCAGTTAGTAGGCCAAGGAAAATCAAATGTATTGCTAGCTGGGCACTGGTGGTTCACGCCTGTCATCCTAGCTACTCAGGAGGCTGAGATCTGAGGATCACAGTTCAAAGCCAGCCCTGGGCAGGAAAATCCAGGAGACTCTTATCTCCAATCAACCAGAAGAGAACTGGAAGAGGCGCTGTGGCTCAAGTGGTAGAGCGCTCGCCTTGAGCTGAAGAGCTGAGGGACAGTGCCCAGGCCCAGAGTTCAAGTCCCAGGGCTGGCACCCCCCCCACACACACACACAAAGAATGGGACCAGTATCTGGGCCTTTGCTGTCTGTCTGAAGGTGAACCGCTTCCTTCCCACAGCCAGCACTGACTATTTAACCCTGTGTTTTCTGTCTTGAAGGCAGTGTGCTCTGACAGCCCTCTGTGACGTCCGGAGGTTCCTCAGTGAAGAGGGGGGACACGTGGCGGTGAGTGTGACACCCCAACAGGGGAGATGGGAGACCCAGAACTCCTCCCGCTTATCCAGAATGTTCCCTGGGTGCCAGCGTTGGGAGAGGAAGCTAAGCAGGAGTTGCTGGAGGCCACGTCTGGCTGAGGTTTCCCCTTGGGCTTGTGGCTGCATTGAAATGTGAGAGAATTTTCTGTTCGTTTGTAGAAGTTAAGGCTCTGACGATGCACACGTGTGATTTCTCCTGGTGTGGAGAGCCGGGCCCAGCACTGACTGCTTTTCAGGAAGCAGCTGAGAGCCAACCTGGGAGGGGGGGGTACAGCGAAGTTGGGGTATCTGGGGAGGGAACCCCAGTTCAGCCCACAATTGCTTGCTCCCTTCTGTTTTTCTTTGTGAGTTTTTTTTTTTTTTGTCACTCGTGGGGTTTGAACTCTGGGCCTGGGCGCTGTCCCTCAGCTCTTCAGCTCAAGGCTAGCGCTCTACCACTTGAGCCACAGCACCACTTCTGGCTTTTTTCTGTGGATGTGGTACTGAGGAATCGAACCCAGGGCTTCATGCATGCTAGGCAAGCGCTCTACCACTAGGCCACCTGCCCAGCCCACCAGTAGTTCTTTGAAAAACCACCTCAGCCACTTTCTGCAAACTCACTCATAAAGTTCCTGTTATACACACTGGACTTGATCTCTAATTTTATCTTGGTTCCCTTCATTTTCTCTGTTGATTTTGTTTTGAGAAGGACTTCTCAACATGGTCAATATTTAGTTGACTTTAAAAATTCAGATGTCAGGGCTGGGAAGGTGGCTCAGTGGTAGAGTGCTTGCCTTGCATGCCTGAGGCCGTGAGTTCAATTCCTCAGCACCACATAAGCAAAAAGAAAAAAGCTGGAAGTGGCGCTGTGGCTCAAGTGGTAGAGCGCTAGCCTTGAGCTGAAGAGCTGAGG
>NW_012267344.1:36960-45405 GCF_000151885.1 Dipodomys ordii | reverse complement strand
TGGCGCTGTGGCTCAAGTGGTAGAGCGCTAGCCTTGAGCTGAAGAGCTGAGGGACAGCGCCCAGGCCCAGAGTTTAGGCCCCACGACCGGACCCAAAAAAAAAAAATTAAAAAAATAAAAAAATAAAATAAAAATTCAGATGTCAGATGCCAGTGGCTCAGGCCTGTTATCCTAGCTACTCAGGAGGCTGAGATCTGAGGATCACGGTTCAAAGCCAGCCTGGGCAGGAAAGCCCTTGAGACTCTTATCTACAATTAACCACCAAAAAGCCAGAAGTGGAGCTGTGGCTCAAGTGGTAGAGCACTAGCCTTGAGCAAAAAAAACCCTCAAGAACAGCACTCTAGCCCTCAATTCAAGCCCCAGGACAGACACACACACACACACACTATATATATATATATATATGAAAAATCAGATTTCTACACTGCAATTTTTTTCTTCTTCTTTGTTTATGGGGCTTGAACTCTGGGCCTGGGCTCTATCCCTGAGCTCTTCAGCTCAAGACAAGCGCTCTACCACTTGAGCCACAGCGCCACTTCCATTTTTCTGGTGGTTCATTGGAGATAAGAGTCTTAAGGCCTTTCCTGCCCAAGCTGGCCTTGAACCGCGATCCTCAGATCTCAGCCTCTTGAGTAGCTAGGATGACAGGCGGGAGCCACCAGTGCCCAGCTTACCCTGCAATCTTTGTGTAGCATCTCCCTTTTCCCACTAAGTCTGGAGGCTGAATTAACCCCAGTTTTGTCCTAGGTGTTCGATGCAACCAATACCACCCGGGAACGAAGAGCCACCATCTCTAATTTTGGGGAACAGAATGGCTACAAGGTAAGCCTTTCCCCATCACAGCTCCTGGATCGGGTCGTGGCCTCTCCACATCCTTTAGGGCTCCTTTTACAGCCTCACCAAGATGCTTTCACAAAGCATCACATGCTGGGCGCTGGTGGCTCACGCCTGTCATACTAGCTACTTAGAAAGCTGAGATCTGATGATCATGGCTCAAAGCCAGCCCAGGCAGGAAAGTCTGTGAGACTCTGATCTCCAATGAACCACCAGAAAACCAGAAGTGGCGCTGTGGCTCAAGGGGTAGCGTGTTAGCTTTGAGCAAAAGGGCTCAGGGACAGCACTCAGGCCCTAAGTTCGAGCCCCATGACCGACAACAACAAGAAAAAGCATCACATGTCAGATTTGGAGTTAGCATGAGCCACAAAGAATTGGAGTTTTCAAGTGCTCCAAGATAAATCAGTAGACCTCCTTTATTTTATTTTATTTTTGTCGGTCGTGGGTCCTGAACTCGGGGCCTGGGCGCTGTCCCTCAGCTCTTCAGCTCAAGGCTGGCACTCTACCACTTGAGCCACAGCACCACTTCTGGCTTTTTCTGCTTCTGTGGTGCTGAGGAATGGAACCCAGGGCCTCATGCATGCAAGGCAAGCACTCTACCACTGAGCTACCTTCCCAGCCCCAGAAGACCTCCTTTAGTTCTATGCTCCTCCATCTCTCCATCTCTCTCTCTCTCTCTCTCACACACACACACACACACACACACACACACACACACACACACACACACATGGCTTCAGGTCAGTATGACCCTCGCTGGACACAAGCGCCCCCCAGAGGAAGATCCCAGAGCAAACACCCTGCCCATGTTTATTCCTCCCTCCTCACCCTGCTGGTCCGGCCCTTTGGCGTAGATCTTCTTCGTGGAATCCATCTGTGTGGACCCAGAGGTCATCGCTGCCAACATAGTGGTGAGTGGTGGGTCCAGCCTAACGGGAAAGTCACAAGGCGGAAGTCGGTTTGGGACTAGGAGCTTCCGCCGTGGGTGTGAGCCGAGGCCCAGGCTGACCTTTATTTGATCCTGAGCCTCGCTGGGGTCGGGAGACAGCATCGCCTCCATGTTGAGTCAAGATCGGAGTCTGGAGGACCACTTGTATGGAGGAGGCTGTGGGGCTCAGGGGGCCTCCTTTCTTGGTACTCCTTTCTCAGGCCTCCCCCAATGGTAGAAGAGAAATTTCAACTAGGGGTGTGGGAGAGCGAACAGGTGTGTGTGTGTGTGTGTGTGTGTGTGTGTGTGTGTGTGTGTGTGTGTGTGTGATTATTTCTATTTGACCCAGATTTGTTCCCCATTTTCATCTTAGCCTCTACTTCCTATTTGAAAGAATGGCCATGTGGGTTTGAGGGATGGGAGGGAAATCATCCAAGCTGGGAAGGTGGCTCAGTGGTAGAGTGCTTGGCCTAGCATGCATGAAGCCCTGGGTTCGATTCCTCAGTACCACACACACACAGAAAAAGCCAGAAGTGGTGTTGTGGCTCAAGAGGTAGAGCGCTAGCCTTGAGCAAAAGTAGCTCAGGGACAGTGTCCAGGCCCTGAGTTCAAGCCCCAGGACTGGCAACAACAACAACAACAAAAATCATCTAGGAAGGAGAAAGGGGTTCTAGGCTGTCTTGGAGTATTGATTAGGAATTAGGATCTCAGGGCACCCCAGTGTGTATGACCAAGAACTGCTAGATTCTTCCAGGGGGGGGTGGTCAAAGGGGTGGGGCAGCTCCCCCAACCTCCAAGGCTTCAGTCCTTTGGTCTTGCCTGTTCTATGCCCGACTCTGTAGCAAGTGAAGCTGGGCAGCCCAGACTACGTGAACCGAGACAGTGACGAAGCCACGGAAGACTTCATGAGGCGCATTGAATGCTACGAGAGCTCCTACGAATCTCTGGATGAGGACCTGGACAGGTGGGGGGAGGGAACAGCATCCCGGCCTGTGCCTACAATGGGGGGAGGAGATGTCTCTCTGTCCCCTGAGTCTCCTTGTGGCAGAGATGGAAAGACCAGGCATGGTAGCTCACGCCTGTCATCCTAGCTACTCAGGAGGCTGAGAGCTGAGGATCGCGGTTCAAAGCCAGCCCGGGCAGGAAAGTCCAGTGAGACTCTTATCTCCTAAAAGCCACTCTGAAAACCAGAAGTGGCGCTGTGACTCAAGTGGTAGAGCGCTTGCAAGCAGGAAGTGTGCTGGGCACTTCCCACAAGGTTTTGGCTGTGTGTTGCACCTGGGATTTGTTCCTCTTCTATCCACAGCACCTCGCCGATCAGCCAATGGCGAGCAGATAGGCTGCTAATTAAGGCTCTGCAGCTGATTCCTTTAGCTGGCCAGATGTGTCTCCCAGGCCGATGGCCACAATCACAGCCTCTCTCTCTTCTTTCTCTCTCTTCTCTGGAAGGGAGCTCTCCTACATCAAGATCATGGATGTGGGGAAGAGCTATGTAGTGAATCGCGTGGCCGACCACATCCAGAGCCGGATCGTATATTACCTCATGAACATCCACGTGACTCCCCGCTCTATCTACCTCTGCCGGCATGGGGAAAGCGAGCTCAACCTCAAGGGCCGGATTGGTGGGGACCCAGGACTGTCCCCCCGGGGCAGAGAGGTCCGTGCCCGGGCACGTGTCTGCTGGCATCTATACCCGGGGGGGGGTGGCTTCATCCCACAGATGGGTATGTTCACCAGGCTTGAGCTCTTGTAGTTCAGATGCAATTGAAGAGGATGAGCCTGGTGCCAGTGGCTCACGCCTGTCATCCTAGCTCCTCAGGAGGCTGAGATCTGAGGATCACAGTTCAAAGCCAGCCCGGGCTGGAAAGTCCATGAGACTCTGATCTCCAATAAACCACTAGAAAACCAGAAGTGGCGCTGTGGCTCAAGTGGTAGAGTGCTAGCCTTGAGCTGAAGAGCTCAGGGACAGCACCCAGGCCCAGAGTTCAAGCCCCAGGACTGACAAATAATAACAGCTAATGGCTGTTCCACAAGCCAGGGAAGATATTGAGGTCTGGATGGGTGGAGGCTGTATGCTCTGGGACAGGGTGGGTGGAACTCAAGGAATCATGTCGGGACCTGTTCTTGGGGTGTGAGGAGACAGAAAAGCACTCAGCGGTGGGGGGAGGGGTGTGTGTATGCTGTGTCCAGGAAGTTAGTCTGTGAGTTTGAGCTGAAGCTGAGACACAGCTATGAACCAGCCCCAGACCAGCCAGGGGTGGGGTGTGTCTTGGCAGACCCCCAAATCTGAGGATGTTATTTTGCTTGTTATGCGCGCATGTCAGTTTGCCAAGAGCCTCGCCCAGTTCATCAGCGATCAGAACATCAAGGATCTGAAGGTATGGACCAGCCAGATGAAGAGGACAATTCAGACCGCCGAGGCACTGGGGGTCCCCTACGAACAATGGAAGGTCCTCAACGAGATCGATGCGGTACCCAGCCCTTCCCCTCCTCTTCCTCTCCTACCACAGCCACCTGGGGCTTGAACTCAGGGCCTGGGCGCTGTCCCTGAGCTTCTCGGGCTCAAGGCTAGCACTCTACCACTTGAGCCACAGCGCCACCGCAGCTTTTTCTGTGTATGTGGTGCTGAGGAATCGAACCCAGGGCTTCATGCATGCGAGGCGAGCACTCTACCACTGAGCCACCTTCCCAGCCCTCTCCTGGGCTTTCTTTTTTTTTAATCTCTTTTTTTTTTCCTTGTTGGATTTTCTGTCTATTCATTATTGATTTCTAGAAGCACTTTATGGATTTTAGATCTGATATATGCTTGGGAGATTTCTGATGAAATGCTAAGCATTCGTAAATAAGAACAATTGTGGCGCTGGGTGCTAGTGACTCACGCCTGTCATTCTAGCTCCTCAGGAGGCTGAGATGTGAGGATCCGGGTTGGAAATCAGCCCAGGCACAAAACTCCATGAGACTCTTCAGCTAAGCCAGAAGTGGTGCTGCAGCTCAAGTGGTAGTGTTACCCTTGAGCAGAAAAGCTCAGGGGCAGAGCCCAGGCCCTGAGTTCAGGTCCCAGGACCCCCCCACCCACACACACACCATACACACACACACACACACACACACACACACACACACACACACACACACACACACACACATACACATACACACGAAAGAGAGATCACTTGAGGCTCTGGTTAATGCTATCTTTGCCCAGAAGGTTTATTTTTGTTCTTGGCAGGCAGTGAGTGATGAATCACTTTAGTCTAGTTAGAGATAAACTGTTTCAAAGTAGTACTTTGATCTCTTCATGGAAACTACTCAATTTTCAGGTCACTTTTGTTGCTAGGTTACTGAGGACTCTCTGAGCTTCAATCATTACCACCACCACCATCATCATCATCTCCTCTTCATCTTCTTTTTCCTTCTTTCTCTTCCCTGCTCCTCCTTTACTCTTTTCCTTTGTTTCTTTTTCCCTTTCTTTTCTTTTTTTTTTTTTAAACCGGTCCTGGGTCTTGAACTCAGAGCCTAGGCACTGTTATTATACTTCTTTTGCTCAAGGCTAGCACTCTACCACTTGAGCCACAGCACCACTTCTGGCTTTTTCTGTGTCTGTGGTACTGAGGAATCGAACCCAGGGCTTCATGCATGCTAGGTGAGCACTCTACCACTCAGCCACCTTCCCAGCCCATCTTTTGGATTTTCTTAAGCAACTATCATTCCGCAATAAGGCTGTTCCTGATTGTTGCCTTCCCAATGAATGTGTCTTGTGTTTCTGTTTCATATTATGTCACTGGCAAGGACATATTATGAGCAAACTGGACATGATTGTTTTGTTTTGTTTTGTTGGCAGCCCTTGAGAGTGGACTCAGGGACTCACTCTGTTACTTGAGCTATATATGTCCCCAGTCCTTCTTGCATTTTTAGCTTTTCAGATAGAGTCTCCCATTTTTTCCCCCTATACTTTTAGCCCTTCTAACTCTCATCTCCCCAGTAGGAGTAGCTGGGATTACAGGCAGGTACTACTATTCTGGTTTCTTCTTAAACTTCCATCCTTTGGAGTGCTGGTAGGCTTGAACAAATGGATCCTGTTCCTAGCAAGTCAGGAATAGCCCGGGCCCTGAGTTCAAGCCCTAGAACTGGCACAAGAAAAGAAAGAAAGAAAGGAAGGAAGGAAGGAAGAAAGAAGTAGGGAAGGGGGAAGGAAGGAAAGAAAGAGAGAATATTATAATGAAGCTTAGGGTCAGCACATTAAAAAAAAACATACAAAACCCAAAACTATAGTTGAAATGTGAAAAACTTGATCTCATAGAAGAAGAGCAGAGACAAGCAGGGTGGGATGGTAAGAGAAAGGGGAAGGAGGAAATTCTTATTATCTACAGCACAATAGAGTGAGGATAGTTAGCAATAATTTGCTGAATATTTCATGTACAGAGTGTGTGTGTGTGTGTGTGTATGTGAGTGTGTGTGTGTACACTGGTACTGGAACTTGAACTCAGGGCCTAGGCACTGAGTTCGTTTTGCTCAGGGCTAGAGCATCTATCTCTTGGAGTCACAGCACCACTTCTGGTTTTTTGGATGGTTCATTGGAGATCGGAGTCTCACAGACTTTCCTGCCCGGGCTGGCTTTGAACCACGATCCTCAGACCTCAGCCTCCTGAGTGGCTAGGATGACGGGCGTGAGCCACCAGTGCCCGGCTTGTTAAAGTTCTTTCAACTGTTCTCCCCTCTACCACTCCCCCAGAATCCCACCCCACTACTTCCCCCCCACCCCCCGTGTGGGTTGTGTGACAATGACTATTGTCTCCCCAGGGCGTTTGCGAGGAAATGACCTATGAGGAAATCCAGGATCACTATCCACTGGAGTTTGCTCTGCGCGATCAGGACAAGTACAGATATCGGTACCCCAAAGGGGAGGTAAGTAGGATTTGAAGGCATAGCCCCCCTCTCTGCTGCCTGGCTTGGAGTACTGCCAAAGAGCCTTTCCCTGCATATTTCCCCTTGCCAAAGGGTGATGATGACATCTGGGTAGCTCCATGTGCCATCCCTAGCTCTGGCTCCAGATAGACAAGACCACTATAAACGCTCTGCATTTGTTCCCTGTCCTCAGACAAGACTCTGGTCAACCCCAAATCAGAAACGGAGGTGCGAGCGCTCTTACCACCTTGAGCCACAGCGCCACTTCCAGTTTTCAGGTGGTTCATTGGAGATCAGAGTCTGAGGGACTTTCCTGCCTGGGCTGGCTTTGAACTACGCTCCTCAGATCTCAGCCTCCTGAGTAGCGAGGATGACAGGTGTGAGCCGTCAGCTCCTGGCTTGGAGGCCTCATTTTAATGACTTTCACTGGCTGGGCACCGGTGGCTCACGCCTATAATCCTAGCTACTCAGGAGGCTGAGATCTGAGGACGTCAGTTCAAGGTCAGCTCAGGCAGGAAAGTCCATGAGACTCTTCTCTCCAATGAACCACCAGAAAGCCAGAAGTGGCGCTGTGGCTCAAAGTGGTAGAGCGCTCACCTTGAGCTGAAGAACTGAGGGACTGTGCCCAGACCCTGAGTTCAAGTCCCAGGACTGACAAAACAGAAAAAAAGACACTTGTAGGCGCAGGAATGTCATGGTAGAGGGTGAGCTACAGGATCACACGGGCCTGTGTGACCCCTTGGGGTGGTGAGCCTGAGACCCAGCCCTTTGATACCATGAATTGGCCTGGGGAGGGTAGGGAGGGGGGTGATTATCTCCTTTTCCCCCTCCCTCAGCTTCGCTCTGGAGCCCAGAATCCAGGGGAGTCCAACTGGAGGAAGCCCTGGTCCTAATCTCTAGGGTGGCAGACCAGAGCCCATTACCCAGAATGCCCCGCAGTTCTAGTCCCAAAACCAGAACCTAAGAGACATCTACCCTGCTCTGCCTTCACAGTCTTACGAGGACCTGGTCCAGCGCCTGGAGCCTGTCATCATGGAACTGGAGAGGCAGGAGAATGTTCTGGTCATCTGTCACCAGGCGGTGATGCGCTGCCTCCTGGCCTATTTCCTTGACAAAGCAGCAGGTGCCCAACCTCTTCCTGTAGATAAAGGGAGGGAGGGAGAGAGGGAGGGGCGGAGGGGCTGTCTTCTGGGCATCATTATTTGCATGCTATCCTTTCCTTTTTTTCTCTCTCTCTCTTTTCTTTGTCATTTGTGGGACTTGAACTCAGGGCCTGAGCACTGTCCCCGAGCCTCTTTGTGCTCAAGGCTAGCTCTCTACCGCTTGAGCCACGGCTAACTCTCTACCGCTTGAGCCACAGCACCACTTCCGGTTTTTGAGTGGTTCATTGGAGATAAGAGTCTCACAGGGAGTTTTTCTGCCCTTGGCTGGCTTTGAACCGTGATCCTCAGATCTCAGCCTCCAGAGGAATTAGGATAACAGGTGTGAGCCACCGGCGCCCGGCTAATCTCTTCCTTTTTTGTGTGTACAGAACAGCTACCGTACCTCAAGTGTCCCCTGCACACAGTCCTGAAGTTGACCCCTGTGGCATATGGTAAGCAAGCTCTGCACATGTTTGCTTTGGGACTGCTATGATCTTGGCTGTCTGTAGTGTTCCATGATTTTCTGGAAATGGCTTGGAAAATCCCATAAAGGGCCTAATTTCCCCAGCCTATCTTTCTCAATTGTGTATATATATATATATATATATATATATATATATATATATATATATATAT
>NW_012267344.1:25528-36910 GCF_000151885.1 Dipodomys ordii | reverse complement strand
GGGCCACAGCTCCACTTCTGGCTTTTTCTGTGGATGTGGTGCTGAGGAATTGAACCCAGGCCTTCATGCATGCTAGGCAAGCACTCTACCACTGAGCCACCTTCCCAGCCCTAACTTTTTTTTCTATTTTTTTTTTTTGATACCAGTAGTAGGACTTGAACTCAGGGCCTGGAAGCTGTCTCTTCACTCTTTTGCTCAAGGCTGGTGCTCTACCATTTGTGCCACACCTCCATTTCTGACTTTTTTGCTAGTGAGTTGGAGATAAGAGTCTCTTGGGAGCCAGGCGCTGGTGGCTCACGCCTGTCATCCTAGCTACTCAGGAAGGCTGAGATCTGAGGATCACTGTTCAAAGCCAGCCTGGACAGGAAAATCCATGAGACTTTAATCTCCAGTGAACCACCAGAAGACCGGAAGTGGCGCTGTGGCTCAAAGTGGTAGAGCGCTTGCCTTGAGCCAGGCCCTGAGTTCAAGCCCTACCCCTGACAAAAAACACAAAAAACCAAACAGAGACTGGCACTCCACATCACAAATGCCAGGGACTACTTTGCCTTTTTTTTTTTTTTTCCTTTGGCAGGTTGTAAAGTGGAATCCATTTTCCTGAATGTGGCAGCCGTGAACACACACCGAGATAAGCCTCAGGTAGCCATGATGTCATTAGTGGGGAGAGGGGGGTCCGACACATACTTGGGGGGACATCCAGACTCCCCAGTCCTCAGGAGCCCTAGCTAGGGTCTTCTCCCAAGGTTGATTGCCTCAGTGGTTCTGTTGTCGTAAACAGAAAAAGCTGGAAGTGGTGCTGTGGCTCAAGTGGTAGAGCGCTAGCCTTGAGCCAAAGAAGCTCAGGGACGGTGCCCCAGGCCCAGAGTTCAAGCCCCAGGACTGAGGGAAAAATATATAAATAAATAAAGTGCTATTTCCATATTTGTTGGCGAGGCTATTAGAAAGTCCAGCACCGGACAGAGTCTTCCCTCCACTCCCGTCTATCCAGAATACTACTCTTGTTCCCTAAGATTTGGTTTTGGGTCAGTCCTGCAGACTTGAACTCAGGGCCTGGGCACTGTCCTTGAGCTCAAGGCTAACAACACTCTACCACTTTGAAAACAGCACCACTACTTCTGGGCTGTGTGCGTCTGTGTCTGTGTGTATGTGGTGAATTAGGAGAGTCTTACAGATCTTCCTGCCTGGGCTGACTTTGAACCACGATCCTCAGATCTCAGCCTCCTGAGTAGCTAGGATGACAGGCATGAGCTACCAGTGCTCAGCCACCATTGCCCGATTATCTGAGTACCCACTGTGTATTAGGAAACTGGTGACTTACTTAGGGCAGACCAGGGTCCTAAGTCCTTGTGAAGAAGGTGGCGGGGAGGCGGGGATCCTTAGAAAGTAGGACCGTGCGTCCGCTCGATTCCTGATGAAGGATCCGTGTCTTCTTCTTGTACAGAATGTAGACATCTCCAGGCCTCCAGAGGAAGCGCTTGTGACAGTTCCCGCCCACCAGTAACCCCTTCTCCACTGTGACCCGGGGACGGGCACTGATTGCTGCAGACAAGGACATTTCCGGTCCCACTGGATCTTGCGGTACTAGTGTACAGTCACCCTCCAGGCACATTCCTGAAGCCGGGCATGGTGGCTAAGTAGCACCCAGAACCCCCAGCTCAGCACCCTTGTTGACATCCAAGTGACAAGGTGGGATGTAGCTGACCGACTAGCTGCTATGAATCTCTGGGCCAGACATAGTCTGGGACACGGTCTCTCACCCCAGGCTGGCTGCTTCTAGGAAACATGTTGCCCGAAATGTGAAATGAAAAGTTCCCACTGGGTCCAGTGCTGGTAGCACACACCTGGAATCCCAGCTCCGCAGGAGGCTGCGATCCGAGGATGGCCTTTTGAAAACCAGCCTCCTGAGTAAGAAAGTCTGTGAGACTTAGCTCCAGACATTAGAGCTGTGGCTCAAGGGTTAGGCGTTAGCCTTGAGTGGAGAAACTCAGGGACAGCGCATGAGTTCAAGCCCCAGAACCATCTCTTTCTCTCTCTCTCAAACACACACACACACACACACACACACACCTGCTCTGGGAAGTCCTAGCAGTCTAGGGCAGGCCTCTCAATGGCTCCTAAGCAAATACAAGGCCTAGTGTTCACGAGTGTTCTTCTCATTCCTAACTGCCAGTTACACAGAAGTGGCAGCCAGGGGCCAGGTCTTGGGTCTTGTGGCACTGACCTCTGTGGCACTCATGAGAACCAATGTGCTATTTGGGGCAGATTGTGGTATTCCAGAAAAGCCAGGTGTTCTGTTTGCCACTCTCCCTCGCCCAGAATATGGGGAAGTTGGTGGGCCAATTGTTCTCACTGAGAAACCAATGGAAGACCCAGCAGCTGGAGGAGGAGGAGGAGGAAGACGAAACTGCTTGTCTCTGTCTACACAGGAAATGTACTGGCTGGCAGAGACTTTTATTTGCCTTGATTGGATCCTTGTGATCCTGTAATACCTGTCGTAGTGCTAGGCACTGGTGGCTCACGCCTATCATCCGAGCTTCTTCGGGGGGGGGGGGGCTGAGATCTGGAGGATCGTGGTTCAAAGCCAGCCCCCGGGGGAAGAAGAAATCCATGAGACGTTTCCCTCCGAGGAACCAGCAGAAAACCAGAAGCAGTACTCATGGCTCCAAAGGGGTAGAGCACTCGCTCGTGCCTTGAGTTGAACGAGAGCTCAGGGACAGCATCCAGGCCCCGAGTTCAAGACCGGCACCCAAACGCAGACAAAATCAGGCCGATGTCGGGGCTGTCAGACTCCAGCCCTCAGAGGACATCGGAAGCCCAAACTCTTCTGCTCCTGTGTCCTGCAGAGATTGGGTGACCATGGTCATCTGAATTCACCCTAACAGATCCGTGCAATCGAGAACCATACACCTCATGTCACCGAAGCCTTTTTCTTCTGTGTGTTTGTTTTTTGTCTATCTGCTGGGGGCAGGGGAAAGGGAGTTGCTGGACTGAGATGCATCCTGAAGCCAGGGAGAAGGCTAAGGTGGTCAGGGCATGCGCAGAAGCAGACCCATCACTGGACGCCGGCCTCTGTAGGAGCAAAACATGCGTGTCCTCACCCCCTGCGCATGCGTGATGGCCTCCAGGTTATCACTGGGTTCGGTTCATTGCCCTGCCCTCCTTGAATGGATGCTATTGGCTTTCAGACACACACACACACATACACACACTCTGCACTGTGTCTAGCATTCTTGGCAATAAATAACTATTTTCAAAACAATCGTTTGAAGCTTGTATTCTGTAGCCAGGCCTCCCCAGAGGTGAGGAAGTCCTTTTTCTGCCATTTTGGGGGACCTTTTCTTCTATGGGTGTGTGTTGGGAGCCAGCTCCCACTCCCCAGACATCCTTTTTGCTCTGGAGTGAAGGGATATATTGGAAACATTGAACCCCAGCACTTAAGAGAACGGGCTGTCAAAGGAGGAAGGGACTTACTAGAAGCTCGAAGAGAGAGCCAGGTCCTGGTGGCTCAGGCCTATCATCCTAGTTACTCAGGGGGGCTGAGATCTGGAGGATCGCAGTTCACAGTTCAAAGCCAGCCTGGGTAGGAAAGTCTGTGAGACTTATCTCCAACGAACCACCAAAAAGCTGAAAGTGGACATGTGGCTCAAGGGGTAGAATGCTAGCCTTGAAGAGAAAGAAAACTTCAAGGACGGTATCCAGGCCCCAAGTTCAAACCCCAGACTAGCACAGAAAAGAAAAGAAGGGCTGGGGATGTGGTTTAATGGCAGAGTGCTTGCCTAGCATGCATGAATCCCTGGGTTTGATTTCTCGCATATACAGAAAAAGCCAGAAGTGGCACTGTGGCTCAAGTGGTAGAGTGCTAGCCTTGAGCAAAAGCAGCTCAGGGACAGTGCCCAGGCCCTGAGTTCAAGCCCTAGGACTGGCTAAATAAACAAGAGTGGTTTAGAGCAAAAATAAGTCCAAAATGCTGGTGGCAGAAAAGCCCAACTTTTCTACTGTGGTTAATTGCTGGGTCGAAGGACACAGTAGGTGATTTTCAGTATGAAAACAATGTTAAGTACTTGCTACAAATACGCCTTTTAGCCAGGTCCTAGCTATTCAGGAGGCTAAGATCTGAGGATCACAGTTCAAAGCCAGACTGGGCAGAAAAGTCCTCTTTGAGTAGTAGAACACTAGCTTTCAGCACAAAGGCTCAGGTACAGCATCTAGGTTGAGTTCAAGCCCCTCAACCAAAATGTGTGTGTGTGTGTGTGTGTGTGCTTTTTAATAGACCAAAAGTGGGTTGTCTGTAGGCTGAGAATAACAGCATTAGCCTTGAGGTTTAGACACTTACTGAGACAGTAAGAAATCTCTGTCCCTCCCCAAGTCTAGCCTCCTGGGTTGGGAAGTTTTAATTACAATGTTTTCTCTGAGACCTCCTGTGTCTGTGGTCACAGCTTGTTTCTCTCCTATCTAACATTTTTCCATGTAAGGACTTGGAGGCCTTGGGTAATTTAATTGGAGATAAGAGAATCACAAACTTTTCTACCCAGGGCTGACTTTGAACTACGATCCCAGATTTCAGCCCTCTGAGTAGATAGGATGACAGGTGGTAGCCACCAGCAACTGGCTTCCAATTTTTTCTTTTTCTTTCTTTTTTTGCCAGTCCTGGGGCTTGAACTCAGGGCCTGGGCACTGTCCCTGAGCTGCTTTTGCTCAAGGCAAAAGCACCACTTCTGGGTCTTTCTGTGTTCTGAGAAATCAAACCCAGGGCTTCATGTAAGCACTCTACCACGAAGCTACATTTCCAGCCCCCAATTTTCCTTTTTTTAAAAATAAATTTTGTACCTATATGGGGGCTTGAACTCAGGGCCTGGGCACTGTCCCTGAGATTCTTTTTGTTCAAGGCTAGTGCTCTACCACTTGAGCCACACCTCCACTTCCAACTTTTTGATGTATGTGTATTCTTGTGTGCGCTGGTCCTGGGACTTGAACTCAGGCCCTGTCCCTGAGCTTTTCCACTCAGGGTTAGCATTCCACCTGTTTGATCCACAGTGCCACTGCCAGTGGTTCATGGAGATCAGTCTCTAAGACTTTCCTGTCCAGGCTGGCTTTGGATTTTCTTGACCCCCAACTTCGGTCA
Organism: Dipodomys ordii; assembly: GCF_000151885.1. NCBI lineage: Eukaryota > Metazoa > Chordata > Mammalia > Rodentia > Heteromyidae > Dipodomys > Dipodomys ordii. The sequence goes on along the minus strand of NW_012267344.1, from coordinate 31,788 downwards.
TGGGGCTTGAACATGGCCCATATGCTGTCCCTGAGCTCTTCAGCTCAAGGAGAGCACTCCAGAGCGCTACTTTCCCCAGGCTGGTATTGAACCGCGATCCTCAGATCTCAGCCTTCTGAGTTGCTACAGGATGACAGGCGTGAACCAGGGGAATCTTTTTTTTTTTTTTTGGATCCGGTCGTGGGGCCTGAACTCTGGGCCTGGGCGCTATCCCTCAGCTCTTCAGCTCAAGGCTAGCGCTCTACCACTTGAGCCACAGCACCACTTCCGGCTTTTTTCTTTTTGCTTATGTGGTGCTGAGGAATCGAACCCAGGGCCTCAGGCATGCAAGGCAAGCGCTCTACCACTGAGCCACCTTCCCAGCCCAGCCAGGGGAATCTTTGGCCCTCAGCTTTCTATGTCCACAGCAAACCCTCCTCACTCCCCCGATGAGAAATTTGGGGACATATGACACTAGGGGGGTAGACACTGGCTCAGTTTCCCACACCCCATGGTAGCTTGAGAATGATATACTGGTTTTTCCAGGTGTAATGGCAGGGGCTGGTGAGAGATCTGGGGCATTAAAAGAACGTTGCATGGGCTGGGAAGGTGGCTCAGTGGTAGAGCGTTCGCCTCGCATGCATGAGGCCCTGGGTTTGATTCCTCAGCACCACATACACAGAAAAAGTTGGAAGTGGCGCCTTGGCTCAAGTGGTAGAGCACTCGCCTTGAGCTGAAGAGCTCAGGGACAGCACTCAGGCCCAGAGTTCAAGCCCCAGGACTGGCAAAGAAAGAAAGCTGCACCTCCATTTCCTGGCAGGAAACTCTGCCCCCCCCACCCCAATTCCAGGGGGTAGAAGCCTCTTACCTGCCCTATGCCAGGAGATAGCACCCCAAGAACCAGCAGTGTGGGGTGGAGTGGGGTCCTAGATCACCAGAGAGATGAGGTATCATCTGAGGGATTGGGGGGACAGTACCTAGACCACCAACCACCACCAACAAAGAATCCAGTGAGCTCACTTTGGGGAGCTGCAGGAGGTTTCTAAGTGTTCCCTGAGAATCACACCCCAAGTTTGGTGGTGGATGGGGTGAGGCTTGAGACTGGGAAGGGCAGCCACTTTCCTTCCCCTCCCTCCCCTCCCCTCCCTCCCCTCCCCTCCCTCCCCTCTCCTCCCGGGGCGGGCGGGGGTTCCGGGAACAGACCAGAGGGCGGGGCGAGGCCCAGCCAGCAGCCAGCAGCTCGGGTCTCCGAGAGACTGCTGCTTCCCTCCTGCTCCTTGCTTCCGGCTGTCTGTCTGTCTGGCCTGTCCGTCTGTCAAGCTATGGCTGGGCCGACCCTGGTCCCTGGGATCTGGTGGCTGTGGCTGCTGCTGCTGTCCCTGGGTGGTGAGCCTGGGGGGGGGGGCGGGGGGGGGGGGGGGGAGAGGTATCCTGATCCAGGGTTGGGGGGGGGTCTTGAGAGTGAGCTAGGTACCCCAGGCCCTTCTAACAGTGCAGCCCCCCCCCCCCCCGCTCACAGTGAACTCCACAACAAGGCTATTTTCCAACTCCTCAGGCCGATCTCTCTCTCTCTCTCTCTCTCTCTCTCTGTCTGTCTGTCTGTCTGTCTCTCTCCCTCTCCCTCCCCCTCTCCCTCATTCCCCTCCCTGCTCCTCCGGCGTGGGGTGGGGGGTGAGGACTAGAACTCACAGCCTGGGGCCAGCACCGAGGCCAGGACACCTCTCAGCCTCGAGGGCCAGTCCTCCTTTGGCTGTTGCTCCAGCCCCTGCCTAGCAGCCTCCACAACCCCCCCCCCCACACACACACTGAGTCTGGCCCCGGGGTTGGGAGTGGACGTCCCTGTTGACTGGCTGACTCACTGATGGGAAGGTGGGGGGAGGACTGGCTGGGACTGGGGGGGGGGGCTTTTAGGGGTAGACATTGGAAGAAGCCCCTTTGCCTCAGCCTTTTGGATGAGTCACTTCCTGGAAGCCTCTGGCTGTGTTTCCTAGGAGTAGGGGTGGGGGACAGACAGGGTAGTTGGCAGAGACCTGAAGGACCTGAGTTTGGGGGAATGGAAGGGGAATTTAAGCCTCCCCTTTGCCCCCCCCCCTTAGAATCACCCCTGGAGTGAGCCCTGGAATGGGAGGGTCCCCTTGATGGTGAAAAGAGTGCTTGTATATTGGGGAAGTCGTGCAGATTCCCCCAATACAAGAGTTTTTGTCCGTCCATCCAGACCTGGGGCTGTAGGCCCAGGTGGGGGTGTTTACCTTGAACCCCCAGCAGCTGGGCCTGGAGAAGAATTGCCTTCAGCTTGACTGAGCTCAAATCCATTATCCTGCTCCTTGATCAGGCCCAGGCCCCGCCCCTTTTGCTCCTCCACTGATTTTTTCTCCCAGAAGTCATTCAGTGGGCTTGCATCTTCTGACTTGGTGATTCGTTTGCAGGCTGGACCTCCTCACCCCTATGCCAAGTGGGCTTTGAGGCTGACACACCTCAAGAGATTGTTCTAGATCCCCTGTGACTTGTGGGCTTTTCAGGATCAGGAATTGCCTGGAGGTTTTGCAAACCTCACAGTAAGCTGGGTGCCTGGTGGCTCACACCTGCCATCTTAGCTACTCAGGAGGCTGAGGTGGGAGGATCGCGATTCAAAGCCAGCCTGGGCAGGAAATCTGTGAGACTCTTGTTTAACTCCAGAATACACCACCAAAAAGGCAGAAATGGAGGTGTGGCTCCTGGGGTACAGTGCTAGCTCTGAGTGGGAAAAAAACTCAGGGACAGAACATCATCCAGGCTCTGAGTTCAAGTCCCCAGACCAGCACAAAACAATACCCTGTGGTTGTCCAAAAGCCTGTGTGTTCACTTCCATATTTTTGATGATGGCTTCAGGGCGTCATTGGATGCCACGGAGAATACAGATATTTCCTGTTAAACACTTCCTGCTGCACACCCAGCCCTGAACAAATGCTTTCTGTAGCTCTTGGGCACCAGGGTTACTGTGAGTCTGCCAGGATCCAGCCTATGGGAAAAGGCCATCTTGTGAGGATCATGACCCCAGAGTTAGGTCCCGCAGATGAGTGAAGAGAAAGGACAAAATACTGGACAGGTGTGCAGGCTCCTTGCACTTTTGGTGTGTGAGTATTCAACTATGTATGTAGGAACGTAGCTTGGAATATGAACCTTGAAGATGAACTGGATGGCTGGGAAGGTGGCTCAGTGGTAGAGTGCTTGCCTAGCATGCACAAAGACCCGGGTTCGATTCCTCAGTACCACATACACAGAAAAAAATCAGAAGTGGCGCTGTGGCTCAAGTGGTAGAACGCTAGCCTTGAGTACAGAGAGGCTCAGGGGACAGAGCCCAGGCCCTGAGTTCAAGCCCCAGGACTGGTACCAAAAACAAAGATGTGGAGGTGCAGGTTGGAGATGAGAAAATGCAAGAATAGGGCACAATGGGGCTGGATGGATGGCTCACGCCTCTTTCTATGTATTGGTACCCAACTTGCGGGGTGGGAGGAGGTCCCTAGGTTTGAACTCAGGGCCTGGTTGCTGTCCCTGAATCTTTACAGTCAGCCACAATGTCACTTCTGGTCTTCTGATGGGTCATTGGAGGTAAGAGTCTCACGGACTTTCCCGCCTCAGCTGGCCTTGAACTGCGATCCTCAGATCTCAGCCTCCTGAGTAGCTGGGATGACAGAGATGAGCTACCAGCACCTGGCCTTTGGATATGATGTTAACGCAATGGGGAGAGCTCCAAGGGCAGAGGGTGGCCAAGTCAGACTGGCATGAAGCGAGGTCATTCTCCCTGGGGAAGAGCCGCCCCTCCTTCTAAGGGCATCTCTCTGTGGTCTAGAGAGGGCAAAGCTGGACGGAGGGATGCTGGACCGTTGAGGACAAGGCTGTCCTTATTAACGTGTGGTGAGTGTGCAGGTGCATGGGTGGAGCCTGATCCTGTGTGTTTTTCTTCTTCTAGCCCATGGTGAGATGTGTTTGAAGTTTGGTGGCGACAACCAAATCGTGGAGTCTTGTCCTGATTTCTGCTGTGGTTCCTGCGCTCATCAGTATTGCTGCTCTGATGTATTGAAGAAGTTCGAGGGGAACGAGGAATTATGTGGTATGATGAAGGCCAGGTAGGTACTTTTTTAATTTTTATTTTGCCAAGCCTGGGGCTTGAACTCAGGGCCTGGGCACTGTCCCTGAGCTGCTTTGGTTCAAGGCTAGTGCTCTACCACTTGAGCCACAGCGCCACTTCTGACTCTTTCTGTGTATGTGGTACTGAGGAATCGAACCCAGGGCTTCATGCATGCTAGACGAGCACTCTACCACTGAGCCACACTCTCAGCCAAGCTCAGGCCTTTCCCAAGAGGATTTATATGGCTTCTGCCTGGGATATGAACACCAAAGTCACCTTGGCCTAATTGCAGAGCTGAAGATGATAAAAAGTGAAGTCTGTTGAGTCAGTGTCTTCCTTCCTTTGAGATACAGCTTTTTTGGGGACCATCAGAGGCTCTTCATCTGCTGGGTTGTGGGTCTAATTCCTGTTCCTTTGACTTCTTGGTTACCTCCTGAAATTTCTAGAAGTGCTTCTTCAGCTGCTATAACTAGCTGATAGTTCCCCAACACACACACCAAAAGAGAATGAACTAGGCTGCCAGGTTTATCTACAGGATCTTTGTTTTTTGTTTTGTTTTTGTCGGTCATGGGGCTTGAACTCTGGGCCTGGGCACTGTCCCTCAGCTCTTCAGCTCAAGGCCAGCGCTCTACCACTTGAACCACAGCGCCACTTCTGGTTTCCTGAGTGGTTTAGTGGACATTAGAGTCTCACAGACTTTTCCTTCCCCAGGGCTGGCTTTGAACCATGATCCTCAGATCTCAGCCTCCTGAGTAGCTAGGATGCCAGGCGGGAGCCACTGGTGCCCGACTCTCCAGGATCTTTGTACCCCCATCTCCATCTTTGTATTCTCCATTCTCCATGATTTTTTTTTTAATTTTTGCATAGTGTTGGGGTTTGAACTCAGTAGTTGCTCTACTATGTCAGCTAGCCAACCTGCTTCCCTCCCTTCTTCCCTCCCTTCCTTCCTTCCTTCCTTCCTTCCTTCTTTCTTTCCTTCCTCCCTTCCTTCCTCCCTTCCTCCTTCCTTCCTTCCTTCCTCCCTTCCCTTCCCTTCTCTTCTTCTGTCCTTTCCTCCTTCCCTCTCTTCCTACCTTCTCCAGAATCAGAGCTTGATCTCAGGGCCTTACACTTGCTTACTTACCTTTTGTTCTACCAGGTAAACCATGCCTCCAGCCCAGTTTTTTGCTGGTTATTTTGGAGATGAAATCTCACAGACTCTTTGTTTCCCCTTTTTTTGCCTTTTATAATCCTTTGGATCTCAGAGCCTCCTGAGTAGCTAATGTTCCTGGCCATGAGCCACTGGCACTTGGCTTTTGTGTGTGTTCTATGTTGTTCCTTTTTTTTTTTTTGTCCTGTCCTGGGATTTGAACTCAGGGTCTGGGCACTGTCCTCAAGCCTCTTTTTGCTCAAGGCTAGCACTCTTACCATTTGAGCCACAGCGCCATGTCTGGCTTTTTTCTATTGATGTGGTGCTGAGGAATCGAACCCAGGGCTTCATGCATGCTAGACGAGCACTCTACCACTGAGCCACCTTCCCAGAACCTCATGGGTGAAATTTTCTTTCCTCTTGACAGTGCATCCAACTCCACAGAGCCAATGGAACAGGTGGGCGTGGCAATGAGGTTTGGATCCAGCTATGAAAATGATGACAACACCATGCCAGAGTAAGCTGAAGTCTCTATGTAGGTGATGTCTATGTTGTTGGCATGATGGGAGGAGGGAGGGAGGAGGTACAGGTGATACCAATAGGGACTGGCATGGTTCAGAGTGGTTGAGATTGGGTCTCAGGGAAACTCACCGTGTCTACCCACTGGGACCTTTGATCCTCCTACGTGGGGATACCATCATCTTTCTGTGGGTGGGGGAAGTGACCGTGGAGAGGGCTGAGGGCCGAAGGGCCAGGGGTAGGGATAGGGTCAATATTGACATAGGCAATGTAGAAGGGACAATGTGGTAGGACTGGGGACATGGATCATGTGGCTCACGCCTGTAATCCCAGCTACTCAGGAGGCTGAGATCTGAGGATCGTGGTTCAAGGCCATTCCGGGCAGTAAAGACTGTGAGACTCTTATCTCTAATAAACCACCAGAAAACAGGAAGTGGTGCTGTGGCTCATGTGTTAGCGTGCTGGCCTTGAACAAAAGAATCTCAAGACAGTGCCCAGGCCCTGAGTTCAAGCCCTAGGACTGGC
>NW_012267344.1:4213-25242 GCF_000151885.1 Dipodomys ordii | reverse complement strand
CTCCCTCCCCCCACTCCCCTCCCCCACTCCACCTCCTCCTCCTCCTTCTTCTTCTTCTTTCTTCTTCGATTCATTGGAGAGAAGAGTCTCATGGACTTTCCTGCCAGGGCTGGCTTGGAGCTGTGATCCTCAGATCTCAGCCTCCTGAGTAGCTAGGATGACAGGCGTGAACCACCAGCAGCCGGCTTCCAGCCTATATATATATATATTGTGTGTGTGTGGAGTGGGGGGGTCTGGTCATGGGGCCTGAACTCTGGGCATGGGCGCTGTCCCTTAGATCTTCAGTTCATTCGTACTGACTCCAAGCTATGATCTGTTAGGGTGGTGAGATTAAAGGATATGAGACCCAGGGTGTGTGTGTGTGCGCGCGCGCGCGCGTGTGTGTGTGGGTGTGCGTGTGTGTGCGTGTCTGTTAGGGTGGTGAGATTATAAGGATATGAGACCCACGGGGTGTGTGTGTGTGTGTGTGTGTGTGTGTGTGTGTCTGTTAGGGTGGTGAGATTAAAGGATATGAGACCCAGGGTGTGTGTGTGTGTGTGTGTGTGTGTGTGTGTGTGTGTGTGTGTGTGTGTGTGTGTGCGTGCGCGTGCGTGTGTGTGCGTGTCTGTTAGGGTGGTGAGATTAAAGGATATGAGACCCAGGGGGTGTGTGTGTGTGTGTGTGTGTGTGTGTGTGGGTCTGTTAGAGTATATGAGTTAAAGGGTGTGTGTGTGTGTGTGTGTGTGTGTGTGTGCGTGCGCGTGCGTGTGTGTGCGTGTCTGTTAGGGTGGTGAGATTAAAGGATATGAGACCCGGGGTGTGTGTGTGTGTGTGTGTGTGTCTGTTAGGATGGTGAGATTAAAGGATATGAGACCCGGGGTGTGTGTGTGTGTGTGTGTGTTTGTGTGTGTGTCTGTTAGGGTGGTGAGATTAAAGGATATGAGACCCAGGGTGTGTGTGTATGTGTGTGTGTGTGTGTGTGTAGTGTGTAGTGTGTAGAGAGAGAGTCTGTGTGTGTGTGTGTGTGTGTGTGTGTAGTGTGTAGAGAGAGAGTCTGTCAATCCTAGGGCTTGAATTTAGGATTTGGGTGCTGTCCCTGAGCATGTTTTTCAAAGTTAGCACTCTACCCACTTGAGTTTCACTTCCAGCTTTTTGTTGGGTCATTGGAGAGACCTTGTGTGTGTGTGTGTGTGTGTGTGTGTTAGGCTGGAGGATATCAGACCGTGTGTGAGTGTGTGTGAGACAGATAGAGACAGAGTGAGAGAGAGAGAGAGTGAGAGAGAGTCTGTCAGTCTGTCCTAGGGCTTGAATTTAGGATTTGGGTGCTGTCCCTGAGCATGTTTTTTCAAAGCTAGCACTCTACCCACTTGAGTTTCACTTCCAGCTTTTTGTTGGGTCATTGGAGATCAGTCTCTTGGATTTTCCTGACTTGGGCTGGCTTCAAATGGTGATTCTCAGATCTCAGCCTCCTTCTGAGTAGCTAGGATAACAAGCTTGTGCCACTGACACCGGCTGATGCTGTTTCTTTTCTTTCTTTCTTTTTGCCAGTCTTGGGGCTTGAACTCAGGGCCTGAATGCTGTCCCTGGGAGCTACTTTGTATTCAAGGCTAGCACTCTACCACTTGAGCTCGAGGTCACTTCTAGTTTTTGAGTGGTTCATTGGGGATAAGAGTTTCAAGGGGGACTTTTCTGCCTGGGCTAGCTTTGATCTGGGATTCTCAGATCTCAGCCTCCTGAGTAGCTCAGATTACAGACCTGAGCCACCATAGCCCAGCTTTTTTTTTTTGTTTGTTTGTTTTTTTTTTAATTTGTTGGGAGATCCAAGTCTCACAGATTTTTTTGCCCAGGGCTGGCTTTGAATCAAGATCCTCAGATCTCAGCTGTGGTGCTGCAGTACATTGTACCTTAAATCAGATAGAAAAGCAGCCATGAGAAAATAGAGAACCCACATTCTGAGTGTTGGAATGCTGGAGTCTTTAATGTAGCACTCTATAGAAGGCCAATTACAAAGATCTGCAGCCCCTAACATAGCGTGCTCCAAGCTTTTAAATATAAAGGCTACTTGTTTGGTGGAGACCAAGCTTTAGCAAAGCATTGATGCATAAACACCACCCGTGGAGCTGGGCATCTACAATTCAAAGGATGATTTATCTCACCTTTAGTCCTAGGAGCTTGGTAGATTAGCCCCTTATCTCCTGGCCAGGCTCCTGGATATCTGTTAAACCAACAGCCCCCAGCACGGGGTGGGGGTGGGGGGATAGCTGTGACTCAGTTTCCCCATTAGTTTGAGTCACGAGGCTGATGGGAGCCCTTGGCACCCAGTTAAGGCTGTGTCTTTAAGAGAGAGGCTGCTGGTCTTGTGTGTGTGTGTGTTCGTGTGTTTGTCCTTCCTGCCTCTGACGTCAGACGTGGGCAGGACCCAAGGAGAGATTAGCTTTCCTTTTCTCTGAAAGGGGTGGAGATTGTGACTGGGGCTTCTGATGGGAAGAGGGGAAGTCTGGGGGGTGCCAGAGGTTCCTGGGTGAAGGTGGAGGCTGAGATGGGGTAAGAAAGGGGAAGTGGGTGGAGGAAAAGGGGGAGGCTGGAGAGTTGGTGATGCATGTTCTATGGAGAAGCTAGCGAGAGCTTGCTTCAGAGCTGGGCCTGGCCCAGCTTCTAGTCACTGAATCTGTCTTTCCGATCTCTTAGGCCAGTGACTCTTTAGTCCTATGGTTCTGTTGTGAACCTACTGGGAGGTGTTAGGTCCTGTTTGGGGGGGGAGCTTGCTGTGTGCTTTTGATCGTGGACTTTGAGGTAGCCTTCAAGTCTGTCCTTTGGTTGGGGATGGGGGTGAGGGGCGGCTGGTGAGCTACTGAGAGCTAGAAGCCCTGTTTTTTTTTTGAGGGGGTAGTGGGGTGGGGTGAGGCAGACATCTATTCTGACCCCAACAGCTAACAAGTCTCCTAAAGGAGACTTTCTTTTTAGGGGGGGAATGGTGGTATCAGTACTGGGGCCTTGAACTCAGGGCCTGAACTCTGTCCCTTAGCTTTTTTTTTTTTTCTTTTGTCGGTCGTGGGGCTTGAACTCTGGGCTTAGGCGCTGTCCCTGCGCTCTTCAGCTCAAGGTGAGCGCTCTACCGCTTGAGCCACAGCACCACTTCCGGTTTTCTAGTGGTTAATTGGAGATAGGAGTCTCACGGAGCTTTCTGCCCAGGCTGGCTTTGAACTGTGATCCTTAGATCTCAACCTCCTGAGTAGCTGGGATTATAGTCATGAACTACCAGCCACCCCCAAACAAATCCATTTTCTTTCTTTTCTTCCCCTACCCACCCTCCCCTGCTTGTCTTGGAGCTTGAACTCAGGGCCTGGGCACTGTCTGTCCCTTGAACTTTTGGCTCAAGGTTTGCCTGGTGACAGTGGTTCACACGTGTCATCCTACTTAGGAAGCTGAGATCTGAGGATCACTGTTTCAAGCCAGCCCATGCTGAAAAGTCCCTCAGACTCTTATCTCCAATGAACCACTCAAAAACCGTAAGTGGAGCTGTGGCTCAAAGTAGTAGATTCCAAGCCTTAAGCAAAAGCGATCAGGGACAGTGCTCAGGCTCTGAGTTCGAGTTCCATGAATGCGAGGGAGAAATAAAAAGGCTAGCATCTAGCATTCTACCTCTTGAGTCACAGTTCCACTTCCAGCTTTATTTTTGGAGGGCTCATTGGAGATAAAAGGCTCTCAAGACTTTCCTTCCTTGGGCTGGCATTGAACTATGATTCTCAGATCTCAGTCTCTTGTGTGTGTGTGTCGGTTGTAGGGCTTGAACTCTGGGCCTGGGCCCTGTCCCTGAGCTCTTCAGCTCAAGGCTAGTGCTCTACCATTTGCCACAGTGCCACTCCCGGCTTTTTTTGTTTATATGGTGCTGAGGAATCGAACCCAGGGCCTCATGCATGCTCTACCACTGAGCCACCTTCCCAGCCCTTTTGAGTAGCTTTGATTACAGGCGTGAGCTACCAAAACTCCGTATTGAGGACCAGAGGGGCCCCCCGGGGTGCAGTTGTAGGATGGACTACTGGGTCCCCCCCAAGCCCTGAGTCATGACTGGGTCTTTGGCAGGTTTGGAGCGACGATTGCCATTGGCCTGACCATCTTGGTACTGTTTGTGGTCACCATTATTGTCTGCTTCACCTGCTCCTGCTGCTGTTTGTATAAGATGTGTCGGCGACCCCGTCGTAAGTAGCCCCCCTCCTCCCCCAATCCCCACTCCTGGTTCTACTTTGTGCCTCCTTTATGTGCAGGTAACCCCCTCCCCACTATACACCTAGGCCTAGGCACTGCCCCTGAGTTGCTTTTGCTCAAGGCTTAGCGCTCTACCACCTGAGACACAGTGCCACTTCTGGCTTTTTTTCTGTGATTCATTGGAGAGAAGAGGCTCTTGGAACTTTCCTGCCTGGGTTGGCTGTAAACTGTGATTGATCTTCAGCTCTCAGCCTCCTGAGTAGCTGGGATTATAGGCATGCGTCACTAGAGCTGGTCTACTAGCAGGTCTTGATTGGAATTCTTTCTCCACAGCCATCGTGACTACCACCACAGCAACCACGGTGGTGCATGCTCCGTACCCTCAGCCCCCAAATGTGCCTCCTAGCTACCCAGGACCCACATACCAAGGCTACCAGCCTATGCCACCCCAGCCAACAGCACCTTACCCAGCACAGTATCCACCCCCCTACCCAGCCCAGCCTATGGGCCCACCGGCCTACCACGAGACCTTGGCTGGTAAGTACTTCTGTGAATCTATGGTGCCCCTCTCCCCTTGCTGACCCTCACCCCCTCAGGCCTCTGCCTGCCCTGTCCCTCAGGGAATCCATCTTACGGTACCTCATTGAATAGGCCTCTGTCTTCTTCTGCTAGCCTGCCCACCCTGCCCTCCACCAATCAGTGTTCTCTCTGCTTTCAGGAGGTGCAGCCGTGCCCTATCCTACCAGCCAGCCTCCTTACAACCCAGCCTACATGGACCCCCCAAAGGCAGCCCCCTGATCATTCCCCTCCCGTTTCTGGCTGCCACTCAATGATCATCATGCTGCGCAGGTGTATGTGTGTGAGTGCGTGGTATACGCAGGTTCCCCATTGGCCTGTGTGAGATGTGAGCCCTGTCTAGATTGGTGGCTTCTTCTGATGCTCACTAGGTGCGGACCAATCCTTGCCCGAATAGGGCAGGACCAAACTTTTTATTATTTTTTTTATTATTATTTTTTCTTCTTTTCTACTTGAAATGAATGCTTTCCTGCAATCACAAGCAAATTCAGAGATTGGGGGGTACTGGAAGGTATTTTCAAACTCACCCCAGAGTGACCAGGATAGCACAGTTTTCTTTTTGTGAGTACTTTTGCACATATCCTGGTTTGAAGAGTGGCCTGTTGCTACTTGAGGCCAATATTCCGCCCCCCCCCAGGATTTGGGGTGCTCTTTGTTAAATCTGAGCCATGAGGCAGGCAGGTAGGGAAAGTTGAAGCTCAATGCTTTAGGCAAATGTCCCCTTATGCCCAAAAGCCTGGATCATGCTTAAATGGGGGTCAGCTAGTTCCTTATGTCAAAAACCTCCGGCCAGGGGTCCACCCAACCCAGATGGCTGTCTCTTTGGATTGTCCCTGTGTCCTCTCTGGGTCATAGTCCTGGCCTCAGGGAAGTTTGCTTGCCTGACCTCTGCTATAGGTGAGCAATAGGAGCTATAACCACCAACACACTCAGCTTTCTACCCTGCAGTGTTGTTTTTACTTTTAGCCAAACATTTTTGCCTGGTTTTTTTTTTTTTTTTTTTGCTTCTTTTTTGGTCATGGGGCTTGAACTCTGGGCCTGGGCGCTGTCCCTCAGCTCTTCAGCTCAAGGCTAAGCGCTCTACCACTTGAGCCACAGCACCACTTCTGGTTTTCTAGTGATTTCATTGAAGAGAAGAGTCTCAAGGACTTTCTTGCCCGGGCTGGATGCTCAGATCTCAGCCTCCTGAGTAGCTAGGATGACAGGTGTGAGCCAGCAGTGTCTGGCCTTGTTTTCTGTTTTTAAAATGTATGGATCATTGGGCTGGGAAGGTGGCTTAGTGGTAGAGTGCTTGCCTAGCATGCATGAAGCCCTGGATTCCATTCCTCAGTACCACACACACAGAAAAGGCCGGAAGTGCGGCTGTGGCTCTAGTGGTAGTGTCAGCCTTGAGCACAAAAGTTCAGGGACAGCACCTAAACCCTGAGTTCAAGCCCCAAGCCTGACACAAAACAAAGCATCCAACTCCTGTCTTACAGCCTAGAGATTGTCCTAGGGACAACAGAGTTCAAGGACTGTCTTGACTCTAGGCAGGGGTGCAGGGCCTGGGTAGAAGCTCTGGCCCAGGCACCATGAATACCTCGGTGATTCCTGTCCTGAAAAATGTCTCACCAGCTGTCTTAGCTTTGTATCGTTCATGTGTTTCCGACAGTCTAGATTCTTGCATCCTGGTTTATAAATAAACGCAATCGTTTTTGGAACTGCTGTCCCTTTTCTTCAGAGCCCTGGCTGCGGGGTCGGGGTCTTTGGCTGAGTAGTTTGCGTGTGGACGGTTTGGATTTCTTGGCTTTTCTCCTCGTCTTGGGCTGAGAGCTTTGCTCTTCCGCTTGCAGAGCGAGAAGAGATGATAAATACCGTGAAAAACCTAAGACGCTTGGAGCTGGGAAGGTGGCTTAGTGGTAAAGTACTCGCCCAGCATGCATGAAGCCCCGGGTTCGATCCCTCTATCACATACACAGAAAAGGCCAGATGTGGCATCGTGGCCTCAAGTGGTAAGGGTGCTAGCCTTGAGTGAAAGTAATTCAGGGACAGTGCCCAGGCCCTGAGTTCAAGCCCCAGCCCTGGCAAAAACAAAACCAAACCCAAAACCCTGAATAGGAGAGTGTGTGGTGGGGTAAAGGCCCAGACTAGGAGGAAAGGCAAGTAGACTATTCAGTGCTGTTTTGAGAGTCTCTTTTTATTCATCAGCTTTTTCTTCTTGGCCTATTGCTCTGGAGTGGCTCGGGTAAGCCCATACAGTGTGGCCACTGCCAAGGTCAAGAAGGCTAACAGGCCCAAGGGAACCAACAGTCCCTCTTCCAATGTGTCTCCAGAGACCTTGATTGGAGGAAGAACTTTGGGTCTCTTATTCCTGCTAGGACTGCTGTTTCCGGTTTTGGCCAGTGGCTCAGTGGCTGATCTAGCAGATTGACTTAGCTGAATCTCATACATGGGCTTGATGGTGCCAAAGGGTCTCGAGTGAGTATCCACCCATTGCAGCAGGGCCTGTGGCTTCCACTGGCAGATACTAAGCAGGGTTAGCACATCGCCCTCGGCCATGTGGGAGTCTGTCGGGGCCTGTCCATACAGGCGGGTGTAGATGCTGCCCAGGCTGTAACTCTTCCTCGGGCCACGCTCTGCGGGGCTGCTAGCTTGTTCCAAGGCCTTCATGGCAGCCATACTGTCCACACAGAAAGCGCCGTCTAGAGCATCAGCCACGCCCAGCATAGCCAGCTCTGCTTGGAGTAGAGGAAAGTCGTAGCGATCACCATTGTGCGCCACAAAGCACCAGGGCTGTGGCTGGCGCCGCAGGAAAGCTAGCAGCAAGGTGGCCAGGTTGTCATCGAAGCGCTGTCGTCCGTGTGCTGCCAGATCAGCGGTGGTCAGGCCGGTGATCTCACTGGCACCTGGGCTACAGGCCTTTCCTGGAGCCACACACAGGGAGAGTTTGTCCACCACGCGGGGGAACGGGGGTGGCTGTCCCCTGGAAGTAGGGGTGCTCTCCAGGGCCCTTCTGTGGACAGCCAGCATGCACAGCTCTGTGATCTTGGGCTGGGAGAAAGGCAGGCCAGTAGCTTCCAGGTCTAAGAAGATGAGGGTCTGCATGGGGCCAGGGCGGGAAGCCTGCCTGTCCATGATGAACCTAAGGCCAGAGTGGTGGGGAGGGGGTGTGAACATGAATGCCAATGGGATGATCAAAAGCGGGGACTGGGAATGTGGCTTAGTTGGGAGAGTGTTTGCCTCGCATGCATGAAGCCCTGGGTTCGATTCCTTAGTACCATCTATGTAGCAAAAGCCAGATCCCCAAGCTCCTGTGCCCAGGCTAAGGACCGGAAGTGGGAGAAGAGTGGGGGTAGTTTTCATAAAGGGACAAGCATTCTCCCATGTGGGGGGGGGGGAGGCTCCCGCCTTTCCCTAGGGGTTCGGCCCCTCCACTAGTGCCCACCGAGACCAGGGTAGGGGAGCCCATGGCCTTTCTGTCCTGCTCTACTTCTCAGGGGGTGTTCCAACTTACCCAAGCAGGCCAGATAGCAATGACTGGATCCACTCCGGCGTCGTCCCTCTACTGACAGCAGTGGCAGGAAATGAAACTGACTGGCCAGCCTCTACAGCGAGGCCCCGCCCTCCTGCCCGGATGCCCCTCCCTCCCCTCCCATCTGCCGCCAGGCCACCCCCTCTCCCACACCCCTGGCTAGCATGATTAGCCACGTGGGGTTCTGCGGCCTGTGGGAGTCCATGGGGGGGGGGATGGGAATTTGTTTCCCGAGAGACAGGGGGCTGCTGGGTGCTTTTGATGGTGTTGAGTTCCCGGCTTTCAGGTTTTGAGGCTGAAGGCCGGCTCATTCCTTGCCTCCAGCACAAAGCTTTCTTCCCAGTGGCTCCAACCCAAAGTTATGACTCAGGACAATTCCAGAGGCAGGGCAGGGCTAGCCTTCCGGGCTGATCAGTCGCTATGGTGACAGATTTAGCTCAGCCAAGAGAAGTTGGTGGGGGGGGGGGGGGGGGAGAAGCACTCAGGCCTCAGTGGGATCTCATCTTGTTCTATTCCTTCCGGGTAGGCCCAAACAGATCAGACTGAGACAAGGCTGGGTTTACAGCAGGAATTGGTCACAGCTTTTAATAGGGAAGGGGTGGGGGTGGGGGGAGGGCAGGGAGGAAGTGAAGAGAGCCGACGCACTGATGCCCCCGTGTGGCAGGATGCACGGCCCCTCAGGCACAATCCATCTCCATGTCCTCCATGTCTGCCTCAGTAGCACAGAGGTCATCCAGGGCTGCCTCTGAGTGGGGGGGAAAAAAAGGGGGGAGACCCCAAGGTGCTGGAGCCTAGAGGACGTCCCACCTCGCCGCCCCCAGCACCCACAGGAAGTGACTAGTCCCATGTCCTGGCCTGGCTCCCTCAGCTACTTCCTGCGAGCAAAGTCATCACAAAAGCACTGCAGATCCAGATGTTTCTAGAAAACCCGTGGCTCCGCCAGGCCAACTCAATAGACAGGACTGGACGGCAGCCCAGTGTGTTCAGAGAACCTGAGTGGAATGATCGTGTCCCCATGATTGTGACCCTGGTGGCAGGCTGATGCTAAGGTCCGGAAGTCTGACTGGCTCTGAGCTTTGGTGGCAGCAAGGGGGAATCCCTGGCTGGCTTTACCTTCACAGTCGGTGACATCCGGAAGGGCTCGGATAAGCGTGCTGACCCCTGGCATCACTTGGTCATACTGATGCAGGACCTCCACGCAGTGCACAGAAAACAGCTTGTCCTTCTGGGACAGGCTGTGTAGCAGCAACACAGCGTCCCGGAGACAGCGCACGGTCCGCTTCTGCTGGTTAGTCTTGAAGGCTGCCCCCGTCCTCCGCACGGTCAGCCACTGTCGGTGCAGCACCACCGTCAGAGCTCTGACCACCTGAGGGGGACAGGACATGGTGGTTCATTAGGGGGGGGGCCCTTCGGCACCCACAGAGCTGCCACTATGGGGGTCTGTGGCTACTTACCTCCACACTGCATTGACAGTCAGACCCAGTAAAAGGGGAGCAAGAGGTCTGCATACCCAGCTTGGCCAAGAGCCAGACTGTCTGGAAGGAGAACAGATCATGTTTGATCAAACCCCCAGTATTTTCTCAGGCTTTCTGCACCAATAGGGTCCCGAGAAGTGGTCACGTGACTCGGAACCAGCACAAACCTTACTTATGACATCCACCTCTAGCCATGAGGGACCCTCCCGCGCCCCTTCTCCCCCCCCCCACAAAAAAAAAGCCAGGACAGAACTAGATGTCCAATGCTAAGTCACAAGACAATCTTGGACTTGCATCTGTGGGGGGGGAACCCCCCCACCCCAACTTTCAGCTCTGTAGCTGCTTGGTTAATTCATATTAGATCTCCTCCCAGCCCCATTCTCCTCCAGAGAGAGAAGAGAAAGACGCGTTCTGAAGAAACAGTATACAAGTATCTTGAATGTGTTGGATTTGGGTTTGTGCCAGACCTTGGATTTGAACTTAGGATCTGGCTGCTGGCCCTGAGCTTTTTTTTTTTTTCCCCTCAAGGCTAGCACTCTAGAACTTAAGCCATACCTTCATTGCTGTTTTCAGTTTGTTTTTGGTGATAAGTCTCACACTTTCTTGCCCAGGGTAACTACCAACTGTGATCTTCCCATCACAGCCTCTTGAGTAGCTAGAATTACAGGTGTGAGCATCTGGACCTCACTATTAGATATTTTTACTTTTTTCTTTTTTTTTAAACCAGTACTGGGGCTTGAACTCAGGGCCTGGGCACTGTCCCTGAGCTTCTTTTTGCTCCAGGCTAGCTCTTTAGCACCACTAACAGCTTTTTCTGTTTTTGTGGTACTGAGGAATCGAACCCAGGGCCTCATGCATGCTAGGCGAGCACTCTTCCACTGAGCCACCTTCCCAGCCCCTATTTTTACCTCTTGTTCCAACTGAAGCCACTGTGTCTGTGAGGCAGCTTTGTCAGGCTTTGAGGTAATGTATGAGTACAGTAGCAGTAGAAGACAGCGGTCTGAAAAGGACAGCACCCCCGTAAGCAGCGTCCCTCTTCCAATCCAAAGCTTTGGGGTACAAGCTGCAGAGGCCCTGGGGAAGCTCTGAACCAGGTCCTGCTCCAGCCCTTTCCTCCCTCCCTCAGAAGAAACAGTCAAGAGGCCCAGATGATGATGATGATGATTAGCCAGTCCTGGGGCTTGAACTCAGGGCCTAGGCACTGTCCCTGAGCTTCTTTTGCTCAAGGCTAGCACCACTTCCAGCCTTTGCTGTGGATGTGGTACTGAAGGAGTCGAACCCAGGGCTTCATGCATGCTAGGCGAGCACTCTACCACTATGCTACACTCCCAGCAGATTATATTACCAGAATGGGAACAGAACTGTTGCACGAGGCCGTCACTGTCTGCAATCTGGGAGAGCAGCTCAACGGCCAGCAGCACACAAGGCAAAGGCGTCTGGGGGCTGAGGCAGGGTGGCAGCACTGGTAACACACATTGTAATCTGAAAGAGGCAAGAGAGGAGACAATCCCCAGATGGAGAGATTTGGCTCAGTCAGACCTGGGTTCAAATGCTGCTCTGATCACTGCCTGAAGCAATCTTGGGAATATGTGCAGGATGGCTGAGGTTTAAGAGATAACAAGACCCTCATTAGATCCTGCCACCATTGCAAAATAAGGTAACCTATTTTTTTGGGGGGGGGAGGGGGCGTGAACTCAGGACCTGGGCAGTATCTCTGAATCCCCCCCCCCCCTTTTTCCTCTACCTAGAACTCTACTATTTGAACCACAGCTCCACTTTTGCTTTTTAGTACTTTACTGAAAGTATGTCAAATGGACGGACTTTCCTGCTGGGACTGGCCTCAAACTAGGATCCTCAGATCTCAGCCTCCTGAGTAGCTAGGATGACAGGTGTGAGCCACCAGCACCAGTTAAGACCTTCTTTTTAAGTAAATTTTATGGGTAGGTCCCAAATAGAAAGTAAATGAATTCTAAATTATACTGCAGTGAATGCTGGTGATGAGGTAATATTGGCTCAAAAAAGCCCTCACCATGCTTAGATCTTCAAGGCCACACAGTAGGTCTACAGTTGGGCTGGTCAAAAGAGTCATAATCGGGCTGGGAAGGTGGCTCAGTGGTAGAGCACTTGCCTTGCATGCCTGAGGCCCTGGGTTCGATTCCTCAGCACCACATAAGCAAAAAGAAAAAAGCCGGAAGTGGTGCTGTGGCTCAAGTGGTAGAGCGCTAGCCTTGAGCTGAAGAGCTGAGGGACAGCACCCAAGCCCAGAGTTCAGTCCCCACGACCGGACCCCCCCCCAAAAAAAAGAGTCATAATCTCTGCATTCAGGAGAAGAAACAGGAGGATCCCCAAGTTTAAGACCAACCTGAGCTACATTGTGAGACCCTACTCAAAAAAACCAAACCAAATTCTAGGTGGGCAAAGACACACAGAAGAGATAGCAGGCTATTTTGACATATATATATGTGTATATATATATGTTTTTTTGGGGGGGAATTGATTTGTTTTGTTTTGCCAGTCCTGGGGCTTGAACTCAGGGCCTGGGCGCTGTCCCTGAGCTGCTTTTGCTCAAGGCTAGCACTTTACCACTTGAGCCACAGCACCACTTCCGGATTTTTCTGTGTATGGGGTACTGAGGAATTGAACCCAGGGCTTCATGCGTGCTGGGCAAACACTCTAGCACTATGCCACATTCCCAGCCCTCTAATACCTTTTGTAAGTTATATAATTATTACATAATTATTAATACCCAGGCATTACACCGCAAGGGATCAGGAGGATGCACATGTCTAATCCCTGCCTCTTATGCTACTTTGTACCTGGGTAAGCAATCAGAGGAAGCGTTTTCGGCTAATTTCACCAAAACCTTGAGACACTTGCTCAGGACACTGACTTGCAAGGAACCTGCTGGTGTGGAGGAGAAGGTCACCAGGTGGAGAAGGATCTTCAAGAGTGGGTGCTGTCCTGAGTGGTCGGCTGACCCCCTGGGGGCTGAGGTCATATCTGCACAGCTCAGTCTGTGAACCCAACTCCCGTTTCCTTCCCCCATTCCTGAGAGTAACAGACAGACGACGGCGCGGCTGTGGCACACGAGATGGTGGAGGATGCTCAGGGAGACCACACACAAGCCTTCCACGCTGCCCATCAAGTCCTCGGGGCTGGCCTCTCCACCCGAACTCCTTGCACAAGGGACACGTGTCGGAGAATCTCCAGGCACCCCGCTCCTCCTAGCCGCTGCTACATCCTGCAATGCCTGGCAGTGCAAAGTGAGGAAGAAATGCACCAGGGGCAGGAGGTAGATGGCGCCTGGCAGTTGGCAGAGTGGAAAGGCCCTTTGGCTTTCCTCGGCTGAGCTGTCATCTGGGGAGTCTTCGTTTCTGGCAATTAGATTCAATCCAGCGAAGGCTAGACTCTGGGCCTCTCTCAGGATAGAGGGAGAAAAGGACCCACTGGGGCCCCCAGGGGTCCTGAGGCCTGAGATCCTGGCCAGGGTACTGGTAATGAAAGAAAACAGAAAAAGGTCAAAGGCTGGCTGGGCAGGTGGCTCGGTGGTAGAGTGCTTGCTTTAGCATGCATGAAGCCCCAGGTTCGATTCCTCAGCACCACATTCACAGAAAAAAGTCGGAAGTGGCGTTGTGGCTCAAGTGGGAGAGGGAGCAAAAAGCAGCTCAGGGACAGTGTGTAGGCCCTGAGTTCAAGCCCCAGGACTGGCCAAAAAAAAGGTCAAAATCTCCAAACTGCCTGCCTGGCAAATTCTCCATTCACCTTTCACTCACTCCCTTCACTGCCCAACAGGTTAGGGAAATTAACCAGGAAACCTCCAGGAAACTCCTACCCAAACAAGCATTGATTGATTGATGGATTGATTGATTGGTTGGTTGATTGAATGTGCACATGCTGGGGCTTGAACTCAGGGCCTGGGCGCTGTCCCTGAGCTTTTGTGCTCAAGGCTAGCGCTCTACGACTTGAGCCACTATGCCACGTCCGGCTTTTTCTGTGTATGTGGTGCTGAGGAATCGAACCCAGGGCTTCATGCATGCTAGGCACGCATTCTACCACTAAGCCACCTTCCCAACCCCCAGACAAGCGTTTCAGGAGTCTGTCTTATGCTTACTTGCCAAGCCCTGGTGGCTTCATGAAGGTGCCAGTGGGAGTCTCTGAACAACTGCTCAAGAGGTAGCAAAGACCTAAGGAGGATCCTGGGACCAAAGGCTGCTTCAGGAGCAGGTTTATCAAAATGGAACCTGCAGAAAACAAGGTGATTCTAGAAGGTTCTGACATAGGAGATCTTTTCATTTTTCCCCTAGTTTTTGATTTTTTTTTTTTTTTTGAGACAGGGTCCTGTTATGTATCCCAGGCTGGCCTTGATCTTATTTGTAACTCTGGCTGGTCTTGAACTTGAGATCCTTCTGCCTTAGCCTCCTGAGTGCTGGGATTCCAGATATGCACCAATATACCTGGCTAAGGAAACCTTTTCTTTCTTTCTTTTTTTTCTCGGTTGTGAGGTCTGAACGCTGGGCCTGGGCGCTGTCCCTCAGCTCTTCAGCTCAAGGCCAGTGCTCTACCACTTGAGCCACAGCGCCACTTCTGGCCTTTTCTGCTTATGTGGTGCTGAGGAATCGAACTCAGGGCCTCATGCATGCAAGGCAAGCAATCTACCACTGAGCCACCTTCCCAGCCCCACAGCACCAATTCTGATTGTTCACTGGAGAGAAGAGTCTCATGGACTTTCCTGCCCCGGCTGGCTTTGAACCATGATGCTCAGATCTCAGCCTCCTGAGTAGCTAGAATTACAGGTGTGAACCACTGGCACCTGGCTTAAGGAGACCTTTTCTACAGTCTCAGAAGGAAAAAAAAGTGTAGGTTCTTCAGATGGCAGCTGTTTCCTAAGCTACTACTAAGTAGTAGCTTAGGTTAAGATGTCTAGGGTTGCAAAAGCTCTAGGATCTACCTTTGTATGTATATGTGTGTGTGTGTGTCAGTATAGGGACTTGAACTCAGGGCCCGGAGACTGTCCCTTAGCTTTTTCACTCAAGGCTGGAGCTCTACCACTTAAGCCACAACCATACTTTCAGCTTTTTGGGTTGTTAACTAGAGATAAGAATGTCACTGACTTTCCAAAATCTCAGCCTCCTGAGTAAGCTACAATTACAGGCATGAGCCACTGGAACCTTACTTCCTTTTTAAATTAGGTACTTTTTTTTTTTTTTAAATGGCCAGTCCTGGGGCATGGTGAACTCAGGGCCTGGACACTGTCCCTGAGCTTCTTTTGCTCAGGACTAGCACTCTACCATTTGAGCCACAGTGCCACTTCTGGCTTTTTCTGTTAATGTAGTACTTAGGAATCAACCCAGGGCTTCATGCATGCTCAGGGAAACATTCTACCACTAAGCCACCTTCCCAGCCCTAATTAGGGTATTTGTTTAGGGGTGGAGTCTCACTACATTGCCTGTTCTAGCTTCCTGGGCTCCAGTGATTCACCCATCTCTACTCCTGAGAAGTGGGGACTACAGTTGTAAAACACAATGCTCATGGGCTCTTTCCATTTTATAGTCTTCCATTCAATCAGACTCCTATTTGCCTGGATCCTGAATGACTGCCTGGACAGAAGTGGGGAGTGGGGGCTGGGGGGGTTGGGAAGGGTCCTCAGAGGTTAAGCATTTCTGCAGGGCAACTCTGCCCAACACAGAGGGCAAATGGGGAGCTATGCAGGCCCCTGCAGGGGGGAAAGCAGGGATTCTGCTACCTTGAATGTTTGATCTCTGCAACAAGCTGTCAGCAAGTCTTTCCTGCTGTGCTTCTAGCTTTATGGGGTCCATTCTCAGACCCTGGGTCTTATCTGAAACCAATAAAATGTAAATCAAGCTGAGCACAAAAGTACTCACTTATCAGATGCTTATAGGTAAGGTAATGACTTTCATAACACAGGTTTGTCTTCAACCTTGGATCAAAACCAGAGCCAAAAGCTCAAGATCCCTCACATCTTCATATTTGTGTGTGTGTGTGTGTCCTTAAACTCAGGGCTTGGGCACTGTCCCTGAGTTTCTGTGCTCAAGGCTAGCACTCTACCACTTTGAGCCACATCTCCACTTCCAGTTTTTAGTTTTGGTTTTGTAATTTATTGGAGGTAAGAGTCTCACAGACTTTCCTGTCTAGGCTGACTTTGAACCATGATCCTCAGATCTCAGCCTTCTGAGTAGCTAGGATGATGGGTGTGAGTCACTAACACCAGCTTTCTCTCACATCTTTTGCCTTTGTTCATGTAAGATAGAAATTCACAAAGAAAGAGAAAGAAGATTAAGCTGCTTGTCTTATTTCAAATGTAAAAAAAAAAAAAAAAAACAACAACCAGTAACCACTAACATTCTATATAGAGCTGAGCAGGTGCTAAACCCTATGGTGAAAGATTTACACAGGAGTTCATTTGTTTCAGAGCAGTGTTATCCTTAGCTGTTTTACATGGTGGGAAACTGAGGCACGGAGCTTAGGAAACTGGCCCAGTTCAGAGAAAGCTGGTAAGTTGGGACTCACATCTAGGCCGATGGGTTCTATTGCTTGGAGTTATTCAACACCAATAATGTGAGCCCAGTTTTCTCAAGAGTGGTTTTGCTGATCAATGATTTGAAAAGGTTGAGGGCAGGAAGAGTTGATATATGTAAATTATGTATTTATTTTTTATCAGTCCTGGGGCTTGAACTCAGGGCGTGGGCACTGTCCCTGAACTTCTTTTTGCTCAAGGCTAGCACTCTACCACTTGAGCCACAGCTCCACTCCCGGCCTTTTCTGGGTATATGGTACTGTAGAACTGAACCCAGGGCTTCATGCATGCTAGGTAAGCACTCTACCACTAAGCCACATTCTCAGCCCCCAAATTCTAAGATTAAATGAGCAGAGCACAATCTCACTGTGTAAACAACTACTGGTAGATGATCTTTCTAGAAGAAGTAAGTCCTCAGCCATGTGAATGAGTCACCTGGAAACAGATCCTCCAGCCGCCAGATTTCTAGGATTGCCCCATAAGCTGGGAACAGATAAGCTGTACCCCATTGACCCCTGTGACGACTGACCCATAGAAATGGGGAGAAAATAAATAAGGATGGTTGTTTTGAAGCCCCAACAATCTGTTACCTGGCAATCAATTAGTCTTGACTTACCCTGTCTGCTCACAGATTTGTATCTTTGCTCTGTTTGGCATTGATGAGGAATAGACATGTTGGCATTAAAAGACTCCTTTGTAGGAAAAGGTGTTCTTCCAAACTGTGGCGAACATGCTTCTGGCTTTACTACCACAGAAGGGTTTTTCCTAGGACTGGAACAAGTTAGCCATGAAATCCCAGTCAGAATTTGGCTAACCCCACTTAAAATATTGAGTTATAAAACTTCCAACAAAATTTGAACTTTTCATGTGTGAGTATGTTGACCCAAAGGATTTTATTCTTTTTTTTTTTGTCAGTCATGGGGCTTGAACTCTGGGCCTGGGGCGCTGTCCATCAACTCTTCAGCTCAAGGCAAGCACTCTACCACTTGAACCACAGCGCCACTTCTGGTTTTCTGGTGGTTTACTGGAAATAAGAGTCTGATGCCAAGCGCCAGTGGCTCACGTCTGTAATCCTAGCTACTCAGGAGGCTGAGATATGAAGATCACAGTTCAAAGCCAGCCCAGGCAGGAAAAGCCATGAGACTCTTATCTCAAGTGGTAGAGCACCAGCCTTGAGCTGAAGAGCTCAGGGACAGCGCCCAGGCCTAGAATTCAAGCCCCACAGCCAACAACAACAACAACAAAAGGCTCAGGGACATCGCCCTGGCCTTGAGTTCAAGCCCCACAACTGACACAAAAAGGAAAAAAAAATGTGCATGAGTACTTATTTAGCATGAATAAGAGCCTGGGTTCAAGCCCCACTATGAGAGAGAGATAATGTGTGAAAGTTAAGCAAGCTCCTTAGCACTAATGTCTTTAGAAGCCGATCTGATTTAGCCTCTGATCTGATTATACAACCCTGGGGCCTTCCATGTAATTGATATTTGAGGACAGACTTTCCTTAGCTCTTCTGACTTACCTGGCAAAAGAATTTCCATTTCACATCCTGACTGGGCTGGGAAGGTGGCCACTGGTAGAGTGCTTGCCTAGCGTGCATGAAGCCCTGGGTTTACTTCCTCAGTACCACATAAGCAGAAAAAGCCAAAAGTGCTACTGTGGCTCAAGTGGTAGAGTGCTAGCCTTTAGCAAAAAGAAGCTCAGGGACAGTGCCCAAGCTGAGTTTAAGCCCCAGGACTGGCAAAACAAACAAACAAACAAAACCACCCTGACCACTATGAGCCAAAAAGCCCTACCACAGTTCAGATATTAAGACTGACACCTGCAGTGCCAAATTGCTGAGGTAGAAGAATGCACAGCATAGCACAGACCATTAATAGGCTGAGCCTTTTTATATTTGGTTAGTCATGGGACTTGAACTCTGGGACTGGGTGATGTCTCTGAGCTCTTCAGCTCAGGGCTAGTGCTCTACCACTTGAGCCACAGGGCCACTTCCGGTTTTCTGGTGGTTTATTGGAGATAAGAGTCTCACAGACTTTTCCTGCCTGGGCTGGCTTTGAACCACGATCCTCAGATCTTAGCCTCCTGACTAGCTAGGATGACAGGTATGAGCCACTGGTGCCTGGCTTGGGTTAGAGCCATTTTATAGCAAGAGGAGGAGCTGTTAGAGAAAAATCTCAGGGAAGCCAATGAGCAGAAAATATGCTAAATAGGTCTGAAATACACTTATACTTAGGCAATAACCTGTTGTAATAAACAAATTACATAAAAATGTTAGGCTGATCTATCCCTAAAATTTGGCAATTATCGTTTCAGCTGTCTAGGCTGAAGGAATTATGTTTATTTATTTGTGTCAGTCCTGGGGCTTGAACTCAAGGCCTGATCACTGTCCCTGGGCTTCTTTTGCTCAAGGCTTGCACTCAGCTACTTCTGGCCTTTTCTATTTATGTGGTACTAGGGAATGGAACCCAGGGCTTCATGCATGCTAGGCGAGCACTCTACCACTAAGCTACATTCCCAGCCCCTTAAATTTCTTTCTTTTTATTGTCGGTTGTGGGGCTTGAACTCTGGGCCTGGGTGCTGTCCCTCAGCTCTTCATCTCAATGCTAGCACTCTACCACTTGAGCCACTGGTGCCCAGCAAAGCAGATAGTACTTTTAGAGAACTTTGGCCTCATCCAAACAATCTTGGAATCTGTATAAAGAAAAACTCTATCCAGGTGGTAGAGTCTAGATGGCTTTCATTGAAGACCAGCCTGACAAGCGTTATTATGCAGACTTTTTTTTTTTTTTTTTTTTTTTGAGCAGTCCCGGGGCTTGAAATCAGGAGTTGAGCACTGTCCCTAAGTTTCTTTTACTCAAGATTAGCACTCTACCACTTGAGCCACAGCTCTACTTCTGGCATTTTTGGCAGTTAATTGAAGGTAAGAGTCTCATGGATTTTCCTACTCAGGCTGGCTTTGAATCACAATCCTCAGATCTCAGCCTCCTGAGTAACTAGGATTATAAGCATGAGCCACCAGTGCCTGGCTTATGTGGACATTTTGTAAACCAATGTAAAACTGCTCCATTCTTACCTGACATGGGAAATGGAGGGAGAAGCCAATTTATTTGCTCGTTCACTATTTTGAAGTTTTGTCCTTAATTCATTCATTTCTGCATCTTTAAACTGGAGTTCAGACTGCAGGGATTGGAGCTAGAGAGCAAAAGAAACATGTAGTACTGCATCAACACAAACACACAGAAAAAAATCACAGCCAGGCTCCAGAGGCTTACACCTGTATTCCTAACTACTCAGGAGGCTGGAAAGTCTGTGAGACTCATGTCCAATTAACCACCAGAAAACCATACATGGTGTTCTGATTCAAATGGTAGAGCACTACTAGCCTTGAGCAAAAGAGCTCAGGGACAGCACCCAGGCCCTGAGTTCAAACCCCACAACTAAGCTAGGCTTTGATGGCTCATGCCTGTAATCCTAGCTACTCAGGAGGCTGAGATCTGAGGATCATGGTTCAAAGCAAGCTCAGACAGGAAAGTCTATGATACTCATCTCCAATGAACCACTTAGAAAACCGGAAGTGGCACTGTGCCTCAAGTGGTAGAGTACTAGCTTTGAGCTGAAGAGATGAA
This sequence comes from Dipodomys ordii, assembly GCF_000151885.1. NCBI lineage: Eukaryota > Metazoa > Chordata > Mammalia > Rodentia > Heteromyidae > Dipodomys > Dipodomys ordii. The sequence goes on along the minus strand of NW_012267344.1, from coordinate 5,334 downwards.
GGACAGCACCCAGGCCCAGAGTTCAAGCCCCACGACTGACCCAAAGGAAAAAAAAATCTCTTGGCTAAAATTCCAAGCTGATAAAAGAAAAATGATAAAGAATGCATACGAAAGTTTGCTCTGAGATAAATGTCCTAAAATATCAAATGTCACCCATTTTTCCCTGAAAGGCAGCATGGCATTCTAGACAGATATTTGATGCTACCTACTGTAGAGGAGATTTGTGAGGATTTAAATACCAGCCATTTCTTCATCATACTTGGGGATTAAATAGAATAAATATAAAATGTTAAGCACAGAGACTGGCAAGTTGCCACAGGCTCACCAGTAACAAGTTGATCTTTTTTGTTTGTTTGTTTGAGACAGGGTTTTGCTATGTAGGCCAGAGTACTTTAAACTCTTAATTCTTCCTCCTCAGAATCCTAAATAGGATTCTAGGTATAAACCACCACACCTGTGGGTCTTTTAATCAACTTAGTGGTGTACAACTCCATGTTCTGAAAGTATGAGCAGAGGATCTGAAAGCCTTACCCAAACCCTGTGCTGATATATAAAAGAAGACCCAAGCCAGGTGCCAGTGGCTAATACCTGTCATCCTAGCTACTCAGGAGGCTAAGATCTGGAGGATCCCAGTTCAAAGCCAGCCCGGGCAGGAAAGTCCATTAGACTCTGATCTCCAACAAGCTACTCAGAAAAGGCTGGAAGTAGTGCTGTGGCTCAAGTGGTAAATCGCAAGCCTTGAATACAGAGAGACTCAGGGACAGTGCCCAGGCCCTGCGTTCAAGCCTGAGGACTGGCAAAAAAAAAAAGAAGGAAAAAAGAAAAAAAGAAATATGACTATAAGAACAGAAGCGTCATAACTATGGAACCTGTCTATAGCACAGAGAATCAAAATGTGTCCATGGAAGTTCAAGTCATTTAATTTCTAATGCCTTAGAAATAGAAAAAGACGGGGCTGGGAAGGTGGCTCAGTGGTAGAGTGCTTGCCTTGCATGCATGAGGCCCTGGGTTCGATTCCTCAGCATCACATAAGCAGAAAAAGCCAGAAGTGGCGCTGTGGCTCAAGTGGTAGAGAGCTAGCCTTGAGCTGAAGAGCTGAGAGACAGTGCCCAGGCCCAGAG
>NW_012267344.1:3033-4163 GCF_000151885.1 Dipodomys ordii | reverse complement strand
AGACACTCACCCTCGCGGCCGGACATGATGCCAGCCGCGCCTCGGCCCAGACCCTGACCCGAAGCCGGAAGCGGGGCGCCCCAAGGCGCGGCTCCTCACAGGCGGGCCCGCGGATTGGCTCTCGAGCCGGAAGTTTCCCTTCCATCACAGCAAGGGCCTTTCCGGGACGGGAGGGCGGGTGCTAAGGGGTCAGGGGTCGGCCGGCTGAATGCCGCCGGATCCGGCCCACCGCTGGCGCGGTGGAGGGCTGCGAGCTGCAGGTACGAGGCCCGGGCCGCTCCTCCCCGGGAGCGAGCCGCCGCCGTGCGCGGGAGGCCTGCCTGGGCCTGGGTGACCCGGAGCGGGGAGGAGAGGGGGCATGCGCAGAGCTGCAGCCCCGGAGCGGAGCGACCCGTCCGGCCGACCCCCAGGCCCCGGGGCTGGGGGAACCACCGGGAGGCAGGTCTTCGTTCTTGCTGTTACTGTTGGTGTCAGTGTTGTCGGTGGTGGGGCTTGAACTCGGAGCCCGGGCGCTGTCCTCGAGCTCTTCAGCTCCAAGATGAGCGCTCCAGCGCCACGGCCGGTTTCCTGGTGGTTCACTGGAGATGGGAGTCTCACAGTCTTTCCTGGCCCGGCTGGCTTTGAACCGCGATCCTCAGATCTCAGCCTCCTGAGTAGCTAGGATGACAGGCGTGAGCCACAGGCACCCGGCTTAGAAGGCTGGGGTGTTTTTTGTTGTTGTTATTTTGTTTTAAGCAGGGTTTCATTCTATATCCCAAGCCAATTTGGGATGTACCCATGTAGCCCCCAAGCTGGCCTTGACCTCACTATCTTCCTGCCTCAGCCTCCAGAGTGCTTTAATGACAGATGTCAGCCACTACACCTGGATGAAGTTTGGGTTTTATAAAAATAATCAGGGTGCAACTCTTTTGCAAATTCTGTATATTCATTTAGTACATTTGTGTGGAGGGAGGGAGAGGTCCTGGGGCTTGAACTCTGGGCCTGGGTACTGTCCCTGAGCTTTTTTTGCTCAAGGTTGGGCCTCTACAACTTGAGCCACACCTACACTTTCAGCTTTTTGGTGGTTAATTGGAGATAAGAATATCATGGAGGGGCTGGGAAGGTGGCTCAGTGGTAGAGCGCTTACCTTG
>NW_012267344.1:0-2983 GCF_000151885.1 Dipodomys ordii | reverse complement strand
CCCACCCACCCCATCCGGCCACGCCCCCTCCCAGCCCCGTGGACCAATCAGCTTCCTAGTTTGGGAGGGGTCGCGCGAGGATGACGTCAGGGGAGCGCGCGTGCGTGCGCGCCCGCCACGGTCCGGGCGGCTGGGGTCGGCGTCGGCTGCTGAGGTGGTTTTGTTTGTTTATTTGTTTGTTTGGGGATGTGGAGCTTTCGCGGAGGTTTGAAGCAGCGCCGGGGGAACGCAGGGCGATGTGTTCGGAATGATTGGGACCCAGGGCTTCGAAGCGCTTTTCGGGCGCTCCGGTGGAGTCCCCAGGCCCGCGGGGCCCGCGTCGCCCCGGCCCCTGCCGTCCCCTCCCCGGGCCTTGCCTCGAGCGGACTCCAGTGCAGCCAGGCTTGTGGCGTTCCAGATGGTGGTTTTGGTTTTGTGTTTGCTTTAGGAGTTTTTTGTCTTGTTTTGTGCAGGTCTTGGGGCTCGAACTCGGGGGCCTGCGGGCTGTCTCTGAGGTGGCTTTTTTTTTTTTTTTGCTCAAGGCTAAGGTTCTGCCACTTTGAGAGAGACAGCTCGACTTCCGGCTGTTTTTTTCTTAATGGTTCATTGGAGGTAAGGGTCACGGACCTCACTTCCCAAGCTGGCTTTGAACCGCGATCTGCAGATCTGAGCCTCCTCTTCCGTAGGATTTGCAGGCGTGAGCCCCCGGCGTCCCGTTAGGAGTTTGGTTTTATGGTGACCCATCTTTTCTCAGCCCCCGCCCTCCCCCCGCCCAACCATCATCATAAGATCGTATGAATGGAACTGTGTTGTGGGCTGGAATGAACACACACACACACACACACACACACCATATATACATACACATATGGTCTTGGGAAGAGGGGGAAAAGATCCAAGGAGAGTTATTCTGCAAAATGGTGGTGTCTGTGAGAGAGGGGGGGGGGAACTGTCTTGGGCAGTTTACATTCATTTCGTTTATTTCTCTGTGAGTGCAGGAGTATTTTTGTTTTCTTTTGTCCCAATATGAATAGGGCTCAGGAGGTGAAGGAAGGCCACCTGGGTTTTCCTACAGGTTTAGTAAGAGTTAAAAAGAACAGGAAGCTGATGCGTGGAGTTATACTCACACACGTACTATGGCAAAAGGAAAGGGGGTTGAACTGCCATTGGGTGTTTGCCATGATTTTACTGAGCAGCAGTGGCAGGTGGAATTGTTAGCAATATAGAAGATGGTTGTTGGAGAGAGCTCAGAGTGAAACAGCCCGTGAGTGCACTTTTCTTCTCTTCTTCTGATGAGTGTTCTGTGAATGTCTGTTAAGGTATTAAGTGTATAAATAAGGGCCTGGCATCCCCTTTACATTTTTGAAGCAATGGTAGGTCCCCTCACATTCAAATGTTGACTGCTTAAGTCCTAGTTTTTTGGTTTTTGTTTTGTTTTTGTTGTCAGTCATGGGACTTGGAAGTTCAGGCTTGTACACTGGTACCTGAGCTCTTCAGCTCAAGGCTAATGTGCTATCACGTTGAGCCACTTCTGGTTTTCTGGTGGCTAATTGTTTTTTTGGGGGGGGAGGGGGTCTAGTTGTGAGGCCTGAACTCTGGGCCTAGGCGCTGTCCCTCAGCTCTTCAGCTTAAGGCTAGCACTCTACCACTTGAGCCATAGCACCACTTCTGAATTTTTTCTTTTTGCTTATGTGGTACTGAGGAATCAAACCCAGGGCCTCAGGCATGCAAGGCAAGCGCTCTACCACTGAGCCACCTTCCCAGCCCTGTTTCAGGCTTAAAAAAAATTTTTTTTTGCTGGTCCTAGGGCTTGAACTCTGTGCCTGGGCACTGTCCCTGAGCTCCTTTTGCTTAAGGCTAGCACTCTACCACTTGAGCCACAGTGGGTGCCACTTTTGGCTTTTTCTGTGATTAATTGGAGATAAGTCTCATAGACTTTCCTGCCTGGGCCGGCTTGGCTTCCAAACAGTAATCCTCAGATCTTATCCTCCTGAGTAGCTAGGATTACAGATGTGGGCCATCTTCCCCAATTTGTTTCAGTGTTTTAATCCTCTTGTTTTGATTTAGCAATCTCAGAATGATTCTAACCCCCCCCCCAACCCCCTAGGATCCCACTATGTACAGTCCAGGCTGTTCTCAAATTCATTATCTTCCAGCCCTAACCTCCAGTGGTATGGGATTTCAGGCCTTTACTAACACACTGAGCTTCTGGAGCCCTTTCTAAAAATACATCTTCAGGAAAAATAAAACTGTTAGCATTATTCCCATAACTATCATTGTATCAACAGCCCCAAGCCGAAATGTAAATATTGGTGCCTGTCAGGTCTTTCAATTAACACATGGTTTCTGTTCTCCTAAAGTTTACATTGTAGTCAAAGGGGTTAGGAGGAAAAACAAACAAAAAACCAGGTCAAGAGAATGGAAGTGCCTCTTTATAGTAATCAGGGAAGAACTCAATATTGTGGTTGGTTGGATTTCAGTTCTCAGAAGGAAGGTGTGCCCAGTATCTATAATACAGGCAAAAGAAAGGGTTGGTGAAGCAGCTTGAAATTCAGGTCACTGGCGGAAGATGTATTAGGGCATCACTGGTCATCTTAACATTTTTGGCTTTTTCTTTTTTTTTTGGTTTTGCCAGTCCTGGGACTTGAACTGAGAGCCTGGGCACTGTCCCTCAGCTCTTCAGCTCAAGGCTAGCACTCTACCACTTGAGCCACACCACCACTTCCAGCGTTTTCTGTTTATGTGGTACTGAGGAATTAAACCCAGGATGTCATGTATGCTAGGCAAACACTGTGACAAGGCACATTCTTAGCCCACTCCCATTTTCTACCCTTCACAGTATAAGCCATGTATATATGTTTTCCCCTTTCCTATCTCCTGCTACAATAATTGACAGTATGAGCTGTTAACCAGAACATGCCACAGTGTCTGCACACAGAAAACTTACATGAACAGATGAGTAACAATGAAAAATATAGACCAGCTTGGCAAAGGTGTTTTTTTT
>NW_012267343.1:8122809-8276331 GCF_000151885.1 Dipodomys ordii | reverse complement strand
GCCAGGCACCTGCGGGTTGGGCGGGCGCCCCACATCCAGGGCCAAGCAGAGTTTACCGCCTGTCCTGGACCCCAGGAGGCGCGCCGCACACGAACAGTGAGTAAAGAGTCTCCACACTCGCATTTCCAACATCGCCAGTCAGTCTGAGGGAGTATCTGAATCTGACTTCGGTCCCAGGCTCATGCCACGCGGAAGGCCTGGGCCTCGGGTTCTTCCTCTCCCGCGTCACCAGTTTTGGAGCAGTAGCCTGGTGATTCGCGCAGCCGGTCTGCACGCTCACCCAGAACTGAAGGTCATGCTTGCTCCACGTTTTGAAATAGGGCTTGGCGGCAGGCCATTCCTGGAGCACCTTTTCTGGCCAGCAACGGTGCTCAGGGCCTTGTAGGCACGTGGTTACAGACGCCATGGCCTGCACACCGGAAAAGAAACTCTCCCCACTTTCCTCGGTCCGGTCCGTGGAGAGGACGCCAGGTAGAGGCTCAGCAGTGCCCGGTAGGAGCCTGGGACACAGGGATCCGTCCCAGCCCTCTGGGGCCGTGTTGACAAGAGGGGTCTGGACATTCAGTTTCATAAAGGCTTTGCAGAGAGTGGGGGAATGTATCCAACTTGACTTACCAACCACATCCTGAAACTCTCAGAGAACTGAAATGACAGAGGATCACAGGTAAAATCTTCATACTGTACAGAACTGAAATGACTGAGGATCACAGGGTAAACTCTTCATACTGTATGTGTGCGCACGTGTGCACTGCTGGGTACTGTGGAGCTCAGGCCTGCCACTCTTGGGGCAGCTTTCTTGTTCAAAAGCGGTGCTCCACCCCTTGGGCCACAGATCTGGCTCTAGTGTTTTGCTGACTCCATGTGGAGAAGGGTCTCCTGGATTTGTCTGCCCAAGCTGGCTGAAAATTTCCATTCTCAGCTCTCAGCCTACTGAATAGCTAGGATCCCAGGTGTGAGCCGCTTGGGCCATCCCATATTTTGATACGTTTCTTACTGTGCAATACTGAGGAGTCGTTTGGATCTCCAGTTTTACTTATCTTTATTAACACATTGATTGCACCAAGGTGTTTCATTGTGGTATTTACATCATGCGTACAACGAACATTGATCAGATGCAGCCCCTCTACCTTACTGGGTTTTCATCTCTCAGTCTCCATCTGTGTTTTAGAGTTTTCAAGGATTCTTGGTGGCCTAGGATTTCATGTTTCCCAGAGAGTGAGCATGATGTGTGCAGAACATGGGGAAGAAGCGCTTTCCATAGCTCCGGGGCGTGTGCCGGGACTGTGCCAGGGGAGCATGCAGGGGAAGAGAGAATAGAAAAAGCTTCCTCTTCTGAGAGTAGGGAGAATGAGAAGCTGAGAAGTCAGCAGTGGCCAGGCTTCTGAGGAGACCCCTCTGTCCCCGCCACCTCAAGCCTAGACACAGTGGTCAGTGTGGAGACACAGGGGCTCCGTGTTCAGTGTGTGCTGATCAGGGTCACCGCGGGAGCGGTGGGCCTCCTTTAGCTGCCGCATTTGATCCTGGCTCTTCTCTCCACCAGGTCATGTTGCATTGTGGACCAGGCCTGGACTGGAGGACGTCTGTATTCAGAGATGAGAAACTGCTGAGACTCCTTGGCAGTGTGCCTGAGGCTGGCTGGGCAGTGCCTCCCTGTTCTTCCATGAGAAGTTCTGCATGTGGTCTGAGAGCCCAGAGTGCAGGAAGGGACCTGCCTTCCCCTCTGCCCCCGCCCCCGTCCCCACCCCATGTGGCTGTGCTGAGCCACAGAAGATGCCGGGGCCTTGTCCATGCCTAAGGCCAGCTGTGGTGGAGGACAAGAGCCTATGCCCCTTGTGAAGAGGGGCAGGAGGAGGGAGGGGGATTTCCTGCCCCAGAAGGGAATCTGGGCTGGCGCCCCTCCTGTCGGCTGGGTGGTGTTGATGCCCGAAGAGAAGGTGCACAGGCCTGTCATCCGGCCGAATCTCTGCAGTCCGCGGTGCCGTGGGCGGCACCAAGAGGCGGCAGCTGAGGGAAGCCTGTGGGCTCAGGCGCGCTGCTGAACGGGAAGAATCTGGCGCAGGGCTGCTTCGTGCCTGCATCGGGAAGCCTCGTCCTCATGGCCAGTGCGGAATGGCCCAGAAAGGAGCTGCCAGCGGCTGCTCCAGAGGCTCAGGCAGCGGAGCCTTGGCTGCCACATGCGAGGGTCTACCACAGACAGGACACAGGCCTAGCAGGGAGCGGGTGCCCGCGCCCTGCAGCTCAGCCAAGGATGCACATGGCCACCACCTTGTGCCCGTCCACTGCGCCTTGTGGGCAGAGCAGCTGAATGTCCGGACACCTGCCGAGCCCTGTGGTCAGGATGCTGGGCTGGTCAGGGTGAGGCGTGACAAAGGTGTGATTCTGAGCTGCTGGCTCAGAGTTCGGCCTCCATGGGGGGTGTGGAAAGGGCCAGTCAGCACAGCGCCATGCTGAGGTGACTGTCCGGGCCTGGGGGTGGCCTTTGCTGGTCTTCTCCATCATGTGCAGGGCGACAGGACCGCCCACGAGGCCCACCTGCAGCCATGTGACCTGTATGACGAACATGTGTGTGTGGAGTTCACGCGTGGAGGCCTGGGCGGTGGCGCTGGAGCTCAGCAGGTGGCCCTGCCCCGTCTGGGGTTGGGGAGCGTGGAAGTGTGGGCACCTTGCAGGCCCCGTGGATCGCCAGCTCTGCTCCAGCGAGCCAGCTGGGCTTGAAGAGGGGCCGGGCCTTCACGGCTGGTCCCATCCATGCACAAGTCACAGAGCCCGGCTGTTCTGTGGGGACCCCGGGAACAGGCAGGGGGACCGAGGGACTGACTTCCAGGTTGTAGCAATGCCCAGCAGTTCTGCCCAGGACTCCTGGGAGTTAGCTGCCCAATGTCCTCCCCAAAGGAAGTGTTTTGTCCTGCACTGGAGGCAGGGCCTCTGGCTAGTCTCCCCTCCAGGTGGAGGAAGTGGGGAGCTGCAGCCCTCCCATCCTGGGGTGGAATGTGCAGCATTTCCTCCCCCCCCCCCCAACAAGCCCCTCAGGCCAGAGGGAGTCTCCTCACCCTAGGCTGCCACAGAGCAGGGTCAGAGGCCACGGTGTCCTGGTTGAGCAGAGGCTTGGTCTGTGCCTCTGGTTGCAGTGTTCTGTGTGCCCCGGGGTGGGAAGTTCCTGAGTATTCTCCAGTCCTCCTGGCATTGCTCTATGAAGCTTAAGGAGATGTTTTAGCAACTGGATGCCTGAGCCGATGGCTGCATGCAGCATGGCAGTGGCTGGCACAAGGGACCGGCTGGAGCAGGCCTCAGCCTCGGCTGTGTGGTGCCAGGCTGCGACCAGAGCGTCCTAAGATGCTTCATGCTGGTCTTGCACCAGTGTGCTGGCCACAGCTGGTCATGGCTGCTGAAGGTCAGAGCAGCAGAGAAGCTTGTGTTGCTGACCTGCAGGGCCGCCTGGCAGCCGGGCTGGTGGGGATCGGCTGGAGATGGGGCTGGTGTGGGCACAAGCCTCTGCCTGGGCACCGGGGGCGAGGAATCCTGGGTGGAAGGCCTGTGTCCACAGGAGCAAGGCCATGGCTGCTGGGTGCCTCACCCCATGCTGGGCAACGGGCAGCCACAGCCCTGGCACTCTGGTTCTCGGCCCTGAGCCTGCCAGCTGTGCAGCCCCAGAGCTCGCTCTTCTCTGGGCTCCGGCCTGGAGCAGGTTTCTACATGAGGTTTCTGCTGACTGTTGGTATGGTCATTGACACCTTTCCCGCTGAGCAGGGCCTGGCAGCTGGCCCAGCGCCTGCTTCAAGGTTGCTAGTGATGGGGGGGGGGGGTGGCCTAGCTGTCCTGGCATTTGTGACCCTCGTGAGCGTCCATGGTGCTGGTGACACAAGCGAGGGGCCATGGGTAGAAGCTGCCTGGTCAGCAGAATGTGAGTTCATCTTTCTGTTGGCAGCTGGTAGAATGGTGGGACCCACAGTATCGGGGTTCAGGGCTCCATTCCACATGGTGGGGGTGGAGGGCTTGGTTCCTGGGCTGGCTCCTCCCCCACAGGTGTCAGGATCAGTAGCAAGGTCAGGCCCGCCTTGTTCTTCAGAGTGTCAATATCCCTCTTGTCCATAGCAATGGCTCTGTGGGGGAGGCCTGGGGCTCTGCCACTGCATCCTGGGCTTCTCCTGTCCCTTGTTCCTGACCAAGCCGCTGAGCGCAAGGCCATGTTGGATTGGCTGCCAAGCTCCTCTGCTCCCACCCCTGGTGTGGTGGGTGGGCAGCCCCTGCCCTACAGAGCGGTCCCCACTGCTGCCTCCCATTGAAGCTCTCGCTGAGTGTCTGGAGCTGGCTGGTACCCTTCTCCTCCTGAGTCTTGCCCACTCTGAGGGTCTTCTAGTTTCTGAGCAGAAGGGAGGAAGCCGTCCACTGGCCTAGTCTTGCTTAGCCCAGTGCCATGGGGAATGAGTGTGATGAGGAGGAATTGTTATTTATGAGGAGAGGGCGTGGTGTGTTCTGGGACAGGTTCTTCTAGTCCGTGCCTCGGGGCTGGTGCCCTCAGAGCGCGTGGACTGCGCACACGAAGCACAGACCTTGATTGCTCACAGTTCTGGAGCTTGGAAGGTCCAAGTGGAAGGACGCACGGAGACCCAGTGGAGGGGTGAGGCCTGTGCACGCCGGCCTCCTCTGTCCTGCTCAGGTCTAAGGCGGGAAGGGTGAGGGGCGCCCAGCACAGCTCCTTGCTGTCATGTCAGGTAGTGTTTCTTCTCCTGATGAGGGCTGCCCTGACAAACCATTTCCCAAGACACCCCGCTGCAGCTCATGTGGACATGGGGTTCCGACACAGGAATTTTGAAGGAATACCACGAGGTCAGAGCGGGCCCCAGGGCCTGGTCTGGTGTGGCAGGGACAGAGGTGCACGCACTGTGGTGTGGGGCATGCTGGACGTGGGGTGGGGTGGATGGGAAGGGGAGGCCAGAGGCCCCTGTGAGGGCCGCCTTCCTGGGGCACTGGGACTCGCCTGCCAGCAGCCTCGCCCCTGCAGGCCAGAGCTTCACCTGGCCCAGAGCTCAGCCGAGTTTAATGTGGGTGAACTGTGTAAACGTGGCTGCCGTCTCCTCCGGAGGAGGCTGTGTGGCAGACACGTCCCCACAGGGCTGCAGGAGCTCGGCGTTCCCGTGGGTGTGGAGGTCTCGGGGGGCTGGGAATGGGGAACCGCCTCCGGTTTTGTGTGGAGGCAGCAGGCTGTGATCCTGATTCCTGCCATGGCCTCTTTCTCTGGTGGAAGGTCCCGCTGTCCTGGATCTGCGTGGGGGTGGCGGGAGGAGGGGCTCTGAGCGGCGCTGGGCTGCTCGGGTGTCCTGAGGCACTGTGTCCTGCTCTCAGGACAGCTCTCCGGCCTGGCCCAGGCCCAGGTATGCTGGGCGTGTGAGCAGCAGCAGAGCAGAGTCGAGTCTCTCCGTCTGCAGAGGGACTGAGGACCTGAGCAGGGTCCCTGTTTGTTCTTGCTTTGTGCCACTCGGTCTCTGTGGTGAGCCTCCTCTTCACTGGAGTTCTATCATGGCTTCTTTTGGCCAGAGCAGAGGGCAGAAGCTGGCTGTCGCTGGCCTCCTGGGTGGGCCTGGGTTCTCTTCCCTACTCTTGTTGGTTTTCCTCATGGCTGGCACATTGGACGCCGAGGACTTCTACCATGACAGGGAGCAGATCCCAGGCCTATCACCCCCTCCAAACCAGGGAGTGGAGTCATGGTCCAGCCAAGCCCACGGCCCCACTCCTCACCCTGTCCTCCCAGGCCTGTCCCTTTCTCTGGGGCTAGGACCTGGGGACTTGTGATGGGACTTCCAGTCCCCAGGCCCTGCCATGTGTTAATCATTATGGGTCTCCAGCATCTGGAAGGGACACAGCTCGCCTGTGGCCCCTGTGTGGTCACTCAGGGGCCACTCAGCTCAGCTGAGTTCCCCCTCCTCCACCAGGTCACCGTGATCGCCGTGTCCCTCCACTCTTCACCTTCTGGTTGTGTTGTAAGTCCAGCCTCGCATGGCTTCCCTGTTATCCAGACACAAATACTAGAAGAACGCCACTCACGTCACAGGAGCACCACCATGTCCCAGGGGCTCTTCTAATTTTCCAGTACTATTTCAGAATATCAAAGAATGTTTTGTTGTACCACAGTAACCAGGCTGCACTGGGCAGAAGGTGGGGATGTCCTGGGCTTCCCCTGGGACCTGGGGGCCTCCTCCCCCAGCCGAGTTCCGCAGAGATGCAGATGTGCAGGCACCAGCGGTGCTCCTTTCTGGGGGGTCGTTAGGTTGGGGCCTCTCCTGTCCTTCACTCTTAGGACCTTCCTTTGTCCTGTCCTTCCATACTCTTTGATGCTCACAATCACCTCTCTTGGGGACAGCACCTCTACTGATGATTCCGGGTTTCCAGAGGACTTAGGACCCAAAGATGGGCCTGACCCAAGCTCCACTGCAAGTAGAGGGCAGGGCCTGGGGTCCAGCAGGAGATCCAGTGAGCACTTAGGATGGGAGCTCTGCCTTGGTCTGAGACAATCTCAGGGCAGTGTGGCCCACAGGCCAGCAGCGCAGAGCAAGGATGAGCGCTGGTGACTGGCAGAGTCTGCGTGGCTGATGTGCAGGCTCAGTGGGGCCCTGGTACTTGTGTTCTCCCTCTGGAACCTGGAGCCATGAGGAAGGAGGATGCTCAGCGTGGAGCAGAACCTCAGCAGGGCAGTAGGCTGCTGAGCGGCAGAGTCAGGCTTGAGCCCAGGAGAGAAATGGACAATTCCACTTGCCCGTTGCACAGTGGAGAATTACAGTTGAAGGTCTGTTAGTGCAGAAATGTGCTCCAGACTTCACCTCTAGAATAAGCAGCCAAAAGCAGGGCTGGGGCATGGTTCAATAGTAAAGTGCCAGCTCTGTAGGCTGGAAGCTCTGATTTCAAAAGTATCAAAGCAGGGAGGACAGGAAGAAGTAGACTCAAGTAGTGTCCCTGGCTTGTAGTCTCCTGGCTCCAATGGGTCCAGCTCTGCAGTGTGTGTGCCTGAGCTTGAACCTGCAGCAAACAGAAGCCCTCTGACCCCTTCACCTGGGCTTTGTCCCTGCATGCTCATGACACTGTGCCTCCTGGCCTTGTTTTCCATTTATATTCTTGTATATGTAATTAATGCATGTGTCCAATGTGAAACATGTTCCATGCTCATGTCTATTCTGAAAAACTTTCAATAAATATTTTCTCTTTTTTTCAGTCATTGGGCCTGAACTGTTGGCCTGGGATGCTGTCCCTCAGGTCTTCTGCTCAAGGCTAGCGCTCTACCCCTTGAGCCATATCGCCACTTGTGGGTTTTTCTGCTTATGTGGAGCTAAGGAATCGAGCTCAGGGCTTCATGCATGCAAGGCAATCACTCTACCACCAATCGTCCTTCCCAGGCATCTTTGTGTTACTTATAAAGGAAAACCTGTTTGTTCTACTTTGTGCTTACATGAGAACGAAAATGTGGATGAGTCATATTTTATCCAAATGAGTGTGTCCTAAGTTCAAGCCCCAAGACTAATACGTTAACACATTAAAAAGTACACTTAATATGTAGGCCATATTTAACTGTCTAATGCCCATAGAAAGTAAAAAAAGGCTTAGCTTTTTGATAATGACAATGCTCAACATACCTATCTTGTGGCCTTGTTCCAATTTAGATGAGTATTTTTCTATATATGGCATCCCCTGAGATGTTCACCTTGAGATGTCCTTCAGTGCTCTTCAAGGCTTGGCTTTGCTGCTTCCCTTATATGCTTGGATTCCTATATCCTTCATTGTGTATCTTCTTTCCTAGTTTCCCATTTTAAGGAAGCTTATCCTGAAGAGAACTTCTTGGGTAAGAGAGCATGCTATTATTTTAGATTTTGTAGTTGTAAAAGAATTTGTTATTCTGTTATATTTGGCTTTAAAATTTGCCTGAATCTGGACATCTACTCAGAACATTACAAGTAATGTATTGGTAAAGACACTTGCACAATCCACGTTCATTTCTGCATAACAATAGGCAAGTTATAGAAACAGCCCAGGTGCCAACAACAGATGAATGGATCCAAAAATGTGGTTCCCATGCATGATAGAATTTTACTCATTGAGTGGAAAGAAGCATATGTCATTTGCAGGGAAATGGATGGACCTAGAACAAGTCATATTAAATGAGGTAAGCCAAGCTTAGAGAGACCAATGGCACATTGCTTTCCCTTTTATTGTGAAAGCTAGCTCTAAAATACTACTTGTCATGATAACTTATATGGGGCTCTATGAACTTACACACAAACTAAAGGAGAGGGTAAGTAGGAGAGGAATCCAAAGGCATAGTTCCTTACATGTAAAGTACGGTTTATTAAAACAAATTCCAGTTAGTGGAAACATGTTTTTGGACAGAGGGATAAAAAGCAGCACAGCAATGGAAGGAAGAGAGAAAATGGGGGGGGCAGGAAGGTGGCTCAGTGGTAGAGCGCTTGCCTTGCATGCCTGAGGCCCTGGGTTCGATTCCTCAGCACCACATAAGAAAAAAGAAAAAAGCCGGAAGTGGCACTGTGGCTCAAGTGGTAGAGCGCTAGCCTTGAGCTGAAGAGCTGAGGGACAGCACCCAGGCCCAGAGTTCAGGCTCCACGACCAGACCCCCCAAAAAAGAGTGAGAAAATGTGTCATTGTACTCAATATATACTACATAAAAAAACAAAGTATGTAACTTGTAGGTAGGGACCAGGGGGGAAAATAGGGGAAAGAAGGGGTGAAGTTATTCAAGAAGTGTTGTACTCATTACCTGACTTATGGAATTGTAACCCCTTTGTATAAATCAATAACAAAAAAAATTGGCTAGCTATAAAATACTCAACTGAATGGCATTTCCCCTTAGATTTTGGAAGGCATTTTTTTCTTTTTCCTTTTTTTTTTCTCTATGTTTATAGTGTTACTATTGAAAATTCCAAAATCCTGATTCCAAATCCCTTTTGTGTGATTTTTATTCTGGAAGACTGAAGAATTTTACTTTCTCTCTTACATTCTGAAATTCTAATACATTTTATTATTGTCTTGATTTCCTCATTCTCTTTCTTCATTGTGCTGTTCTCTGGGTAGTTCCGTTTTAGTATGAAATTTGGGAACTTTTGTGCTAGACAATTCTCTAGAATCATTTCCTTTGATTATTTATCTCTTTCTGGAACTCAGATTCTAGGAATTCTTTTCTTTCCTCCCTTCTTCCCCTCCCTCTTAGCCATGTTCTCTGCCTTGCTTCTCATTTCCCTTCACTACTCTCAGAGATCCTCCCAGGCCATTTCCTGAGCACCTTGTGGAGTTGCTTTCTTGTGGGTATCTAAGTGAAATGAATCCCAAGATAGGGATTTTTCTTTGTCGCTGTTTTTAATGTACTATGTGATTTTTTTTTTGTTTCTGTTGCATGTTATTCCCCCATGGTATAACCCCTGTTGTCACTATATTTGATTCCCGTGCCCTGAATCTTGTATACACATTTTACTAATTTGGGAAGGGAAAGGGAAATAACAGAATGCTGAAATAAGAATACAGGTTGACCCATTGTAACAATGAGATGTACAAGACACTATGTTGAAAACGAACTTTGCAACTTGGGGGGAGGAAAGAGGAGATAGGGAGGTGGGGAGGGAAGGGATAGTAGGGAAATAACAAAAGAGGGGGCGCCGGGCGCCGGTGGCTCATGCCTGTAATCCTAGCTACCCAGAAGGCTGAGATCTGAGGATCGTGGTTCAAAGCCAACATGGGGCAGGAAAATCCATGAGACTCTTATCTCCAATAAACTACTAGAAAACCGGATGTGGCACTGTGGCTCAAGTGGTAGAGTGCTCGCTTTGAGCTAAAGAGCTGAGGGACAGCACCCAAGCCTAGAATTCAAGCCCCATGACTGACAAAACAAACAAAAAAAAGGAGGGGGTAACAGTGCTCAATAGGAAATGTACTCATTACCTTACTCATGTAAATGCAACTCCTTTGTACAGTATCTTTACAACAAAAAATAAAAAAAGATGGATTGCCCATTAGTCTAGCTTTCGTGCCCCAGAGTTTTTTCTCAGGGGCTTTCTGATAGCCAGCAGGTGAACATCCACCCACTTCTCCTTTCCTCCTTTATCTGAATCGCCACTTATAGACTCACAGGCTTGTACATGATCACACATGATTCCAACACTTAACTATATCCTATATCCTAAGCACACAAACCCAGAATCAGTACCTACTGTGACTCACAAGAATAGAATCATGAGTCCATTACACACTTGCATATACTTGTGTCACACACATCCTTACTTGTACGTCTGCCGTCATTGTGCACGCATAAATACACACACCACTTTGTTAAACTCTCTCTCTCTCTCTCTGCCAATCTCCAAAGGGGCAATTCAGGCATCTTTAGGAGAAGTACAAATTCTCTGTATAAATTCTCTGTATACACACACAAAAAAGTCTCCATGAACTCTCAACTTCCAGGAGGTTCTCTGACCTGCCATCCCTGGGACCTAAACAGAGCAAGGTGTTTGTTGAGTGAACGAATAAAACATTAACTAGTTATAATCTGATTCTTCATGTTTGCCTTAGAACCACCATTGTGGTGTGATATCTGTGAGTTAACTTCAATGTTTTGCTCCTATCTTTTGTTCAACAGAACAAGTATTCCTAAATACTAATGCCTTCTTAAAGCTTACCTGTTGAGTGTCTCAACCAAAAAGCAAAAGGTAGAAAAGGCACCAACTGCCCAACCTCTCTCCTCACCCAAGTCCTGCTCAGGAGTGTAGTTGATGGGTAGGCTACATCTTAAGCAGGATGTTGCTCAAAACAGACAAGATATAGATGAGTTCTTTGGGCCACTGTATAGTGACAGGAGTCCCTCTTCTCTATCCAGAGAGAGCTGCAGGTAGGGCAGTGTATCAAATGTATTTTCCTGGTGGTTGCACAGCATGCTAAACACCATATCATTCTTAGATTGTGGCCAGACCTAAGGCTCTTTCCGGTGCCTGCCCAACTCCATACTGCAAAACAACCTCTGCTATCGGAGCAGAACCAGTTTCTCCCCACCTGGCTTCTCCAAGGCGAGTGCATTAGAGCCAGGTGGTTTGTTTCTCATTGGCTTTCTTCTTCCTCAGATGGAGGGAAGAGGGTCCATTTCTGCCAGAGGATAGGTTATCTGCCTACAGTTGCCTTAGCTAGTACTGGAACTATATGAAATTGTCATCTCTGCAGGTTAAAAATGTCCTTTGTCAGTCATTTCATCAGGCTCAAAGCCCTACTACACTTTCAGAGATAAGGTAGATAAGAATATTTTCCCAGCTTGATCCTTTCTCCAGTAACAATAGATCGGTTGGATTGGAACCAAAATATACCTAAGAAATCAACAAAAGGATTTGATTAGTGAAGATTATTATCAGCATAATATATTAGTAAAATGATACCATTGGACCTTTGATGAGGAGTTGCTAGGCTGGGAAATCAGTTTAGTTCTTATTAACAGGAGAAAAGCCTGCTGTACAGGAAAAATTCCACTCATCTGACCTTCAGTCATTTCTGTGTTGGACCTTTCCCTAAGAAAATAATGTCCAATCAGGATCAGGAGCAGAGTCTCTCAGATCTTTCTGCCCAGGCTGGCTTCAAACCACAATCCTCAGATCTCAGCATCCTGAATAGCTAGGATTACAGGCACCGGCCACCAGTGCCCAAGCTGCCATGGTATTTTTAAAAAAGCATTTGTGGATTGGTATTAGTGGCTCATACCAATAATCCTAGCTACTCAAGAGGCTGAGATCTGGGCAAAGATCAAAGCCAGCCCGGGCAGGAAAGCTTGAGAGATGCTGAACTCCAATTAACCAGCAAAAAGCCAGAAGTGGAGCTGTGGCTTAAGTGGTAGAGCACCAACTTTAAGTGAGAAAACTAAGGGACAATGCCCAAGCTCTGAGTTCAAGCCCCACATGCACCCCCTCACCCCCACATAGAGATTTGTGAGCTGCTATCATTAGCTGACTAGGATATGAGCACTTTTGCCCAACTGAGCCTCAGACCACAATCCTCCTACCTACACCTCCCAAGTACCTAGGATGAAAGGCACCAAGCTCCACAGCCAGCCTGTTTGTTGAGATGGTATCTCACCTTTTTTTTTCTAGACTAGCCTTGAATCTCAATGTTTCTGATCTCTGCCTTCCTAATAATTAGGAGAGATTACAGTTTTAAATAAGGTGGTTAGGCTGGCATCACTAAGAGAGTAGTGATATTTGGGAAAGAAAAGCTATAGGTAGTAAAATATACATGTAAAAACTCTTTAGGTCTTGTGGGAGAATCCAGGAGGTAACCTGGCTGGGGCTTCTGGAAGGCGTGCAGAAATCTTGCCATAAGTTTCCAACTTCACTTGCCAGCTGATTATCAGTGCAGAGCATCAGCATTTGAAAGGAGCAGGTATGGGTAGTCATTCCAGCTCTTACTGTACAGATAGGGAAACCAGTGCCCAGAAAAAGGGGCAATGGCATCCTTGGGATACACAGCCTCATCCAGCCTCATCTGCACTTAAAGATTCGATGAGCCGGGCACCAGTGGTTCATGCCTACTCAGGAGGCTACTCATAGCTACTCAGGAGGCTAAGATCTGAGGATCATGGTTCAAAGCCAGCCCGGGCAGAAAAGTCTGTGAGACTTTTTTTTTTTTTTTTTTTTGGTCTGGTCATGGGGCCGGAACTCTGGGCCTGGGCGCTGTTCCTCAGCTCTTCAGCTCAAGGCTAGCGCTCTACCACTTGAGCCACAGTGCCACTTCTGGCTTTTTTCTTTTTTCTTATGTGGTGCTGAGGAATCAAACCCAGGGCCTCAGGCATGCATGGCAAGCACTCTACCACTGAGCCACCTTCCCAGTCCCCTGTGAGACTTTTATCTCCAATTAACCACCAGATAACTGGAAGTGGTGCTGTGGCTCAAGTGGTAGAGCACTCACCTTGAGCTGAAGAGTGCAGGGATAGCTCCCAAGCCCAGAGTTCAAGCCCCATGACCGACCAAAAAAAAAAAAAAAGTAGATGATCTTTCCCTGAGACCTCAACTTCCTCCTTGGAAGGAGAAATGTCAGGTTGGCTTTTCCCTCTCCTGACAGACTGTACCAGCTTCATGTCCAGATCACGCCCTTCCCCCATGATCTCTGCCACATTTTAGGTAGCACAGTCTTTCCTGATTGGAGATTTTTTTCCAGGCAGGCTCCAGGTGTATGCTAAGAAGATAGCAACAGACTGTTGTTCCTGGACAGGAAGGAGTTCCACAGGCCATCAAAACAGAATCACAAAAGAATCTTTCCACTTGGCTTGGATGACTCATATGGTCTTGTGAGCTAAGATTCTGTGCTTTCCACTCAGTTCCTCTTCCTTGAGGGCCCAAGGAGGGGAAGTATCTGGTGGCTCAAAAGAAACTTGGGACTTAAGGGGTCAAGCATTGTAACCCATGAGGAAGTTAGAGCTGCGAAAGGTCATGAGATTGTGACAAAGCCAAGCACAACAGTCAAATGAACGCAGTTACATTGTGCATCCTTCCCTGGGCAAGGAGATTGGGGTATTCAGGAGCCCATTTTTGCAAAGGTCAGAACTTTTGACTCCTGATTCTCAGGTGAGCCCCGTAGAGTTGAAAAATCCCTAGATCTCTCCCCAGTTCTTGGGTTCTAAAAGCTTCAAAGATTCCCCATGGCTTAGCACAGCCCCAACAGTGGTGGTCCTTATCTGCCCTCCTCCAAGTGCCCACCCCCCCTTGCGCCCACCCATGTGTTTTGCCCCCAATCAGGAGTCAGCCTGGTCCTTGGCTATTCCCACACCCTCTTCTGTTCTCATCTTGAGGCTCACAGAAGCTGTGACTTTGAGCAAGTGGCTTGGCCTTTTGCAGATAGCTTTCTCTCTAGGGCAGAAATATCTGCTGCTAATGATGACAGTAGTCACCATTTATTAAGCAAGCTCCCAGTGCCAGGTTTTAGGCTGAGAATTTAACGTATTTTCATTTCAGTCAACAGCTCCATAATATAGTTCTATTATTTTTATCTTACTAGAATACTGTACAACGTTTGTTTTGTTTTGTTGAGATACCATAGCTCATACTCAAGGGCTCAGGATTGAACTGAGGCCAGATTCTAAACTCTGCTATCTAAGCCCAGGTCTCTTTAAGGAGCTTCTTTACAGAAGTTAATTGATAAAGGATTTTCAACATATTTGAGAATTAAAATATAGTCTCTTACCACCCGACCTGGGGAGGGGGGAGAACTCCAAGTCAGACAATCCACAAAAATGGAAATACCAATAAGGGAAAAAGCTAACCACCCTAGTAAAATGAAACAAGTCGAAAGTACTGCCTGGTGAGGAGGTGATGCGAAGCCACCCTCCGTAACCAAGAGAACCATCAGGGAAGAGGGAACCTGGCACCCCAAGCTTGGATTCCCAGCCTGCAGACCTGCGAGAAATAAATTTCTGTTTTTGTAAGCGCTCTGTCAAAGATAGTATCATGTATTGCCTCTAAGGAAAACCCAGAATTTGTGCAATAAAGGAAATGTAATCAACAGCCAGCAAACGCTTTTTTGCTTGTTAGATTGGAAACGATCGCTTAGAAACCAAATAGCTACACAAAGGTCCAGAGTGTCATTGACAGCAAGCCCTCCCTAAATTTGTTTCCCCTCTCTGAATTTTTAATTCATCACAGGCGAAGCCTCACACAGACAATAACAAGGAACAATAAAAACATTTTATGGTAATTGCCAAACGATTTTATGACAAGCAGTTACAGGACGGAACACCTGGGGCTCGGACAGCTCAGCGTCGCGGTGGGCGGGTGGATCCCGGCTGGGTCCCGCGCAGTGGGGTTAGGGGAGTCCAGTGGTGGGCGTGGCCGCAGGCGGGGACGCGCCGAGGGACTACAACTCCCAGGTACCCTCGCGCTGCCTCCCTGGGACCACGTGACTGGCGCGGTCCGGGGCGCCGTCGCCGCGGCTGCTAGCGAAGTTGGATCGGAGACCCGGGCCGTGCACCCTTCCCGAGCGCTCACCATGGCGGTGAGTCCCGGGCGCCTCGCAGAATGGACGCGGGTGGGGGAATCCCTCGGAGCAGCAGCCTCCGCACCCCGAGGTCCTCCCAGCCCCGAGTCCCGGGCTGGTGAGGGGGTGTGTTGGTGGCATCGTCACCGCTGGTTCGGGGCTGGGGGACGCGGCAGGTGCGGCTGTCAGAGGCTCCCGGAGGTTCTGTCTGTCGGTCCCCGCTGCTGGGAGTCCTTCCAGCCGGACGCACGCGCGAAGGCGGGCTGGGGCGCGGCCCGGGCGGATCGGCGAGTCGCGGGGGGTCCCAGCTCCGGGCGGTGGCCGGAGTCGGGGTGAGTGGGCTGCGGTGGGGTGCGAGCAGACGCGGTGGCTGGGGTTCTAGGGAGGCGTTCCTCAGCCGAGCCCGGCGCCGTCCGCGCACCCCACCACCCCCAGCCTGCCTGGGACAAGTGCCTGTTCCGGAGCTCAGGAAGAGCTTTTTCTATTCTTTTATCCTGGTTAGGGCTCACCTGAGCTGGAGAGGCGGACAGCTTCTAGCAGACTTTGGGGCTTTGGAGAAATCATGTCCCTTTCCTCACCTCAGGAAACAAGTCCCAGAAGCTACAGGCTGTGCAGACTCTTTAGCGCCCACCCCGCCCCCTTGCTGTTCTTGAAAAAGGGGCGAGAGCCCTCCCTGCGGGACCCTCAGCCCCTAGTTCTTTTTTTTTCAATCGAAGTGTCGGTGACCCCAAAGGAAGAAATTAAAACAAGTCTTGTGGATTGTTTACTCCATAATCGGCCACAGCTCCTCCCTGTCCAGGGTGGGGCCCTGACAGAAGCACCGATAAATTACACTGCCAGAGACTGAGATTCCTCCCCCGTGAGAAAACAAGATTGGGGGCCTGCCTTATGCATATCTCACCATAAAACTCTGGACCTGAAAATTGCAGATGGAAGTCTCTTAAGTTAGGATGTGCTGATTTGAATTTGAGCAACAGGACAAGAGGGCGGAAGGCCTAGCAACCTGTGGGGCTTTGCCCCTCCCCCAGCTTCCTACTCCCTGGGGAATGGGAACTGATGCTGTCTGGGTTCCTCTAGTTCTGAACGCTCTGCAGACTGTCTTCCCAGTAGTCTCCTGCTCCCTGTACTTCAGAGCTGCTCTACCCACCTGCTCTACCCACAGGTGTCACCCAGATGGCTTTGTCCCCACATCTCCAGGTTCCCGACACCGTGCCTTCTTGTCACTGGCTTTTTTGAAGTTCTGGATATGGGACATACGGACTTGTGACATACGGACATATGGACTTAGGCATCATTGAACTACATCTCCATCCTGCCTACTGTTTCTGATACCATACAACCTGTTGTAATGATCTGTCTACTTCTCTATCACTAGATGGTGGGCTCCAGGAAGGTTTTTTTGCAGTCATCTCTGTGTCTCCAGGGTCTGGCACAACAAAAGGAAATGTTGGTCGAGTGAATTTTGCTGTCTGTGGGTGTTCAGGTGTGTGGCAAAAGGTGTTACCTGTTTTGAGCTATTGAGGTAGCTGGCATGGTCTCAAGGATGATAGACGGAAGCCAGTTATGGAAACTCCCTGTGTGAGTAATTAGGGATTGGGGACATTCCATTCATGCCAATGGCTTTACCAGCTGGACTCAAAGAAGTGTTGGGGGTGGGGGGGTGGGCACAGCCCCCTACTTGGCAACGATGGTACTGGAGGCTTCCATTGAAGTTGAAAGAATTCAACTCCAATATAAATGGAATTCACAGAATTGTTTATACTTGCTTATTTTTGCATATTCTTTAGTGAACATTCTGTCATGTTCCAACTCCTAACTGGATAGAACTCAGTCATTTTTCTATTTGGTACTGTTTCAGCTTTTTATATTCAGCAAGTACCACCATTTTCATATTAGGTGGATAGAAATCTGGTTTTAACTTCTTCAACATGATGTGTGTGTGTGTGTGTATGGAGTACTGGGGGCCTGAACTCAGGGCCTCTTACTTGGCTTACTAGCTGTCACATGGCACTGTGCCACTTGAGCCAGGCCTCCAACCCAGCATTTGACAGGTTAGTTGGGATGGAGCCTTACAGACTTTTCTCCCCTGGCTGGTTTTGAACCACCATCCTCAAGGTCTTAGCCTCCTGAGAAGCAAGGGTTACAGGCATGAGCCATTGGTGCCCAGCTCAAAGTAACTTTTTAAAGCAATGACTTCAGTTTCCATTGAGGTAATCGTGTAAGCTATCTAACCAGCCCTCATTAGGTAGATTATTTTTCCAAGCATGGTTTCACAGTCACCTATCTCAAAACTACCCAGAGTGCTTGTGGAGCATGCTGAAGTGTGAAAAACACACAGTCTTTCCAGAAAAATCTAGGGCCCTGGGTACCTGATCCCTGAGTATCTTTGGGCAGC
Source organism: Dipodomys ordii (assembly GCF_000151885.1). Lineage (NCBI taxonomy): Eukaryota > Metazoa > Chordata > Mammalia > Rodentia > Heteromyidae > Dipodomys > Dipodomys ordii. The sequence continues at coordinate 8,258,945 of NW_012267343.1, read as the reverse complement.
TAAATAGGCCTTTAATGTCAGTGCAAAGGAGTTGAAAATAGGAGGGGACTGCAGAGATGTCAGAGGGAGATAAAAGGATGGAAGGCAGGAAACTGTGCAAGTTCATGCAGGTCCTCAGAAGATGCACAGCTGCATGGCTGTCCTGTTCACTCCTCCCTTTCCATTCCTTGTCCGTAGATGCAGCACCTCCAGGGAGCTTGGCCTCTGTGAGGGAAAGTAAAGTCAAGACCAGGAGAAAGGGTTTCTAAAGTCCAGTCCCATTTTTCAGGCCATGGAATTGCATTGCCTGCTTGAGGTCATGCAGTTTGTTACTAGCAGAGCTGGGAGACAGAACCGGCTTTAGCATCTGAGTCACGAGGCTTTGCTACCTCTGTTCCAGCTGCTACTTAAAGTGAGCCATCAGTGTCCACTGAAAAGTATTTATCTATCCTCAGCTCCTGTAGATTTGCTCCTGAATTCTGACTGAAGACCCAGGGAGGCCCAGGCATCTGCATATCAAGTATTCAGAAAGCACATGGCCAATGTTATGCTGGTAGCTTTTTCCTAACTAGTGGAGGATCACTTACCTGGCTTAAAAATTAACCCTGTAGAACCTACCACCCTGGTGGCCAACCCAAAGGGGCCTGAGCCGCCTGAGGCTTTGATATGAGTAGTGGCCCTAAATCACAGAAGCAGCCCACAGCCACTCATCCCTGTGGCCAGGGCAGCTCTCAGTGGTACTCACAGAGGAGGGGGTGGGGGAGGTACCAATGGATGGTCTTTGAACAGTCTTGACATGTGTTATAGCTTCCTGTCTTTGATGGGGGGCTCTCATGGCTACTCTTCTATCTCCGTGTGTTGCCACTTTACATTGTTCTCTCCACAGCAGCACTCAGTGTCTGTCATGGCCAGCTATGCCCTTCTGTTCCAAGATGGCCCTACCTCTTTGCTCTTCATCCTGTTTTTCAACTGTAATATCTTGTGTCCTGGACATTCTTTCCAGTCCCGATTGGCCATCCTTTACTTCCTTTATTTTTTGAACAGCTTAACTCCTGCTGTACTAATTGCACAGAGGTGTTTTCTCATCCATTCCTTCCGCTTCCCTGATTCCTTTCCTTCTTTTCTCTCAACATGGCCATGTCTTCTTTCCAAAATGTTAAAACTAACAAAGCAGTCCACTCTCATCTCACAAATTCCAGTTGGTTTGTTTTCATATCTTAGCTCTATTTTCCTCTACGTCAAATAAGGGACGAGCGGAAGGATCTGAATTTTAACCATGAAATGGCTTCGACCTTGCAGTGTGCCCTGGGAAATCTCACCACTACCTATAGGGATTCCTTTGCTGTCCTGATAGGTGTTGGGGGCACAGACTCTGAATCTAATCTACCAGGGCACAACCTAGCTGTACATCTTGGCAAGTGACTGAAACTGAGCCTTGGTATTTTTACCTGTCAAATGGAACTACAAAGAATAATTCCCTTTTAAGTGAAGATATAATATTTTTAGAATAGTGCTAGGCACAAAATAATAACTCACCCCCCCCAATAGGGCTGTTTCTAGACTTAGCACTTCTGCAGTTACGTTCTATGGATTGCTCACCTACAAAATACTCAGCAATGAGAAAGGGAGGGACAGGGCTCTTCATCCTTCTGGCAGCAAGCAAGGAAAGTGTTAAAAAATATTTGCTCAGTTCCTGTTTCCCTCAAACTTACATGATCCCAGAATCCACTTTTCAGAGACCCTCTCAATAGCCTATGAGAAAGGCTGGATATTGGTGGCTCATGCCTGTAATCCTAGTTACTCAGGAGGCTGAGATCTGAGGAATGTGGTTTGAAGTGGACAGACTCTTATCTTCAATAAACTAGCAAAGCAAGAAGTAGAGGTATGGCTCAAATGGCAGAACTCCAGCCTTGATCAGAGAAAGCCAAGGGAATGTTTGATTCCTTGAGTTCAAGCCCCAGGACTGGCACTAAAAAAGAAAAGAAAAAGTGAAAAAGCATTTGACTGTATCAGCTTCAGATTATTTTTGTCCACCTTCCCTAGGAAATACTAAGGCCTGAGAAGGACCCTAACTGGTATGATGTGTCAAATTCTAGACTCAGATTTTTCTTTTTCTTTTTTTGGTGCTGGTCCTGGGGCTTGAACTCATGGCGTAGGTACTGGGCTTTTTGGGAACTTAATTGGAGATAAGAGTCTTACAGACTTTTCTGGCTCTGCTGCTTCAAATCTCAGCCTCCTGAGTAGCTAAGACTACAGGCATGGGCCATCAGCACCGCATTCAGCTATTATTTACTATTGCCTCTGGCCGTACACTTTGAGAGGGGAAGATAGGAAGAAGGTTGGACATGTTGGTCTGTGGCTTAGGGCTGTCATTTGCAAACAGAAGCTTGCACATCGGTTTCTGGGAAGATACAGAATACTCACATGATACCTTAAGCAAAGTGGTAGCTAACCTAATCTGCCTGTCCCTTTACTCCAGCTCACAGATGCTTGTCTCAGCCTGAAAACCCACAACCATTCCAGGAACCCATCCTCTGTCTCTCCCGGGCCTCTCCACTAGACCTTAGTCAAAGGCCACAAAAGGATGGGCTTATCTCCACTTGAATGTGAACTGTCAGTAATTGTAAACCTTCTTCGGGTAAAGCCTTGGGCAAATCCCTTTCTCTCTTGGAACACACTTTCCTCCATCTGGTTTTAGGAGAGGGAGAGATAGTGGGTTGGACCAGATCAGTGAACCAAACTGAGCAGTGAAGCTTGGACCTCCCTTTTTTTTAATGCAAACTTTATTTTTTTTGCCAGTCCTGGGGCTTGAACTCTGGGCGCAGTCCCTGAGCTTCTTTTGCTCAAGGCTAGCACTCTACCACTTGAGCCACAGCACCACTTCTGGATTTTTCTGCGTATGTGGTACTGAGGCATCAAACCCAGAGCTTCATGTATGCAAGGCAAGCACTCTACCACGGAGCCACACTCCTCACCTGATCTCCCTTTCTTAATCCTAGCTACTCAGGAGGCTGAGATCTGAGGATTGCAGTTCAAAGCCAGTCTGGGCAGGAAATTTCATGAGATTCTTACCTCCAATTAACTACTAGAAAACCAGAAGTGGAGCTGTAGCTCAAAGTGGTAGAGCACCAGCCTCGAGCAGAAAATCTCAGGAACAGTGCCCAGCCCTGAGTTCAAGCTCCAAGAATGAAAAAAAAAAAGACTGAAAGCCAGAGGACCAAAAATTCTCTGTGACATTCAAAGACTCTAGTATTTGGCCATTGTCAAAGGCTGCCACTAACTGGTCCTATTTATTGCAGCCAGGATCTTATTGGCTAGATGAAACTGACAGGTATCTGCAGAGCAACTTGCCTACCCCAGGAGGGTGACCCCTCAGGGCAAATACCATTCAGCTGGCTGGGCATGCAGAATCACCATTGACTCCTTCCCATCTCCCCCCACCTTTCCCTGGAGCACTGGGGTTTTAACTCCTGGCCTTGCACTTGCTAGACAGGTGCCCTTGCTTGCATTAGTTATTTTTAGGACAGCTGTCATTTCTTGCCTGGTCCACACTTGGACATGATCCTCCTGCTGTAGCTGGGCTGACAGGTGTGTATCACCACACCCAGCTGCTTCCGTGGAAAGGGAGTCTCTCAAACTTTTCTGCCAGAGCTAGCCTGGTACTGTGATTTTCTTGGTCTCTGCTTTCTGCTAGCTGAAATGATAAGACACTACCAAACCCAGCTTATTGGTTGATAAGTGGACTCAAGACCTTTCTGCCCTGGCTGGCCTCAAACCATGATCCTTCCAGCCTTCTCCTACCAAGTAGCTATGGCTATAGGCTTGGGCCACTGGCTCCTGGTGTCAGCTTCTCTCTTAAAATTTTCTCTTGGAGACTGAGACGCTATGTTCTGGAGTACATGGGAGTTACCTTAGCTCCCTAGAGTCAGGAACATGACTGAACTTTCTGGGCCTATTCCTCCGTTTTTCTTCCTGTAAATGGGCATAGTTGTCCCTGTTACATAGAAGGCTATTATGACATCAAGCTAAGTTCATGGTCAAATGCCTTGGTGCCACCCTGAACCCCAGGTGGGCAGGCAGTGTCCTGACAGACACTGCATGGCCACGAGCACATCTGGGGCAGAACCATTAACCCTTCTCCTTAATGCTGGGCATAGAACTGCACCCAGCAAATAGTTTAATCAGTGTAGGGACATTGGAGCCAGCTGCCTCTGGGCCCCCTCTGTGACAATCACTGTCCATCCTGTCCCATCTGCCAGATTCACCAGGACTTCCTGCTTGCTTGGGGAAGCCCAGAGGAAGGTAAGAGGAGCCAGGTACTCCAGGGTCTAGTGCTTCCCTTGGTCTGGAAGGCACCAAGGGGCCATTCTGGAGAGGCCCGAGGGCACTGTCATCTGGTGTCTGGGAAAGCCCCTGCTCCATATTGGTCTCCACTGGCCCTGATAACCTCTAATGGCCCTTGCAATGTGTGTGGTGCTGCAGTCTCATGTTCTGGGCCTCCAAAGGAGGCTGCTGAGGAGTTTGGAAGCAGGACTTCCATGGCCCCAAGCTCCCTGTGATGTATTCTCCCTTTCTCTTTCAGATGCACTTCATCTTCTCAGACAAGGCCGTGCTTCTGTTTGATTTCTGGAGTGTCCACAGTCCTGCAGGTAAGAATCAGGAAGCTCAGACTTGTAACTTAGGAAGCCTTAAAGTGCCAGGCAGTGGAGACCTGGGTTCTCTTATTTTCTGAAGGCATTTAGTGAGCCTGCTTTTCCAGGTAAACACTGTGCTGGAACTTTGCATTTATAAATCCATTTGCAGCCAGGGTCCTTCCCATCACAAAGGGTCCCAATCCTCAAGGATCCTCAGAAGGTGGAGGGAAGGGGAGGGAGAGAGGAAGGGAGGGAAAGGAGGAAGAAGGGGGAGAAGGAGAGAAGGAGAGAGAGAGAGAGAGAGAGAGAGAGAGAGAGAGAGAGAGAGAGAGAGCATGCAAGCTGGGGCTATGTATTCCAAGGGAAGTAACTGAAGTCCAAACACTGAGACTGGGGGGGGTCACAAAAAAACAAGGAAGCATTGACCAGAACTTGATGAAGGCCTCCTGTTGCTTCCTGGCCTGCCTTTCATACTGGCAGCTGCTGCTACAGCCTTAGACTTGGGAGGAGATACCATTCTGCAAGGGAAGAATATTCCTTGATTTCTAACTCATGACTATTGTTTTTGAACCTAAATTAGGTAACTTAAAAATAGACTAACAGCCCCAAAGCCCCCCAGTGGCAGATGTGATCATCCCTACAATGTATTAGTGGTCCCGTTAATTCTTCCTCAGTAAGCAATGGATTAGAATAGTCAGGTAATTATTCTCTCTCAAAGGTTTAGTGAATGGCCTACATTCCTACATTCAGCCAAGTGGCCTTTACTCAAGTCTATTTATGCACAGAATCAGACAGTGGCTGGAACCACAGCCATCTGCAAGACTCCCTCCTAGGGCTAGTGGTTGTTCTTGGGCCCCATCTGGGCTCTTGGCTGAATGCCTACATGAAGTGTTCTTGGCCTGAGCTTCCTTGTGGGTGGCAAGTTCAAAGAGCAAGTGCCTGACCACAAAAGAGACAGATATATGAGGTTTTTACAATCTAGTTTTGGAAGTTGCATTACATTTAATTGGCAAAGATTTATGAGGTTCCATAGGACATTTCAAGACACATATACATTGTAAACTGCTCAGGACAAGGTAAACATTTCTACTTAAACATTTATCATTTACTTTGTGGTTAACACATTTAAAATTCTTGCCTCTAGCTTTTGTGTGTGTGTGTGCGCGTGGTGGTCTTGGGGCTTTAACTCAGGGACTGGGTGCTGTCCCTGAGCTTTTTTGTTCAAGGCTAGGGCTTTACCACTTTTGAGCCACAGCTCCAACTCTGGTTTTCTAATGGTTAATTGGAGATCAGTGTCTCATGGATTTTCCTACCCAAGCAGGCTTTGAAGCACAATCCTGATTTCAGCCTCATGAGTAGCGGGATTACAGGTGTGAGCCACTGGCACCTGGTGCCTCTAGCTTTTTTTTTTTTTTCTTTCCAAGTATGTAGTGTACCTGGTAATTCTCTGTAATTCCCATAGGGTCATGTGGGACACCAGAAGCTATTCTGTACTCGGCTTCTTTTGGCAGGCATGGCCCTCTCAGTATTGGTGGTTCTGCTCCTGGCTGTACTATATGAAGGCATCAAGGTTGGCAAAGCCAAACTGCTTCACCGGACTCTGGAGAGCCTGCCTGTCTCCAGCAGCCAGCAAGTCATCCTGGATACAGATCGGGATTCTGCAAGTTTGGACTCACCCCCGGTTAACAGAAGGCCCTTCAGGTACAAGCACTGGGTAGGAGAAGGAACACTCACATCACTCTGGGATGTAGGCTGAGCCCAGAAGGTGTCGGCCCAATACACCGAAAGGAGATTGAGGCCCACTGAAGGACCAGGACTAGCCAAGCAAGGTGGTTAGTTAGTAGTAAGGTTAACTATACCACGTGGAGTTCCTGGTACTTTGGCCATAGCCTCATTGCAGGGCACAGAATTTCTTCAGAGAGCTGCAATATTTAGAACTTTGCCACTGTGCACCCCACAATTTCACCAGGCTTCCAAACCTAGGAAGGAGCCGGGTCCTAGTGCTATCCTAGTTACTGTTATCCTAGCTACTCAGGAAGCTGAAATCTGATGATCATGATTTGAAGTAAGCTCAGGCAGATAAATCTAGAGAAAAAAAGTTGGAAGTGGAGATGTGGTTCAAATGGTAGAGTGCTAGACTTGAAAGAGCTAAACGAGAACACAAGATCACCACACCACACACACACACACACACTCATGCAAATTGCAACCACACACACACACACACACACACAAACACACACTCATGCAAATTGCAACCAAACCCAGGAGGGGAAGCAGGTATATCCTGAAGCAAGAATGGCTGTCATCAGTGTACCTGAGTTGGTGGAAGAAAGCATCCTTTTATCTCCTCTCATCCCCCATTCTGATCTGGTGACCATTTAAGGTCCCTAGACGCCTTCTCCAGCCCCATCTGAGCTTACTGAGTCTACCTGCTCCATCACCAGCACTTACCTGGGAACTTCACACCTTCACAAGCACTGAGCAAGAGAAAGCTCCTGTTCCCCATTCTTATTTTACCAATGGGGAAATTAACATCCAGATAGGTCAAGAAATTTTTACTAGGCCAGATTTGGTAAGTGGCTGAACTAGGAACTAATATGTCATTGAAGTCTCTCATTTTCTATTGCCATTCTGCCTCCCACAGTAAATTCGGGAGAAGAAAAAAAAATGTCTTACTAATAATTTACATAAACTGTATATACCATCATTTTCTCTTTGCCTAGGAGGCTAGGAAGCTCAGGGCTAAATAGTGGGCAAGCTTCTTTGTAATCTCAGCCCGGCACAGTGGCTCATGCCTGAAATCCTTGCTATTCAGGAGGCTGAGCTTGGGAGGATCGCAGTTCAAAGCTAGCCAGGCAAAATGTTAGTGCAACTCCATGTCAACCAAGAAAAACCTGGATATAGCGGTAGCTGCAGCTCACTCTTGGTTCATTAGCAGCATTAACTTGTTTCTCTTTTATATCTAGGTGGTTTCTGTGCTACTTTGGCCAGTCTTTGGTTCATGTTGCTCAGGTGGTCATTGGCTACTTTGTGATGCTGACTGTTATGTCCTACAACACTTGGATTTTCCTGGGTGTGGTCCTGGGCTCAGCTGTGGGTTACTACCTTACCTACCCACTTCTCAACACGATGTAGCTGGCAAGGGATGCACAGGTGCTGGTGGCTGGAAGGGCCACTCTGCCAGACCGTACTTCCAGTCACAGCCACTTCTGATGGCAACTACTCACCGTCTTTTCCAGTTCCTGACAACTTTGAGCTGAAGCCAGCAGGTCCTCTCTGGAGCTCTGAGGCCACTGCATCCACCTCCCATCTCCACCAGCCTACTCAGGGCCAGGCCTTGTCTGCTGCCTCAGGAAGGCAGCTGTGACCAATGGGAGAATGGAGAGAATCGAGGCTTGTAGGGGAGAGCAGCTGAGCCTAGCAAGCTGCATGTCTGAGACAGAACGTGAGCACTTCCAAAGACCTCCAGGACAAAGAGGGTTCTGGGTGATGAAGGCCATGGAACCCACATGGCCTCTCTTCTACTTTGTGCCTTTTCTACAGAAGCATTTTCCATTGGACAAACTGACCTCTTTTGTGCTTAGAAGGACAAAATCCTGGCTCTTTTGTCTCACCTTTAAGCCCTGGGAACACATGAAGATTGACTCTTCCATGAATCATGTTGACAAACTAAGATTTCTCGTTTTTTTCCACTGGCAATTTTGCACATTCAGTCAAAATAAAAATTTTAATGATTTCATTCTGTCCACGACAGATGGCAGTGTCTGCCGAGGTCCATCTCCCATTCTTAGGGAAAGATTGGCAGCTGAGAGGCAAAGACCGCAGTCTGTTCCCAAGGCTGCTGGCTTGTCCTTTGGGCACAGTGAGCCCCCACCAGATGCCATTGCCTGCAGTGGGAGCTCAGCCTGATGGCCAGGGTACTGAGGGGCTCTTTATGGCCTTAATCCTTTTATCCTCAATAGAGAACTACTTTTAATACTATTCAGTTATTAATGTTCTTTATTTATTACTGCTTGCTCATAATGATCCAGTGAAGAAACATGATTCAGTCCTTGAAGATAATAATTAAGCCACATTGGGTGGGTGGATGGGTAGACTGTTGATTGAGGATGCAGTAAACAGACAAACCAAAGTGAGTATATTTTTCGAGTTGGATGGACTCTAGGTATTTGGACTTCTCATTTTATAGAAAGGAGACCCAGGGCAAGGAAATCACTGCTATATAATACTGTAATGTCTATGCTTAGGCACCTCATGGGCTTGGTGGAAAGATGCTTTTAAGCTTTGGGAATGAAAAACAAATACATTTTAATAAATATATATTTTTAAACAATCTGTTTGTCTTCATTCTAACATCAAGCATGCAAAGGCCTTGTACCAACTAATCTTAGGAACTGAGGGAGGGTATTGCAGGGGAGGTGTGTGTAAAACTGAAGACAACTGTGTGGCTTTATAGGCTGTGCTACAGGTAGACACCACACAATGCCTACTTGGTCAGCAACCTTTTGCTTCTGTAGCAAGCAGTAATGGGGTGCCCACTGAAAGTAACAGTCCCACAGATTCGGCATGATTGCTAGTACCTTCTCTCCCTGGAGGCAGAAGCAGAAATCTAATGGCCCAGTAAGAAATGTATCCTAAATGCAATCATGTTATTCAGTAATGACTAGATGGGAAATGACCTATGTAGGCAGGGATGTGTTATAAATATGCTCTCCAAGAACCACTGGAGTCACAATGACAGACACAAAAACCTTGTATTTCAAAAACTTCCTCATCCCAAAGCAGTTGCTCTTCCAAGACAAGAGCCAAGCCACCAGGTGAAAGCAAGAACTTCAAGCAATACATTTTGATAGCAAAGACAGTCTTTCTCTCAGATGGGAAAGTAAAGGGGTAACATTGTTCAAAAAAATGTATTCTGCTTTATGAAATGGTAACCCCTCTGTACAACATCTTAATAAAATTATATTTAAAAAAGAAAATCTAACCCTGTAGGGAGAAAAGACATCTGGCCCCAAACAGATGTCCAGAAGAGAATAAAAATTCAATGGATAAAAATTCCTTTCTTAGGAAGCTTAAAAAAAATCCTAGAATTATGTCACACCTCTAGAATTGCTTCATACACTCCCATGCACCAAGGGAACTGAGAACCAACTGTGTTACCATCACAGGTGTAAGATTCCCAGTGTCCAGTGTAGTTGTATTAAAGGAGCCTTACCCATCTAACAAAAAGCCCTGACCAGCAATGGTTCCCTGCCCTGGGATACTGCTGGGATGAGCATTTTCCTGGGAGATCAGCGAACTCCTCAGCTTCAGTCCCTAAATGTACTTAGATATTTGAGGCTTTTACAGCAGGAAGAGTTTGAAAAGTTAGGTTTTGTGTTTAATAGTGATTATATGCTTAGACTCAGTAGATGATCCACAGCTCTCATGTCAACATTCTTCAGAGCCAAGTCACAAAAGATAATTTTGATTCAGCAACACCTGTGTGTTTATGATGAGCCAGGCACCAATCTAAGCACTCTATACAAACATTAACGTATACAAACATTAAGCTGACTTCATCTGAGAGATAAGGATGCTGAGGTGCAGAGAAACAACTCACCTAGCTCATCCTGGCTGTTTTTCCTCACCAGCTCACATGGGCTGAAGTGTGAGAGAAAAGGTCACTTGGCTGAAGCCATACAGTACCCCTGAACAAAGAACTGCATTGTGACTGAAGACAAGGCTGTGCTCTACATTTTACCATAAAGGATGGAAATTCTATCTCAGCAGATCTGGATTGGAGCTCAGAAGCTTTTTCTTCTCTTTTTCTTTCCTTCCTTTCTGTTTCCTCTCTATTTTTCTTTTCTGTGTGTGTGTGTGTGTGTGTGTGTGTCTCCTAATTTCTTTTTTATACTGGCAATTCAATCTAGGGCCTTGAACTTGCTAGTACTCTACCACTAGAGCTATGCTCCCCACAGCCTCAAAGAACATTTTTGTTAAACATTTTCTGCTTGTTAAAGACTGGTTGCTTGGGTCTCTTGAAGATTCTCAAATAAACAAACCCAGACAAGATTTTGTCACTGCTGTTCTCTGCATTGATCCTGGCCTGAGTTCAGAAGTGGAAGATGCCCTCAGAGTAATGACCCTTGGGTGTCACGAACAGTGGAGGTGAGGAAACCTTCTCTGCACAGCATCCCAGGCTGCAGGACAGCCTGTAGGGTTAGTAGAGGACAGGGCTGGGCCTCAGGAAATCAGCCTTAAGCAGATGTGATGACGGGGGCAACAGAGTGACAGCCTGAAAGTGTTAAAGTACTGAATATGTCCAGGTGTCTTTGTGCACATTTACCAACCCAGGTGTAGCTCCTGCCCTTTAGATTCCCAAAGAGCAGCACAGCCATACCTGAAATCAAACTCAGCTTCCTCCCAAGGGCCCAAGTCCAGTTTCACTACAGATGTTTATTTTAGCTTTGTTAATTCTTATACCTGTTGACCTCTTGGATAAGATTTAAGGCAGAGAAAAAAAGACACATGTTCTAGGACCACAGGCCAGACTACTAATTGAACCGGACTGAGATGGTGTAGTTGCTGTTCTCCAGGGAGCCCTTCCTCCAGGGGACAGGTCTTGTGTGCTAGGCTACAGCTGAGGCCTGGGAGACAGATGGAGGGGAGGCTCACAGGTCCATCTAAGAGTGAAGGGAAAGAAGGAAAAGCTTGGAAGAAAGGGAAGGATTCTTATAGGTGACCGGATAGAGGGAATCTACCAGCCCTTTCTCCAACTGGGACTCAGGCAGGACCACATGGGCTTCTGACAACACCAGTCCAAAAGGCAGGGTCCTCTTCCAGGTCACGGGGTCTTAGATATCTGTCCTTAGAGCGCTCATCTGGCCCTCACCCCGTGGCTTGCCTAGACCCAGGGCTGGCTGTGCAAAATCATGCTTAGAGGAGGGTTGGTAGAGAAACCTGTGCACCAGTTTCCTGTCTTCATCCCAGCCAGTCAATGTCATCGTCATCATCATCATCTCCAAAAAGGGGTGTTGGGGGCGGGCGTCCCTTCATGCTCTGACAAAACAGGAAAGAGTGGTCAGTCCTCATCTGTCCCTACCCCAGGTAGCCTTCCTGCCTGTGAGAGGAACTGGTCCAACGTCTCTTCTGGGCTCTCGGTTGGAAAGGAAGTACATTGGATGGACCACCCCAGTAGCCAGAGAGCCTGGGCTTCCAGATGAAGCTAAGACAACAGAGACAGAAGACCAACTTTGTTTGGCTAATTTTGTCATTTATTTGTGCACAGGTATTGATTTAACAGATTTTCCTCTTATGCAATTTGCACAATTTATGTAGAGAAAAGAGGATCAGAAGAGACAGGAGCAGGAGACAGAAACAGAGAAGCCAGTAGCCTGAGAGATGAGAGAGGGTGCAGGCAGATGATGGACCAATCACATTCAAAAACACAATTGTCATGGCCTAAGGTAGCCTGACTGGCTCTGGATGTGACCTCATCATTTGAGAAAAAGACACGTCTACCCTCCCAGGAGGAAAAATCCTACGCGATAAAGACTAGGAACACAGGGTCCAGCTCCTTCTTCCTGTTCTTTTGGGCTTCTTGGCCATGAGGTGAATAATTTTATGTTACCCACATGTGCCTGCCACAATGATAGGTCCAAAGCAAGGGGCCTGATTGAAACTCTAAAACTGGGGAAGGTGCTGTAGCTCAAATGGGAGAGTACTAGTCTTGAGCAAAAGAGCTCAGGGACAGCACCCAGGGTCTGAGTTCAAGCCCCATGACCAACTAAATAAATAAACTTAAATTAAAAAAAATAAACTCTGAAACTGGGAGCCAAAATAAATTCCCCTTCTCTCTTTAATGACTCAAGCTTCTGGCCTTTTTCCTCTGGACTAGCAGGAAACTAGTCCCACAGAGGCCATGGAGCCAATGCTAGAGACAGGCACAGACTGAAATGCCTCCTCTAAGGTACTTCATGCTCTGTGAGCTACTGGCTTCACCAAGATCAATGCTCACAGGAGCCAGGCCAAGGTAAGGGAGCATGGCATACATCCACTAACAGATCTTGTACTAAGACTCAGTTACTAAATGATGTTTAAACTGATAAAAGTGGGCTTTCAAGTGTAGCTGACAATCTGTTCTGTTCTGGAGATGGTTCTGGCTCTGTTTATCAGCCACATACCCTAAGATACGCCTTGCTGAGCCTCAGTCATACGATCTGTACAGGATTAAGAGTACCTACCTCAATGGATTAGTAGATGATTAAATGAGAATATGAAGTGATTTCAGAGTACCCGAGAAACAGATGTTCATTTGGTGGTACTGGCAGTCATGCTACTTATATATGGCTAATTAAATTTTTTACCTATAGGCTGTGTACTGGTGGCTCATATCTGGAATCCTAGCTACTCAGGAGGCTAAGATCTGAGGATCTTCTGTGTGAAGTCAGCTTGGGCAGACAAATCCAAGAGACTCTTATATCCAATTAACCAGCAAGAGGCCAGAAGTGGAACTGTGGCTCAAGTGGTAAAGCATGAGCCTTGAGTGAAAGTGCTAAGCAAGAGGATGAGGTCCTGAGTTCAAGCCCCAGGACTGGCACAAAAAGGTAAAATAAGTAAAATTTTCAACTGTACTTAGGGATAGATTTTTTTCCATTTTAAAAATTTTTTTATAAAGTATAGAATTTACATTCAGTATTCTAAATGGAACTATCTTAGGAAGAAAGGCCAATAGGTGGAACTATCATACTTCCCTCAAAGGCAGGCAGGAAGGAGGGAAGGGCTTTGGTATGTAACAAACTGGATCCCAGATCTGTCATGGCTTTTGGCAAAAGACAAAACCCACTTGGGTAACATATGAGGAGACAGAAGTTGCCCCTATTTCTGTCCCTGGGATAGCCTGAGGCTGAAGCTCTTCTGCAGACACACAACTCTTGCCTGAATAATTCCCACCAAGTAATCACAATGGTCTGGTGACAGTCAGCAGGGTTGTAACCTAGTACAATGGGGACAGCAGATGCATGAACTGTCAGCACTTGCTTTGCTGCTTGTCACTCACTAGCGAGGCTGTGCTGTCAGCGCTGAAGCTCTGCCCGGAGGCTTTGTGATGACCAAAGAGGGCAGCAGGTTAGAAAGCAGGAGGAGCCAACAAAAAGTGCAGCTGGAGCCTTGCTCTACCATCACCTGGCTCTGTGGCTCAGGCAAATTACCCTCTGAGCCTCAGTTTCTCTGTTAAGGAAGAAGGACGCCTCTCAGGTTATCTTCCAGTCCTTCCCACCTTTCCTCCATGGATGGAGAGGATGACTGCCTCTCAGGAGTGAAGCGGCAGCTGACCATCCCCACTCTGAGAACACAGTGGCCCCCTCACAGCCCCAAAACTACTCCCACACGGCCTGGTACACAGAGTCCAGGGAGCAGGCCACCAGCAGGCTCCTGTTCTCGTCTCCCAGCCAGCGGGGAAGAGACCCCAGGCAGTGGGGTGTGGCCGTGGCAGGCCCTGGGATTTCCTTACCACCTCATCTTCATCCTCATCCTCCGGCTGAGCTTTGGGCCTTGGAACTTTCAGAGTTGCCCCTGGAAACAGTTCGTCCTCTTTGTCCCCAGAGAGACTGAAGAAAAATCAAGTCATAGAACATGTGGCTGTTTCTGCTCCCCACCACAGTGTCCTCCAGCCATGAGGCTCACAGGACCTGGGTGAGGCTCCTTAGAAGGCCTCCCACCGCCATTCTATCCCTTCCACATCCTGCATAGCCTATAGCCAAAGTAGTCTTCTAAAGCTAATTAACTGAACTATGTTACTCTTCTGCTTAAATGCCCATAATAGCTTCTCAGGGTACTTACATGAAGTCCAATTTTAACAGTGATATAAAAATCTGTGTCTTAGTCTCTACCTAGTTTCCCAGTCTCAGCATCATTTGCAACTTACTTACTGTGTCTGCTTTCAGTTTCTTAACTAGGATCTATCCCCTCCCACTACAGGACCTTTGCACATGCTGTTCTCTCTTTCTGCAATCTCTTCTTCCTGCTCTTGGTATGGATGGCTTCTTACCATCCTGGGTCTCAGTTTAAATGTTACTTTCTCAGACTTTTTCCTTAACGACTCATTTAATATAGAATATTCCTTTATTCTCTACCATAGCATCCTGTTTGTTTTGTTTTCTTTTTTTTATGTAGGTCACTTTTTTTGTAATTTATAATTTCATTTCTGTGCTCAGGAACCACATCTTCCTTGCCTACCACATTACTGCCACATTGAACAAATGCATGGATGAAGGAGCGAGCCAGTATCAGTTACCAGCCCTGGAACAAACATAGCAGCTCTACGCCCAGCCATAGCCATCCTGTCGCTGCCCCTGTGCCAGAGGGACATACCTGGAGTGCGGAGAGCCATGACTGGGTCTGAGGGCAGCTCCTGCAGGACTGGCTTCTGTGCCTGATGGTGCCTTGTGGGGAGCAGCAGGGCGGGGGGCCCTGGCGTCGTCACTGAGCTCTGGAGGCTCAGGCTCTCCTCCTGGGCTTTCAGGCCCCAAGGCCGGTGGCTCCCCCTTCTCAGGATCTGGAGTCAGTGTCTGTCTCCTGGAGCTTCCCCGTGGCGGGCCGTCTGGAGCTACTTCCCCAACGTCCACCTTGTCCAGTGGGTTATCAGGGCTTGCTGCCACCAGGCCAGCAGCAGGTGACTCCTCGAACTCAGAGTCCACAGCTGCAGGACTGGAAGGCTCAGGGGGAATCAAAGCCAGGGGCCCCAGAGCTCTGGGGGGTGGGAGGGAGCCATCTTGGACCTCAGAGAGTGTCTCTGCCTCTGAGGGCTCCCCTTCCCTTGTCTGTGTGCTACCCCGTGGAGCAGGGAGCAGGTCAGCCTCCTCTGCTACCTGCTCCAGTGGCACCTCAGGGGCCTCCTCTCTCTCCCCGCCTGTGGGCACTGGACACGGCTCGGCAGTGGCTGGGCCTGTCTGCTCCTGTTCTTGCTCCTGGATAGGGGGGTGGAGCCGCTCTTCTTCTTCCTCACTGCTGCTCACTCCCTGCTCTCGCTCCTGCTGGTTCAGTAGCTGCAGAGTCACCATCTGATCAAAACCAAGAAGAGGGACATGAGCACTGAAAGGAAGCTGGGAGGCTCTGCTAGCAGCCCAGCCTCAGCTGGCTGTACCAAGTCCACACCACTGTGCTTCTCCCTAAGAAGCACCTGTCCCCATCAGTGCAGAACACGTCATGTCAGGCATCCCAATCACGAAGAATGATTCTGAAACTGTTCTGTTATATTCATTCATTCATTTTTGTGTGTGTTTGTTTTGGGACAAGTTCTCACTGTATAGCAGGTTGACCTGAACTTGTGATCTTCCTTCCTTCCTCAGCAGTGCTGGGATTACAGGCATGTGCCACCATGATTAGCTTTGAGTCTCTTCTTACTCACAATCCCTTAGAAGGCACTTAGGCAATGAAATACTCAGTCCAATGAAACAACTGACAACTGGCTGGCTGTACCTTGATGGTACTCATGATCGTCCCGAGAATGGTCCTGCCATCATAAGATTCCTCCAGCTCAAATTCTCCCCGCAATGAATGGAACACCTGGTTCATGATCTTCTTGACCTGTGTGAAGATCAAAATGCACGTTACCAAAATGAAGTCATTAGCAGATACACAGAAATCCCAGAGAGGGGCTATAATGAAGGCAACTTGGTACCAGACAGAGGGGCATAGCTAGTCATGTCTGCAGATACTGAGTGTACTGTGCAGTGGACAACATTGAGTGACAAGCACACTGTGACAGAAGTTAGCCCTGACAGCCCCCTATTAAGAGCAGGCAAGCTCTGCCAATATGCCAAGACTGTTCTAAGACCATACATTGGTGCCTCCCTCCCTCCATGAGCACCGCCAAGAGTCCCCTAGCCACAGAGATGAGTGGCTCTGGGCTTCTTCTCCATTAAAGCCTCTGAAGCATCAGACTCCTCAATTAGCCACTATGATGGTAGGTTCTAAAGGATCAATTTTTAAGCTGGACAACTGGTGCATCAGAATTTAGGAAGAAAAACTACCAGCATAACATGTTGGCCACATGCTTTCTAAATGCTTGATAGACACATTCAATACCTCAGTGGTTTGCCATTTCTTTCAAATACCAGCTCACCTTCTCTGAGGGGTCAGCAGCAGTTTTGACGCCAGACACCTGGGATTTGGTCTTCTCCAGTTCCTTGATATGTCGGTCATTTTGCTCTGTGAGGGTTGTGACTTGGGTCTGGAGAGCTGAGCACTGCAAAATGAACAGACTGTAGCTGTGGCATCAGGAACCTGGACTAGTACACAGAGGTCTGGAAACCCAGGTGGAGAAGATCTATCCCAAGCATCAAGTCCTAACCTCTGAAGGGCTGCTGGGCCCCACCTGTCGGCGTCTACCTGCTAATGTCGAGTATTCACTTCCTCAGAACTTAAGGTTGCTTAAATCTTTAATCAGGTCAAGAATATAATACAAAAGCCACGTACCGTACCAGTAGCTCACACCTGTAATTCTGGCTACTCAGGAGGCTGAGATCTAAGGATCACAGTTTGAAGCCATTCTAGGCAGGAAAAGTCTGTGAGACTCTTATTTCAATTAAGTAGCAAAAAAAAGTTGGAAGTAGTGTTGTGGCTTAAGTGGTAGAGCACCAGTCTTGAGAAAAAAAAGCAGTACTGCACACACACAAAAAGGAATGTAATAAAGCCAAGCATGGTGGTATATGTCTATAGTTCTAGCTACTTGGAAGGCACAGGTAGAAGAATGAGGTTGCAGACCACCCTGGACAAAAGCACAAGGCTCCATCTAAAGGCAAAACAAAACAACAACAACAAAAACTAAAGCAAAAGGGGCCAGAATTATGGTTCATGCAGTAGAGTGCTTTCCTAGCATGTGCAAGCCCTGAGTTCAACCTCTCATGCTGAAAATAAATGATGCAATATAATGAAAATATGGGGGTTGGGTAAGAACACTAGTCACATGCACATGCACATAAACTGCCTCATGATCTCTGTGTACTGAAAGGACAGGAACTGGCCTCTACATAGGGCACTTTGGTAGCACCATCTCCCACCTTTTGCCTTTTCACAACTAACAATCCCACCATACCCCCAGCTATACCCCAATCTCAGTGCCTTGACCCAGATGTCCTTCCTCCTACCTTAACACAGCTACCTGGTCTTGGCTCAGTTTGAAGGTCACCTCCTTTGGAACGCTGTCTCAGCTCTCCAAGGCACTTCCTGTTCTAAGCCCTACAGTGCTTAATTGTGTATCTTTGTTTTTCTTTCTGGACTGTGAGGCTCCTGCAAGGCTGAGTTCTTTGTAGGTACCCTTCTCTTACACAGTGGCTCCACCACAACTGACACACAGTAAATATTTTCTTACTGAAGGAGGGATCAAATAATATTAGGAAACATGTTCCAGAACACTGATCCTGCTTTTTCTTTTTCCAGGTCACTGACCCAACACTATGTAAGTTGGGAAAGATCACTGATGGACTAAAGTGACACAAGCATGTGTTTCCTAGCTATGAGGCTCAAAAGGATCCAAAGGACTCAAGCACCTGCTGGCTGGGCCGCTTGAGAGGCGTGACCCGTGACAGAGCTACCTTTTCCTGAAGCCGGGTGAGCTCCTGCAGGTATGCATCCCTTTGTGTGCACGCCTCCTGGTATTGCTGCAGATGCTCATCCTTGGCAGAGGCCAACAGATGCTCACATTTTGCTTCCCAATGGTTTTGTAGTTCAGCCTGGGCCACAGACAACTGCCAAGACAAAGTAATGACCACATCCTGTAAGTCCTGTTGTACCTTTGAAGGCCCATCCTCTAGAATGCAGAAGAAGCTAACAGCCCAGGTTCTCCATATGTGGGCAAGCAGCTGTTTGAAAGACTTCAATCACTGTGAAAGAAAATGTGTTTTTGAAATGGAGGGAGGAAGATGTCATGACTCTAAAAGGTTTTACTAGACAAAGGTTCCTGGAGGTCAAGACCACAATGTGATCATCATTTTTCAGGGCTAAGACCCTAAACTTCAGAGGTGCAGAAATGTAAATTGCCACAGGTGACTAAATGGAGGGCACCAATGCACTCTAAAGGGAATATATGTACAGATTTTTAAAATTATTAGTTTATGTATTTATTTACTGATTTATGTGTTGCTACTGGGTCTTGAACTCAGGGCCTGGTTTTCATTCTTGATTAGCCTTTTCTTTTTGTTGGTTAATTAGAGGTAAGAGTCTCTTGAATTTATCTGCAGGGGCTGCTGTTGAATCGTGATCCTCAGATCTCAGCCTCTTGAGTAACTAGGTTTACAAGCATGCCCCTATAGCATCTAGTTCAGGTTTTAAATTTACAATGACAAAGGTTTTCATCAGCTGTGTCCTGCCACTATCCCTGACCTGCTTTTCTGATGACCTTTAAATAAATCTCTTCTTGTCAAGTATGTTGATGTGTCTGGAGGATGCCTTCAGCAGGCTGTTTGGCTGTATGTTTTTTTTTTTTTTTGTAAAGCCATTAGACATTAACTAAGGTCTTAAAAAGAAGAGTCTCCATTTGATTCCTGGTTTGCATCTTTCTACCTTTTTGGGAGATGAGAGCTTAAATGTAAGAAATAGGATAGGTAAGGCAGAAGCTATAAACTCCTTTCTAAGTCATCCACACCCCCTGTAATTCCAGAGTGCTCCAGTGCCACTTACCTGCACGGCAGCTGCCTGGTCTGTAGATACGCGAGCTTTTTTCAAGAGCTGATGGAGTTTGTTCAATTCCTCCTGGTGTGACTTACGAATTTCCTCCATTTCCTCCTCGGCCTGGCAGCGCTCTTGAGCGGATTTCTTCTTCCTTTCTGAGAGGTTCTTAGGCACAAGAGAAGAACCTTCAGCTCTCGCTGGCTAACAGGATGGGCAGGGACAGGGGTGCTCCAGTGGTTACTGACATCAATGTACCCTTACTCAGTTGGTTCTTACTTTAGCTTCATTCCCCACCCCACCCCCACTTTTTTTTGTGCCAGCATTGGGGTGTAAACTCAGGTCCTCCTGCTCTTGCTTGGCTTTTTCACTTAAGGCTGATGTTCTACCACTCCAGTCACACCTCCACTTCTGGCTTTTTGCTGGTTAATTGGTGATGAGTCTCTCTAAGGGCTAGGAATGTGGCCTAGAGGTAGAGTGCTTGCCTAGCTAGCATGCATGAAGCCCTGGGTTTGATTCCTCATTACTATATAAACAGAAAAAGCCTGAAGTGGTGCTGTGGCTCAAGTGGTAAAGCACTGGCCTTGAGCAAAAGAAGCTCAGGGATAGAGCCCCAGTTCAAGCCCCAGGACTGGAAAAAAAAAAGTCTCCCTGACTTTCCTGCTTGGGGCTAGCTTTGAACTTCACTTCTCAGACCTCAGCCTTCTGAGTAGTTAGGATTATAGGTGTGAGCCACCAGTGCCCAGAAAAATCTCATTTTTATGTAATACAATGACCATGTACCTTTTTTGAGGGGTCGGTTGTGGGGCCTGAACTCTGGGCCTGGGTGCTGTCCCAAAGCTCTTCAGCTCAAGGTGAGCACTCTACCACTTGAGCCACGGCACCACTTCTGACTTTTTCTGCTTATGTGGTGCTGAGGAATCGAACCCAGGGCCTCATACATTACAAGGCAAGCACTCTACCACTGAACCAACTTCCCAGCACAACAATGTACTTTTTGAAAGTATTAAACATAAGTTTATTTTGGTTTAAAAAATGTTACCAAAGACATTTATGTATAAGTTAATATGTATCCTTTTATGAGTATAGAAAACCATCTGGAAAGATCATGTACTGTTTATCTTGAATGAGAGGAGATAAAGACAATTTTTAAATATTACACTTTTCTGTATTAGCTGTTCTTTTTCTAGTGGATTGATACATATGCATATATATAAATATACATATTATATATATATATATATATATATATATATATATATATATATGGATTTGGATTTGAACTTAGGGTCATCAGCTTGCTAGGCAGGTGTCCTACCACTTGAGCCATGCCCCAGTCTTTCCTGCTTTAATTATTTTTCAAATAGAGTTTCATTTTTTTTTTTGGTCCGTTCATGGGGCCTGAACTCTGGGCCTGGGCGCTGTCCCTCAGCAATTCAGCTCAAGGACAGCGCTCTACCACTTGAGCCACAGCACCACTTCCGGCTTTTTTCTTTTTGCCTATGTGGTGCTGAGGAATCGAACCGAGGGCCTCTGGCATGCAAGGCATGTGCTCTACCACTGAGCCACCTTCCCAGCCCCTAGAGTTTCATTTTTATCTACTAGACAGCTTCCCACATAGTTGGAGCTGGGATGACAAGCACACCACCAGACCTAGCTTTTTATCAGTTGAGATGGGGTCTTGTGAACTTTTTGCCTGGGCTAGCAACTCTCCCAATTTCTGCGTAAAATTACAGGCATGAGTCAATAAAAGTTATACCTACAATTGTAATGTTTAAAGGACAAATGAAAAAAAAATTAAGCAACCAATCCAGGCCACGTGTGTGGCTTACAGACTTACCTTTTCCAGGGATTCCTTCTCAGTTCGAAGGTCTGTCAGCTCCTCCTCCAGGGACGTCACCTTAAGTTCCAGCTGTTTCCGGCTCTGCTTTTCACTTTTGAATTTGGACTGTGACTGCTCGAAGGTTTTTTGAAACTCTGGGAGAGAAGCACGGAGAGACCTGGCTGCAGAAGCAGGGCTGCCTTGGTGGGGTGGCACGTCAGAGGCGCTTTCAGAGCAGCACGCCACAGTCTCCCGATTCTACCATGCGGGCATCCTCCTCTCACCTGTGTGTTATCACCTTACTGACCTGAAATGAGGGCTTCTCAAGCCATCAGCCGACCCTACCACCAACCTGCATTCACCTGTAGGAAGTCATCTCCACATGTGTGGATGTCACCCTGCTCACATGCAAAACAGAAAAGCGACATTCCCAGCAGAGAGACCCACTTGGGAAATGGTCCTGAGGTTGATTGGGTTCTTTTTTTTTTTTTTTTGATTGAACTCAGGGCCCCTCACTAGGCAGGCATTCTATTAGTTGTGCCATTTTGGCATTGGTTATTTACGAGGGAAGATCTTGCTTTATGGCCAGGCCAGGCTGGGGCTGCCATCTTCCTACTTGTTCTTCCCTGGGCCACTGGGGATGGCAGGCATGTGGCATTGTGTGAGATGGAGTTTTACAAATTTCTTTTTGCGCAGACTGTCCTCCAACCGTGATTCCCAGTCTCCAACTCTCATCAGCTAGGACGCTAGGCCTCACCACCAAACTCACCGGGACTTACATTTTTAATTTAGTGCACTAAAATATACTTATTTGAAAAGCTGCTGAGACTCTTTAGGTAACTCATAGGGCACCACAAAGGCAGAAATGAGAGATCTATACCATATTCAAATTGAAAATGACCTAACTACAAATTGTCTAACATATGTCTGCCTCACTTTGGCACAAGTGAAGCTCCACAGAGAAGGAACATATCTCCAGGAATCACTTCAAAGCTTTTTACCCTTCATTAAGCAGAGAACTGTACTTTGACCCAACTCTGCTGCAGCTCCAGCTGCCCCCACCCAATGCCTCACCGAGGCCACTGCTCCATCTGCCTTCCACTTTGATCTCTCTATACTGAGATACATTGTATCCCATCATCAAGACCACCTTGTGCTAGGTACTGAACTAATAACCCTTATGTGGAGGAAGGGACTTGTAGAGATCAAGTCTTTTAGGGATTTGCATTCTGGAAGGGAAAACAGGCATTTAAATGTTACTTATCAAAGGCTGTGACAATGATTACCATGTTGCATGAAGAGGCATGGTACCATGGCACATGCCACTTAGGAGATATAGTATAGGACAATGTGGTTTGAGGCTGACCTGGGCAAAAAGCTAGCAAGACTCCCATCTCAATAAACAAGTGCAGTGTGGTTGTTCATGACTGTCATTCAGATATTGGGGAGGCACAGACAGGAGGATCATAGTCCAAGGTCAGCCTTGGAAAAAAGTGAGAACCAATCTGAAAAATTACCTAAAAAGCAACAAGAACTAGAAGCATTGTCAAGAGCAAGTGCAAGGCACTGAGTGCCCAAAATGATGGCACTAGTGGCTCACGCCTCTAATCCTAGCTTCTCACAATCCTGAGGATTGCGGTTCAAAGCCAGTCCAGGCAAGGAAAGTCTGTGACACTCTTATCTCCAATACAACCACCAGAAAAGCCAGAAGTGGCACTGTGGCTCAAGTGGTAGAGTGCTCACCTTGAGCTAAAGAGCTCAGAGGCAGCACCCAGGCCCAGAGTTTAAGCCCCACAACTGACAAGAAAAAAAAAAGATGATGATGGTGATGATGATGATGATGATGATGATGAGAATAATTTCACTAAGATATACGGATTTCAAAGGAGAAAAAAATAGTCTAGAAAAAAACAGGGAAAGCTTCTGAAAGAATTTTAGAAAGTACTAGAGATTTGGGAGAGGACTAGAAACAAATACCAATGATGGTGGGCATCCCAAGCCCAAAGAATAGCATTGATAAGACGCAAAATGGCAGGAGCTGAAGAGTAGCCAGTAAAGGCTCAGATGGGTGGGTAGTATAACAGGTAGGTGAGCCAAGCAGAGGTGCCTGAATGCAGGCCTCAAAATTGGAGTTCAGCATTAAGACAGATGAAAACAGAATAAGAAACACTTCTTTTCTTCTTTTAAGTCCATGAGTCATGAATTAAAAGAACATGAAGTTAACTGGGTACTAGTGGCTCATGCCTATAATCTACCAACTTAAAAGGTTGAGACTAAAAGATCACAGTTCAAAGCCAGCTCAGGCAGACAAATCTGAGATTCTTATATCCAATAAACCAGCAAGAAAAAAAAAGTAGAAATATGGCTTACGTGGTAGAGTGCCAGCCTTAAACAGAAAAAGCTAAGCAAAAGCACAAGGCCCTGAGTTCAAACTCCAGTACTATTACAAAAAAACAAGAACATAAAGATAATCATAAGTACCAAAGACACTGAAGTAACATTTGTCCAAACACAGGAGAACGGTGACAACTGATCAATTCCAAATGAATGGTCAGTTCTCTCTGTTTTTTATCAGCCCACTCTGATGCTCACTCAGGACTGCACAAATCTCAAGGACATTCTGCCAAAGGGACTGACAGGGAGGAAGCAGTTTTAGTTCTTAAGTTAAAAAGACAATAACACCAGCATCCTCCCCCTAGGACATACCTGAGAGCTCTGCCTGCAGTTTGGTGAGCTGGCCCCTGAGCACATCTGTCTCCTTTAAGCTTTCTGTCAGTTGCATCTGTAGCTCTGTTTCCTTCTTCTGATGAGCAGTCATTTTCAGCTGTAAGTGAGAGACCTGTGCGGTGGCTGCTGCTAGTTCTTCTGTCACCTTGGCCTGAATAGTGACAAAGAACAATGTCCAAAAGCATAGATGCTAGTTATCTCTAAGTGCTGACCCAACCAATGCTATACCTGAGTTAAGCAAACTGAATTGGTGGATAGGAAGGGAGCTAAAGCTACCTTCAACTTGTACCAACCAAAACCAAGCCTTGAAAATTTGCAATCTCAAATTCAGTTCTCTTACAGAATTTGTCCTTAAGAAATACTATTCATCTTATATACAAGATTATAAAAAATTTGTTACCAGCATGTCAATGCAACATTGCTTAAGGTTGTTAAGGGACTGGAAAACTCACAAAAAGCTGAGAACAGGCTCACTTAAGCAAATTATGACACATTCATCCTATTTGTAGCTATGAAAAATGGTGTTTGAAAAGAATATTTAATTAAAGCCGGTACCAGTGGCTCACTCCCACAATCCTAGCTACTCAAGAGCCTGAGATCTAAGAATGTCAGTTTGACGTCAGCTTGGGCAGACAAACTCAAGAGACTCTTATCTTTAATTAACCAGCAAAACACTAGAAGAAAAGGCATGGCTCAAGTGGTAAAGCCCTGGCTTTGAGTGGAATAAAAGCCGAGGAAAAGTTCCAGGACCTGGTTCGAGCTCCAAGACTAGCACATACCCCCCCCCCCCCCCCCCCCCGCGCCCCCCACCACAGACACACAAAAAAAAAACCCTACCCTTAATGTTATGAAATACAGTCACAAACCTAATATTAAATAAGGAACTTAAGTAGATTATAAAATACGTATCAGCTATAATTCTATTTTGACAGAATGAACACTTATGTAAAGGAGAGCTTGAATGACCTTTTAAAGCCATAGTTAATCTAGGTAGAATTATGGGTGCTTTGTATTTTCTTTTTGCTTACTAGATTTCTATTTTATTTATTTATTTTTTGTCGGTCACGGGGCCTGAACTCTGGGCCTAGGCACTGTCCCTCAGCTCTTCAGCTCAAGGCTAGTGCTCTATCAGTTGAGCCACAGCACCACTTCTGGCTTTTTCTGCTTATGTGATGCTGAGGAATCAAACCCAGGGCCTCATGCATGCAAGGCAAGCACTCTGCCACTAAGTCACCTTCCCAGCCCATAGATTTCTATATTTTATAAATGAGTCTCTTCAAAAAGATGTTTCATAAGTTGTTCTCCTGAAAAAAGTGTTTCTCCTGCTCAGTATTTAAAAAAAAATCAATAATGACAATCTTTTCTCATTCCTGTCCACTTCCCATCCCTCAAGCCTGTGAGAGATGCACTCTCACACTGGATGGCATTTATATAAATACTAATATAATTATTTCCCCATTTTCATATAAAATGGGACAATGAAAAATTAAAAAAAAATTCAGATACTAACTCCTAAGTCTACAATTTCTCCTAGGAGTACAATACTAACTTCCTTCTACATATACTTAGCCAAACATGGACCATCTTTACTCTGAAGAACCTAAAAATTCTCAAGTGACATTGAACAAAAATGAAATGACTACTCTGGAAAACTATCAGATAATATCTGAATATTAAGGATGACCACAGCAATGATGGTCAATGAAAAGAATGGCAAACAAAGAACAGATACCATGAAAACGGAACTAGCACAGAGCTCAGAGAACTTTGCATCAATTTATGGCTTAGAGGGTTCATGAATCCCAGAATAAGTACCACCCACACAAGACCTTGCAGCAGCTAAGAACCCCAGGAGGGACATACTTCAAAGGAGAGGCAATGGAATGGAAGGTCACTGTCTCACTGAAGGAAACAGAGTGGAAGGTCACTCCAAAACTCTTTTTACCCATGCCTTCAGCTAGAAAGGCCCACTTAGAAGCCTAAAATTA
Organism: Dipodomys ordii; assembly: GCF_000151885.1. NCBI lineage: Eukaryota > Metazoa > Chordata > Mammalia > Rodentia > Heteromyidae > Dipodomys > Dipodomys ordii. The sequence goes on along the minus strand of NW_012267343.1, from coordinate 8,233,143 downwards.
CAATCACCCAAATACATGTCCATGTGTAAGGAGAATGGTAATATACTAAAAATGATTCTCCTTGACCAGAAAAGCTCTGTATGATTGATATCTTATATTTACCTGCACTTTCTAGAATACAACTAGTATCATTAGGAAAAAGTAGTATATATATGTATGTGGGTACATGTACATAGATATATGTATGTACATATATACACACACATAATTACAATGTTTTTCAAAAGTTAGGATAAATATCATCAAGTTACAAAGGAAATGGCAGCAGCCTACACAGCAGATGGGACTAAGATGGCTTCCCAGTTCCCACCCCAGATCCAACTCCACTGCACATGTAGAGAGCTGGGAAAGGAAAATGCTGACAGAAGAGCCAAGGGTGCCGAATAACAGAAAAATAGCATTCAAGTTAGAAGCAGGAAAATAGAACCAAAGAAGTAGCAATCTGATATAAGAAACAGACTGACGGGAAGTGAGATTTGGAACAAGTCTTGTATCCCACCCTGGGCCTCAGGGTGCATAAATAAGTGCATTAAAGTATATGACCTCTAATAGTTCTTCAAGTTTTATTCTTTATCCCATATAAAAATATTGATTCTATCATAGAGAATAGTAATTTCATTTTTTCGTTTGTTTAAGGCAGTATCTTGCTATATAACCCAGGCTGGCACAGTGCCTGCTTTAAGCAAAAAAAAAAAAAAAAAGCCAAGCAAGGCCTCGAGTTCAAATCCTAGTACTAGCACATACACATGAAAGAAATCCTCATTACTTATTACCAGAATAGGAGAAAGTGAGAGAATGCCACAAGTTATAGAGTATATCCTATTTAACTTTTCAAGTTTTCAAGGAGAAATCAAATGTATATTATATATTATATATAAATTTATACATATATTTATATAAATATAAAATAATAAGAACTCTTGAGGAAATAGCAGGTATAAGGATGTTCATCTCCCAGAAGAGAAGTGATGGGCTAAATCCGAAGCAGGACTGGTACCAGAGTCAGCCAACTCAACCCAAGCTCCATTAGCATTCTCCTCATTGCTACTCTAGGAACTGGTCACAATTCTGAATTTTGAACAGACAGAAGCCATAGAAGTACTATAAGATGCTTGGCAGACTCAGATGAAGGAGCAAACTAGACAATTTTAAATTCCAATTAAAAAACACATACACATTTATTATGTAGCACTACAGAAATTTTCTGTTGGTTTTGTCAACAGAATAAATTTAATTTTTAGTAAATTGTGTAATTCTTACCTTTAGCAAACTATTAGGACTGTGATTGGTTTTTTGTTTTTTGCCAGTCTTAGGGGTTTGAACTTGGCCTGGGCACTGTCCCTGAACTTTTGTGCTCAAGGCTACCTGTTCTACCACTTGAGCCACAGCTCCAATTCAGTTTCCAGCAGTTAAGTACAAATAAAAGTCTCACAGGATTTCTGCCTGGGATGGCTTCAAACTGCAAACCTCAGATCACAGCCTCCTAAGTAGCTAGAATTACAGGAATGAGCCATTGGCGACTGGCTTGGTGATTGTTATTGAGTCAATTTGTTACAAAGTATATTATAAGACAGAAGCATGAATGATAATATATGAAAATCTGGTGAAAGATTTCTCCTTCTCTTCTCAATGATGACAAAAACTCTGCTGAAAAGACACTCAGGAAGTTCATATGCAGGACCACACCTTAGCACAGCATATTCCCACCTGGGCTTTTCTCTGCCCAGTTACTTTACCTTCTCTTGTTCAGCATGCAATACTCTTGCCTGTGTGTTTTCTGTGGCTGTTAGAAGTGAGTTGTTCCTCTTCTCCATCATCAGGTTACTCTGCTCAACATACCTGAGTCAGAAATGAGGACAAAGAACATTTATTGACCATCACATGTATATATGTCAGGTACAATCTGATGCACACTCAGTTCTCAAAACTTTGTTAATTAAACTAATCTGAAAGCATTTTGTTTTCTTTACACTTGCACTAATCAAGTTTGGAGGCAGTAAACAGGGTGCATGGTGAAAGAGAATTAGGAAAGAAACAGGAGAGAAGAAAAGAAAGCCACTCTTCCAGTGCTACTACCTGGGAGATAAGAGATACACACTGAAGAAAAGAAATATGGGGGGCTGGGAAGGTGGCTCAGTGGTAGAGCGCTTGCCTTGCATGCCTCAGGCCCTGGGTTCGATTCCTCAGCACCAATAAGCAAAAAGAAAAAAAGCTGGAAGTGGCGCTATGACTCAAGTGGTAGAGAGCTAGCCTTGAGCTGAAGAGCTGAGGGACAGCGCCCAGGCCCAGAATTCAGGCCCCACAACCGGACCCCAAAAAAAAGAAGAAAAGAAATATGGGAGAACTTTTTTCCTTTTTTTTGGTGGTGGTATATGGTATATGGTTTTTTTTTTTCCTTTTTATTTTGAGGCAAGTATAGACATGGTCCTGAGTTCTGGCCCAGCTTTCTTATTCATGGCTCAAGCTCAACCACTTGAGCCATGCCTCAATTTTGGACTTTAATCGTTAATTCAAGATAAAAAGTTTTTTGTTGTTGTTGTTGGTGGTGGTTGTGGGGCTTGAACTCTGGGCCTAGGAGCTGTCCCTCAGCTTTTCAGCTCAAGGCGAGCAATCTACAGTGCCACTTGTGCCACAGTGTCACTTCCGGTTTTCTGGTGGTTAACTGGAGATAAGAGTCTTCATGGATTTTCCTTGCCTGGGCTGGCTTTGAACCACGATCCTCAGATCTCAGCTTCCTAAGTAGCTAGGATTACAAGCCACCAGTGCCCAGCAAGGTAAGAGTTTTGAAGACTTTTCTGCCTGGCTTCAAACCTTGATCCTCCAGGTCTTGGCTTCCTAAGTAGTTAGGATTATAAGTGCAAACCATTGGGCACCTGTCTGGTTCTGGGCTTTGAACTCAGGTCCTTTTTGCCTAGTATTTGGCAAGCACTCTACCACTGAGACTTGTCTCCAGTAAGAATGATTTATTTTTAATAAAATACTGTTATAGCATACTCTTCTGACCTCCCAAATCTTCAGAAGGATCCATAAAAACTATAAAATGCCTGAGTGTCATATAAAAGTCAATGTGACTCTGGTTGATTTCCAGTTGATAAAATGGCATACAGAGAAACAAGAAGAGTTAACATTAGAGCTTTCTAAGTATTAATACCATTTAGAGATGAAAAAACTAGGGCCTGTGACTAACAATAAATGAAGGGCAGAATTGGGAGTCAAATAGAGGTCTGTCTTATGTCAGAGCCAGTGAGTTCTTCCTCCTACCAAACCAGAACATAAGCAGTAATTCCCATGACAGGCAGGAAACAAAAATGACAGAAATAGAGTTGGAAGTGTAGCTTAGACGTGCTTAGTATGTTTAATTCCCAGCATTGCAGGAAAGGAAAGAAAAAGAGGAGGAGAAGGAAGGGGCAGAAATAAGTACACACACACAAGTACACACACACACACACCAGTACACACACACACAAGTACACACACACACACACCAGTACACACACACACACACACACACACACACACACACACACACACACACCATCCAGGCCCCGTACCTGTCATTACCTCTGATTTCGTTCAATTAATTCACTAATCTTGTCATTCTGTTCTTCTATCCGACTGCTCTTCTCAAGGATCTCTTGCTTCAATCTTTCATTTTCCTAAATTCCAAAAATAGGACATACAAGGTGTTTTATAAGTACTGAATAAAAGGGAACAGCTTGAACTCAGGACCTTGCACATGCTATGCAGGTGCTCCACCACTTGACCCATACCTCCAGCCCATGTTAATGTACTTTGAGACAAAAACCTAGAACTTAACATTCATATGCATATAATAATTTTAAAAAACATATATCTGATGGATACAAATCAATATGCCAAATGGGCTGTGTGTTTAAATGTCCATACAATGAAACAAGATTCTGAAATAGGGCCCAAAAGCAATGTTTCCTTCTGACTAATTACTAATATAATGATTAGTATATTATATGACATTAATATGGTATACACCATATAATATGCTAAGCTGTATAGTATATAGTATTAGTATAGTATGTAATAGATACGCTAGTCCCTGGGACTAAATGAAGCCCTGATGAATTTTCCTGATTTTCTAACCCAAATGTTAAAGTGCAGCACGTGTGGAGTGAGAGTGTGGTTATGACCTCTAGGCCAAGTACTGTGCTGGCAACCACTCTCACCTGGATGATCCGCTGGATGTTGCTCATAATCATGCTTGTTTCCAATGTGACAGACATGCCAGGAATAAGCATGGAGCTGCCAGCACTCTGCTTCTGTAACTCTTCAACCTACAGAAGGGATGCCAGAAAGCAGACAATGTAAAAAAAAAATGTAACTTAGATATCCAGTAACGACTATGAATATAAAAAACCAAAGAAGAGCTTGTTTAGAGCTTTGGCTGTTTTGTTTGTGCCCCACTTTTATACCCCCAACCCCAATATGGCCCCAACCCTAACCCAGTCACCTTAGCCATAAGATGATCCATTTTATCAGCCACTTTACTGACTGCCATTCGAATTTCAGTGTTAGACTGCCGGGCTTCAGTCATCAGAAATGAAGTCATGTCACCTGATCCTAAAGAGACAGAAACCAAAAAGAAACTTACAAAACTAGAGCATGAGGAAAAGTGAATGGCTCTTTCAGCAGAAGAAAGAAAGGCATGACTGCTTCCTTGGCATAGGAAATATAATGAGTATTTTCACACTGTCAGGAAGAAAGGGGATCAAAGGGTCCAAAACTATTAATAACTAAGTAAAGTTCTTCCAAAATGTATTAAGGGTTACACAGTGTGATTCAAGGGCACAAGAATGCCAAGTTTGGACTGCCATAGTCCTGGCAGTTCATACTGCTTCCCATTCATGCCACTGTCCAGGTACCAAGGATACAGTAGTGAGTAAAACAAGTGCTAGGCTTTGTTGAGTTCTCAGTCTGATGGGGATATGGACATGTAAATAAATCATTACAACAGAATATTTTAAGTGCAAAAAATGAACCATGTACAAGGTCCATCACACAGAAGAGGGAGGGAAGGGGAGAATCAGGGAGGAAGAAGATGTGTTTGGAAGGATGCAAAACTAGTTTTCCAGGGCTGGGAAGGTGGCTCAGTGGTAGAGCGCTTGCCTTGCATGCCAGAGGCCCTGGGTTCGATTCCTCAGCACCACATAGGCAAAAAGAAAAAAGCTGGAAGTGGCACTGTGGCTCAAGTGGTAGAGCGCTAGCCTTGAGCTGAAGAGCTGAGGGACAGCGCCCAGGCCCAGAGTTCAGGCCCCATAACCGGACCCCCCCCCAAAAAAAACTAGTTTTCCAGATGGAAGAACAGGGTTCCAGACAAAGGCTGGATCCAATTCACAGCTGTAATCACACCAAGGTGATTACCAAATAAGAGACAAACCACAGAACAAGGCAGAATATCAACACACCTGATGACATTTCATTTTGTTTGGTATGTTTACACGAAACTGGTACAAATATACAAAATACCTGAACTGTTACCCAAGTAACTGCTAACAATGGTTATTCATGGTTGGGGCCGGGGGTGGGGGGGATGCTTAATAAGGAAGGACAGTAGTTTTTCCTTTTATATTCATTATAAAAGTGTGTTATTTTCATGACATGCTGTCTTCATGTTTTCTCACAATTTCCTCCAGAGTCTGCTCTTTTACTATTTTCCATAAACTCTAGCCACTCTGACAGAGGAAACTGAAAGGACTGGTAGGAGAAAATTCATGAAACACAATCCAGAATGTGGGAATGGGGATCTTGGGGATGATTGAAATGTTCTAAAATTGGATTGTGGTGATAGATGCAAAACTCTGAAATTTTCCTTAAAACAAAGAATCTTTGAATTGTACAATTAAAACAAGTGATTTATAAATCATACCTTAGCCAAGCTGTTAGGAAGAAAGGAAAGAAGGAAGGAAGGAAAGAAGGAAAGGGAAAATGAAAAGGAGAGGAAAATGGAGAAGAGGAAGGAGAGACAAAAGGGAGGAGGGAGAGAGAAAAGGAGGGAGGGAGGGAGGGAAGAGAGCTGTTGGAGTGCAAACAAAAAAAGGATGAGAGAAAGTGGAGGATGAGAGATGGAGGGAATCACTTCTCACCTTGAAAATGGGGAGCCTGGGATAGTGGTACTGGATACAAGGGCCGAACAGGCTGCAGTTGCGAGGTGACCGCAGATGCCTGGGGATAGGCATAGGCTTGTATACCTGCATAGGGCTGAGAAAAGACCGAGTTATCGCTGCTTTTGTAGACATTCATGTCTTTTTTCTCTCTCTTAGTTTCTCTGGTGGAATAAGATGGATAATCAGAGAGGAGATTCAAACTTATTGAAGCTGGAGATGGATGAGATCAGGACTGGGCAGCAGATAAGGATTGAAGCAGTTATCTAAGGTGTCCTGTCACTGAAGTATTACCTAGAAATACAGGGATGGATATGTTGGATCACTACCCAGTCCACTGGTGATATGACTTAGTGACATGTGAATTAATTCGCCTCAGTCAGGCCTTCTTTTAAGGACATTTTAAAGTAAAGTCATTTTTAAATAAGCAAACTCTGATTAGTTTCCCTTGAAGTAAAATGGAGAAGTGTTCAGAGATTTTAAACAAAATTAGCTAGTTTCTGAGATGAAAGTACCACTCCATCTAGATTTGGAGGTTGATGACATGAAGTGACAGAGGTAAAGTTAAAATTAAGTGTCTGGCAGAAAGTACATGCTCAATAAGCAGCACCTATCATTTTAGTGTAGACAATTATTTTCCCTGAAATTAGGAAATGTGGCTTATTTCTAGAGGCACTGTAACTAGTTGACCATTACTTAAACAACAAAAAAATAGTCTATGACAGAATAATTTTCTTTTGGTGGGAGGGCTTCCTTTAGTTTGTTTGGCAGTACCAGGGCTTGGTTTAGGCCATCAAATTTGCTAGGCAACCCTGAGCCCTGCCCCCAAGTTATATGGTCACACTTCCTGCCCAGGAAGATCTCAATTCACATATTTATAGCTCCTGCAAAACAGGACAACATGTGCACACCACCAGCTATTGGATAAGAAGGAAATCTCATGAGTTATTACCATTTGTTTATTGGACTGGATTGGCCTCAAGTCACAAATATCTCAGTCTCCCATATAGCTAGGATTATAGGTGTGGGCCACCAGTACCAGCTTTGATACTTCCCATACTAGTGAAGCATAGTGCTCCTCCCCCTTCACTAAGAATCACCGCCAAGTAAGCCCCTGATGTCAACGAGAGTGTATCTTATTCAAGTGTGTTCAGGCAGAAAGAAGAATCATTGCCCTGGCAAAGAGTGAGCAGAGGCCGATAGACTGCTGCCACCACCTTCCATAATAACAGAAAAAGCCTACTTTAAGAGAACACTTTGGGAGGATAACTAGACAGCAGAATTCAGCTGTATTTCCCATAGTTTCCATCCTTAATCTGCAGGTACTCTGCTGACCTACTAGAAGGCATGACTATGTGCCCATCAAGTAGGTATGTGTGAAAGGAAAGGAAGCACGTGTTCACTGCAGGCACTGACTGGATCCTGACAATGTGCCATACAAAGGTCTAATACAAGGGACTGGGCTTGCTCTTACACCTCATCTTCACAACTTGGAAGTAGGTAACCCACTGTGTCTTAGAGCTGGGAAGGTAGCAACTTAGAAAGGGGAATGATCAACTCCAACTTTGGGGAAGTGATACTATTCAAAGAGGAAGGAAGGAATCTTCTTCCTGTATGCTTACAAGAAAAAAGACTAACCAGAACCATAATAAAGTATAGTTTATAATGAGGGTTTGAAAATGTTGTTACCTGAAAGGACTGGGCATTTCCAGATACAGCTGAGTGGGAATCGAGAGATGTAACTTGCATTAAGGCAGGAGAGGGTGCTTGGAGCCCAGAAACAGAAGGCTGAGCTGCTACAATAAAGCAAGATGTTTCCACTGTTATCCACCCTTGCTTACTGGCACAGATCTGGACGAGTCCCTGACATACCCCATACATCAGACTCAGCCACTTTCTTCATCTAGTTTCCTACACCTGTTCCACTGACACCCAGCCATAAGCCAGTGGAAGGAAACTGGATGTTCTCATGTGCCTCTGACTTAGACCTCTATGATTCTATCAGCTGATGGGATATGCAAAATAACACACAGAGATGTGTCAGTAGCTGAGTGCAGGTTTCCCAAATGGACAACACAACACAGCAAAAGTCACAATGAGCAGGCCAAATATATCTCCAAGTCTGAGATGCTCTGACCCAGGGATAAACTGATAAGTTTTACATTCCAGTCCAATAGCCTTACAGTTTAGAATAGTGATGCTAATTTTGGTGCTGACCCGATTCAAGGACATGGAGCCTCAGAGAGGTTCCCTTCTTACCCTGTGAAGCCATCTGTGGTAACACTGGATGAACTGGCTGAAGAGGAGGCTGGCTGGAAGGTGTCACCAGGGGCTGCTCAGCTCCTCGCAAAGCAGTAATTTCCTGGAACAGACACAAGGATTTGGTCACTTATTTGAGAGTCCTTTACTGAAGACTGAGCAAAGAAGAGGAAGGAAACATAAGCAGAAAGCCAAGTTGAGAGAATGAGTCACCAGGGAAGAAGCAACCAATTGTACAATAAAGAGTCCTTCTAGAAAATCCTATCAAATAGTTTCATATCGTTACTTTCCTCCAACTTTCTACAAAGTTGATGTTTTAATTGTCTGTAGCAACCAAAATGACAGCCCTTTAGGATGTGTCATTTCCCAAACCTTAAGACTGATTTTGGAAAAAAAAAAAATCTCCATAGACCTCAAGGTGTTCAGTGAAAAATGGGGCAGAGTAGGAGTCATCACGCTTCATTAACATGCTGGTTTTGGATAATAGAGTTTTAGAGTGCTTGCCCATGCTTTCTTTTCATAAAACCAGAGCTGTAATTCTAAAGGAAGTAAGTCTACATCTTCTTGTTTTATGCAAAGATCAGAAAATGTTGTGGCACTGTATAAAGTGACTATAATCTGCTATGCTATAGTACTAGGGCTTGAAGACTGTTGGCCATTCTTTCATTTTAAAACTTCCGAGTCGGGGCTGGGAAGGTGGCTCAGTGGTAGAGCACTTGCCTTGCATGCCTGAGGCCCTGGGTTCGATTCCTCAGCACCACATAAGCAAAAAGAAAAAAAGCTGGAAGTGGCGCTGTGGCTCAAGTGGTAGAGCGCTAGCCTTGAGCTGAAGAGCTGAGGGACAGCGCCCAGGCCCAGAGTTCAGGCCCCACGACTAGACACCCCCCCCAAAAAAAAAAGATTGATCTTATGGGGCTGGGAATGTTGGCTTAGAAGTAGAGTGCTTGGCTAGCATGCATGAAGCCCTGGGTTCAATTCCTCAGTACGACATAAACAGAAAAAGCCAAAAGCGAGGCGGTGTGGCTCAAATGCTAGCCTTGAGCAAAAGAAGCTCAGGGACAGTGCCTAGGCCCTAAGTTCAAGCCCCAGGACTGGCCAAAAAGAAAAAAAAGAAAAAAAAAAGATTGATCTTATGGGCAATGGAGATTCAGGTAAATGATGGCTGATTTAATTATAACACTTAGTTCTTATGGCAGATACATAGATTTTAGTTCCATTTCTACTACTAATACAAACTTATTGTGCATATAAGCTCTTGAGATAATAATTCTGGGTTAGCGGCAGAAAAAGCAATTCTTTTAGCCAAAGCACATCTGTATTACTCATCCAAATACAACAAAGGGACATACTTCAACTTCTGAGTCATTGGACTCCAGCTGTGGTGGAAGGATAGGCAGCATGGGCTGGCCCATTTTAGCCATCCGGGAGATCAGCTTGGCCTTGACTGTATCAGGATTCTAAAAAGAGAAAGCCACAAAAATCTCTGTGATTAAGGTTCATTACCTTTAGGCAGCTACAACTTTGCCTCTTGTATTAAATCACTAAACAAGTAATCCTACTGTATCCATCTGAAACCATTTCCTCTAGAAAATGAGAATTATAGCAGTAAAAATAATTCCTTTCATGTTTGGAATAGATAGAGTGGTTTCATATATATATTACCTCCACACTGGGAATTAATTATTTCTATTTTTCAGATTAAAAGCTAAGGCAGAAATGTTAAGAAAAAGAGGCATTTTAGCTGACAGGACCTCCTCCAAGCATGAATCGAGTCAATAGAAAAATACTTAGAAGAAATTTGTAAAGGGAAGAAAGAGGAGCTCTTTGTGTTAAATTCAAGTTCATTTAGCTCTGATTTGGCTGTATTTTACATCCTGGGTTAGTAGCTCATGTGTCCACTAGGTGGCTCAACAGGTAGTCTTCAGAATGAAGTTACACAAATGTACTTACTATCTTGCCCATGTAATTGTAACCCCTCTGTACAGTATTTTCACAATAAAAAAAAAAAATTAAAAAATGTACCTGAAGGTACCCAAAATGATTTCCTAGATGTATGAAGAAATGATTATAACCTTCATTGCTACTATTTTTTCAGGTAAAAACATAAAACATTAAACTTGTTTACATGGATTAACAGTCCATTGTGTATATAATTTGTCACAATTCAGGATTGTGTGCCCATTTTTTTTTCCTTAACGGGTACAAATAATTTAAAAAAAATGGATACATCAAAAGAAGAAAGAGGATTAGACATATAAACCATATCCACACCATGGAACATCACAATCTTCAGATTAAAAGAAGAATGAGGGAGGGCTCTACACACTAACATGGAAAGATGCCTTATATACTACATATAAAATGCAAGGTGCTCTACTCAGGAGGCTGAGAACTGAGGATTACGGTTCAAAGCCAGCCCAGGCAGGAAAGTCTGTGGGACTCTTATCTCCAATTAATCACAGAAAAAACTGGAAGAGGCTTTGTGGCTCAGTTGGTAGAGTTCTAGCCTTGAGCAAAAAGGAGCTTAGAGACAGAGCTCAAGCCCAGAGTTTGAGCTCCAGGACCAGCAAAAAAAAAAAAAAAGCAAAGTACTATCTATCTATCTTACTCTTTTTTATGTGTGAAAGAAGGATGAAAAAATAAAACATACATTCCAGTTTGCCTGCACCAGTATAACGAAACACTGGAAGAATATGCAAGGACACAGTAAAAGTAGTTACCTAAGGAATGAGATGGAGTAGGGCAGACTGGAGCATCTATCTACTTCTTACAAGGACTGAGTAACCGCTATATTATCCTGTTATATTATTATGATAACTGTACCATATGATTGCAATTACCTACTCAAAACAAAAAAGGCTTAAAAGTAAAAAATGGTTAATTTTATGTTATATGTCTTTTCTTTTTTTTTTGTAAGTTGTGGGGCTTGAACTCTGCACCTGGCACTGTCCCTCAGCTCTTCAGCTCAAGATTAGCGCTCTACCACTTGAGCCAAAACACCACTTCCAGTTTTCTGGTGGTTAATTGGAGATCAGAGTCACATGGACTTTCCTTGCCTGGAGCTGGCTTTGAACGCTCAGATCTCAGCCTCCTGAGTAGGTAGGATTAGAGACATGAGCCATGGGTACCTGGCATGATATATATTTTCTTTCTTAAAATAAGCTAAACTACAAAAAAGAAATTTAATGGTTGGACATCACTGGTCTGACAGAAGTTGCTAAAGTTCAGAAACAGGCGACAAGTACAATGGAGCCCATACTAAGCAACTTTTGCAGCTGTTCAAAGCCTTGAGATTATCACTACTTATGCATTTCTTTTCTGATTCATAGCTTAACCTTCTGGGTTTAGGTGACCGTTTTTTATACACATCATACCCATTGTTTGCTTAATAATCCTGCTTTGGGCTGAATATAAACAAGTAAATTAGAGTTGGACAGAAATGAAGCACATCTCTCCAGGCATCTGTGGTTCCTGACATGACAAGTGAAGGCTTCCAGCACCTGACAAGCTTTAGCCACCACATGGCCCACTTGAGGCATGCGTTAAAGCCTGCACAATCAGGTAGGGCAGCAGCAGTGTGTCCTTCCTAAAGGTGTGTCCTAATTTTACTAGAACAGAAGGTTGGGGAAACAGAGGCCCAGAGACCTGCTCAAAGTCAATCAGTTGGTGACTAAACCCAAAACTCCTGAGAGAAATAAGTATAAAGATATGTATCATTAGCATTAACTAAGCTAATGTTTATTAAACTCTTACAATATGCCAGACATAATACTAAAAACCACAAGTTCTACTTTGTAGATGAGGAAGTAAATCTGAGGATTTGAAAGCTAGGTTGCTCAAGGTCACAGTGAGAAAATAGCAGAGAAGCCTACCACTAACCATTAATATCTCCAATAAATGATGTCTCTACAAGGGAAGTGCATTTAAGTAAGGTGCTCTTTGCCCAATATAACACGATTCTAATGATAATCACAGATACTATTTACTAAAGACATATTGCACAAAGGCTCTGAGCTCAGAGCTTTATAAGTATCTCTAATCCTTACAAGAACTGTATTAGGGACTGGGAAAATGGCCTCTATTCTTACAATGTTGCTGAGGAAGAGCAAAGTTAAGATCCTTTCTCAAGGCCTCATACTACTAAGAATCAAGACTGTAGATGCAAGCCAGGTGACGGTGGCTTATGCTTGTAATCCTAGATGCTCAGGAGGCTGAGATCTGAGGATCAAGGTTTGAAGCTAGCCTAGACAGAAAGATCCATGAGATTCTTATCTCCAATTAACCAGCAAAAGCCAGAAGTGGAGGTGTGGCACAAGTGGTAGAGTGCCAACCTTGAAAAACAAAACGAACCCGAGTAAGAAGGCCTTGAGTTCATGCCCCGGTATTGGCACGCGCGTGCGCGCGCACGCACACACACACACACACACACACACACAGATACACACACACACACACACACACACACACACACACGGCTATAGATTAAAAAACCCAGGATAATTTATACTGACTCCACACACACACACACAAAAAGGCTATAGATTCAAAAACTCAGGATAATTTATACTGACTCCACACACACACACAAAAAGGCTATAGCTTCAAAAACCCAGGATAATTTATACTGACTCCACACACACACACACACACACACACACACACACACACACACACACAAAAGGCTATAGATTCAAAAACCCATATTTATACTGACTCCAAGTAGAAGAAAATGAATAAAGGACCCATGATTTTTAGCCTAAATCAATGGCTAGGCACAGGACACTCTAGCAAGCTGAAAGTAAGGGGACAAACTCATACTTACTGTATTTACTGTAAGCTGTTCATTGAGAGAGTTGGATTTGCTACGAAGAACAGGCTCCCTGAAAACAAACAAGACATAACCTGAGATAAAGCAAACTCACAATCACAAACCGAGATTCTGCTGTTAAACAAATTGTTTTTTCAAAATGAACACCAACTGATAAGCTCTAAAAAGAATTTGAATGTTTTAGCTTACAAAATCTTGGAATGCAAGTGAAAATGAACTACTTCCCACTTGAATTCTTGTTTACTTTTTTTTCATGAGTGTATATTTTATATTAATGTCCTTCTCGGTTTCCTTCCAGAGTTTTTCAAGTACTCTCATTTGAATTAATAGTTTTATAAACTAAGAATATTAATCCTTCGTCAGGAAAATCATGTGCAAGTTCTATCTCACTGGTTCCATTTTTTCCCATATATTTCACATTATTTATTTTAAAATTATGTCCATATTTCTGAAGCCTTCCAAAAGTTGTTTCTACTACATTGGAAGAGCTTGCTACAACCCCCGCACCTCACCCTGATTTAGAAGGCACTGATGTAGGTGACGACATAACAGGATCAGCAGAGAGGCTGTCAGCACCAGGAATGGGAGAGGGAGCTACCGAACCCCGGGAACTGACACTGTGTCCATCAGCACCAGAATCTCGAGCAAACTTCACCTAGGGAAAAAGCCAGCACAGGTGGAATGGGCTACAAGCATCCTCTTCCCTGCCCAGCATGTATTTCTCATGTTTCTACTCCTCAAAACACAATCTATCATCTCTCCATTGTAGATAAATCAGAAACTGCTAAAAAAAAATGATTAATTACAACTCAACTACCTTATGTTAGCTTGTGTGTGTGTGTGTGTGCATGTATATTTTTAATCAAAAATGAAATCATACTGTTTTATAACTGGCACTGTTCACTCACTAGTATGTTAACATGTTCCAGTACTGGGGCTTGAACTCAGGGCCTCAGGCTCTTGCTCAGCTTTTTTGCTCACTGCTGGTACTCTACCACTTGAGCCACCCCTCAGTTCCAGCTTTTTGTTGGTTAATTAGAAGCAAGAATCTCCTGAACATTGCTGCCCAAGCTGGCTTTGGACCGTGATTCCTAGATCTCAGTGCCCTGAGTAGCTAAGATTGTAGGCATGAGCCACCAGCACCTGGCCCATTTTTAATATTCAAAGAAATCTGTCTGCAGAATCTGGTTCTCAAACACATGCATTTAACACACACTTTAATTTTCAGAGAGGTAGCTCATTACACACAACACAGCACAGGTCACTCACCCGTCTAACCTCCACCTCGAACACCAGGATTGAGTCTGCTGATTGAGTCCAGCCTATTACCCCTTCAGAGCCAGTGGCACAGGCTGGAGGGACAATTAGCAACCGTTTTCCTCCCTTCTTCATGCCCAGCATTCCATCCTCCCAGCCCTATGGAATCAGAGATGAGGAAAAAGCTCATCAGAAAGGGAGGCCTCATAAGGCAAAACTAACTGCAGGAGCATTGGATTTCACTTACTCATATACAACATTAGATAATGCCTCTGGTGGTCAAGATCAATTATTACCACGTTGGTTGTAAGAAAATCTACAATATAGCTTCTAAACCTACTAGTAAAACCTGCAATCTGGTGTTGGATGAAGTACATGTATCTTAGATAGTAATAGAAAATAAGAGTGATTTAATAGAAGCCCAGAACCAATGGCTCATACCTATAATCCTAGCTGCTCTGAGATCTAAGGACTATGATTCAAAGCCAGCCAGGAAGACAAATACTAGAGACTCTTATCTCCAATTAGCTAGCAAAAAGTCAGAACTGGAGATATGACTCAAGTGGCAGAGCACCAGACTTGATCAAAAACTAAATGAGAGCTTGAGGTCCTGAGTTCAAGCCCCAGTACCAGCATATGCAAGCACGTGTGCACACATATGTGCACACACACACAAGTTATCATTATTAAATATGTTTTTTCTACGCAGTGGCTTTTTTTTGGGGGGGGGGTCCAGTCGTGGGGCCTGAACTCTGGACCTGGGCGCTGTCCCTCACCTCTGCAGCTCAAGGCTAGCACTCTACCACTTGAGCCACAGCGCCACTTCCAGTTTTTTTTCCTTTTGCTTATGTGGTGCTGAGGAATAGAACCCAGGGCCTCATGCATGCAAGGCAAGCGCTCTACCACTGAGCCACCTTCTCAGCCCCATGCAGTGTGTTTTATGTGCTTGTTTAATCCCCAAGATAATCATAATCTCCTAACATTGAGGCCATTTTTACAGATATGAAAACTGAGGCCTTTGGGGGTGAAGTAACTAAGTTAAGACTCAAGTAAGACCTATCTAGCTCCAAGGATCATGAATGGATGGACACAGCACCATGTACCCACATGTGCTAATATAATACTTCATGTACATAAAGTATTCTTTTTTTATTTTGGTTGGTCATGGGATTGAACTCTGGGCTTGGGCATTGTCCCTCAGATCTTCAGCTCAAGGCAAGCACTCTACCACTTGAGCCACAGTGCCACTTCCAGTTTTCTGGTGGTTTACTGAAGATAGTCTTATGGGCTTTCCTGCCTGGGCTGGCTTTGAACCGTGATCCCAGCCTCCTGAGTAGCTAGGATTACAGGTGTGAGCCACCAGCGCCCAGCTAAAATATTCTTTAGTTCATAAAACATTTGCATGGTTGATAAAAACAAAATTCACAACTTGAACTCAGGTCTTCAGATTCCAATCCCCTCCTGTTGTGTTGTAGTTGCAAAGTGAGCCAGAGAGATGAGAATTAACCTACTATGACACAATTTTGGAAAAAACTAGTTTCACCTCTTTCTCTGTGAAGCTATGGGAAGGGTATGGTAATTTTGTCAGTCACAGGATGAAAAAGGGTAGGAATTACAGAAAACAAATATACCTGTCTTCAACACAGTGTCTCATAGGCAAAAATCTCCCCAAAGTGGACAATGCAACACCTTTGACCATCCTAATTTCTATCCAGGTATTTCTAGACTCTTGGAAGATACATCCAGGTTAGAAATGCCACAATCAAAATATAGTAGATCATTACCTTGATGACTTTTCCTGATCCTAATTTCAGGCGAAGCAGCTTATCTTTGTTTGCAGTGGAGTCAAAAACCTTCAATTTGAACAAAGTAAAGGAGGTCACACAATTTCAAATACATAATAACTATTCAACTAACCATACTGGTACTTTTTTTTCTTTGCCAGACAAGGGCCTTGAACTCAGGATCTAGGTGCTGTCCCTGCTTTTTTGCTCAAAGCTAGCACTCTACTACTCTGAGCCACAGCTCTACTTCCAGTTTTTAGATGGTTAATTGGAGATAAGAGTCTCATGGCTTTCCTGTCCCAGGTGGCTTTGAATTGTGATCCCCCGATCTCAGTCTCCTGAGTAGCTAGGATTACAGGTGTGAGCCATCAGCCCGTGGCCATAGAGGTTCTTCTTAAAGAGAAGATAAAACAGGAAGACAGTCCTAAAAATAAAAAACTTGAAAAAGGTAATATTTTGGCTAAGGGTTATTGATAGTGAAAATCTCTGGAACAATAAATTCCCACACAAGAAAAAAAAAAACTTTCTTTATCACTAGGAATTTGAACATTTTCTCAAATAATTTGGCTCATTTGATGCTGATACTAAACCTACCAAGTAATTAGTATAAGGATCGTTAACTTTTATTCACAAATGAAAAACAAAAAAGCTTATACGACTTGATCAAGGTCAACTTGAGTAAAATTGAGACTTTCACCCACATTTTTTTAAGTCATAAAGATCTCCCAGCCAGGTACCTGTGATCCTAGCTACTCAGGAGGCTACTCACAGTTTGAAGCCAGCCTGGGCAGAAAAGTCCATGAGACTCTAAATCTTCAATTACCAGCAAAAACCTGAAAGTGGAGGTATGGCTCTACTAGTAGAGCACCTGCCTTGAACAAAAAAGCCAAGTCCCAGTGCCAGAACAAAAACAAAAACAAGCAACAACAACAAAAAGAAAACCTCAGAACTTTCTGTCCTATTGCATTTGAGGGCTTAATATTAAAAACACAACAAGCCCAATGTGTTTACAGTATCCAATATGAGAAAACACAGGAAGGTATAAAAAGTACATCCAGGGCTAGGAATGTGGCTTAGTAGTAGAGTGCTTGAGAACATGGGTTTGATTCCTCAGTACTATATAAACAAACAACAACAAAAAAAGTACATCCATCTTTAAGACTGGCATGGGAGAAAAACAAACACATGAATATTTGAGAAACTGGTTTCCACTTGTTCAAGTGGAAGAGAGAGAGTGAGGCACTGAACAGACTTTATGCTTCATTTTATAGCTCATGTGGTAGTGCCTAAAAGTTTCCATCTGCCAACAGCCGCAATTCACAGTAATATGCACAGCCTTCATGGTACCTAAACTACAAAACAACTTGCAAGGCCAGTTTTTTTTTGTTTTTTGTTTTTGTTGGTCATGAGGCCTGAACTCTAGGCCTGGGCGTTGTCCCTCAGCTCTTCAGCTAGCGCTCTACCACTTGAGCCACTGCACCACTTCCCAAGGACAGTTTCTTACCTGACCCAGAACATGATTCTGAAAGAGCCACCCTGTATACGCCACTTCTAAGGAATCTCCATTTTCCACAGCAGGACCCTCTGTCACAACGAGGTCCTGAGAGACTACTGCATCAAAGGAAGGGGTGCTGTTGCACTTGGCAATACACACCTGAAAAAAAAAATCAAAGCAGCATACATTTGATTTAACCTTCTAAGAACTCATCCCATTATCGCAACTGTTCTTTCTCAAACTGCTACACCCATGAACAAACAGATTATAAAGTTTAAAGTGAACAAACAGATTATAAAGTTTAAAAGTAAACCATTCCAAAGCCTGTGATGCTGCCAAGAACCATGAGGCCTAAAAGCATGGCTTTGGAGGCAGAATATCTGAGTATATGTCTGGTACATGCACTGCTAGTTCTTGCTCTGACTGTGGTCAGATAACTTAATCTTCTTGTAGCCAACATTCCTCATTTGTAAAAATGAAGGGAAAAAAACAACTCTGCATATCTTATATAGGGTGTTGATGAAAATTACAAGGCGTTAACACAAGTAGAATAATTAGCAATGCATCTGGGAACTACCCAACAGTATTTGTAACTGTAATTGTATAGTAACTACCAAATAAACATTCGTTAATGAACTGATTTACTGTCTCAGTATTTGAGACTTTATGGACAAAAAGGGGAATTTCTAAAAAATTTAAAAGGAGGCAAGTATTGTGGTTTATACCTGTAATCTAACTTCTTTGGAGACCAAGATTAGGACAATCAAGGCTCAAGGCTAGCCCAGGCAAAAAATTTATAATATCTCATCTCAATAGTAAGCTAGATGTGATGGTATGCACCTGACATTACAGCGCAAAACAGAAAATATAAGTAGGAGGATCATGATCGAGGTTGGCCAGGGCAAAAAGCAAGAGTTCTTTTTAAAAATAAATAGATTAAGTAAGTAATAATAATGAGCTCCAGAATCATGGATCATGCTATAACCCTAACTACTCAGGAGACTGAGATCTGAGGATTGAGGTTCAAAGCAGGAAAGTCTGTGAAACTCATGTCCAATTAACCTTCAAAAAGACAGAACTAGAGCTGGGCGCCAGTAGCTCACGCCTATAAGTCCAGATACTCAGGAGACTGAGATCTGAGGACCACGGTTCAAAGCCAGCCCAGGCAGGAAAGTCTGTGAGAATCTTTATCTCCAATTAACCAACAGAAAACCACAAGTGGTGCTGTGGCTCAAGTGGTAGAGTAATAGCCTTGAGCTGAAGAGCTGAGGCACAGCACCCAGGCCCAGAGTTCAAGCTCCACGACCAACCAAAAAAAAATAGGTAGAAGTAGAGCTGTGGCTCAAGTGATAGAGCACCAGGCTTGAACAGAAAAGCTAAGGAACAGTGCCCAGGCCCTGAATTCAAGTCCCAGTATGGGCACTAAAAAAATTAAAAATAATGAAAGCTTTTCAAAGGACTGGAGAAAAAAAGTGTGGGTTAAGTGGTAGAGTACTTGTCTATCAAGTGCAAGGCCCTGAGTTAAAATCCCAATACTACAAAAATAAATAAATAAAGGAACTTCTAAAGATAATACTAAGATATACCCTCATATATATAAGTGTATATAAGATATACACTCAAGTCATTACCAATTACAGATACAACCATATTAACACAAATCTTATGCTTGTCACTAACAAAGTATAGCAGGTATGGGTTTGCCATATTATTTCCTAAAATTGAGACCCTAAACAAGTGCTCTAGCTTTGCACAGGAAAGAGAAAGTATCACCTGCTTATTGAACTCCACAGCAGCCTTTTCAGACTCAAACATGATGGACCAGTTTTGTCTCTGGTCATCATAAAAGGTGCTATAGTTATTGGGCCGAACCTGGAGAAAAGATAAATGCTGGGGTAATTCAAGCACAAGCATCACTGTGGGTTAATCTGTCCAAACTCACAGAAAAGGACTTGGCTCAACTGCACCTAAGGAGAGGTATCAGGGATTCTTCTTCTTCCCTCCCACCATCCACACACCACCCTGAAGTCCCTTCCCCTGAAGGCAACCAAGAGACCTTTTGAAAGGCTCTGTTTGCTGATGCCGAGAGCCAAAGTAGTGGACCTAGTTTCTACCAGCTATGTTCAGACCCCTCTCTTCTTGCAAGCCTATCCCAAAGGTGCAATTGATTTGATCATGGGGAAATCTTACCACCAGCTCAAAGTTCAGATGAATCCTTGCAACAGTAACTGGCTGTTGCTGACTGATATAAAGGAGAATCCTATACTGTATTCAAACAAAATGGGCAGAAAAGGAAGAAAACAGAAGTTAAAAGGCAATACAAAATCAGCAGTATGATATAGGCTCCTGCTTCATACAGCTATAAATCCTAAAATCCTGTTCTAACCTTCTAAGTTTAGATTTTAAAACTTCTCTTAAATTTTTAGGTTTTGGCCAAGCACTGGTGGCTCATGACTGTAATCCTACCTACTCAGGTGGCTGAGTTCTGAGGATAAAGGTTCCAAGCCAGCCCAGGCAGACAAATCCATCAGACTCTTATCTCCAACTAACCAACAAAATGCCAGAAGCAGGGGTGTGGCTCACATGGTAGAGCACCAGCTTAGAGCAGAAAAAGCCTTGTGACAGTGCCCACACCATGAGTTCAAGCTCCAATACCGTCACCATTAAAAGAAAAAAAAATTAGATTTTAAATTATAACTTTCCAGTCTTCATTTAATTTTTTTCTTGCTTTGGACTTACTCTTCAAATGTAATTAGCAATGTCTTTATTAGTATTTCTATTCAAGGGTTGAGAACTTTTTTCTTGCTAAAGGACATTTGGATATTTATAATATCACTAAAAAGTCTAGATTTAGAGGGAAGGACAGAGGAACAGAAGGATACCAAGGAAGAAGGGCAAGGGAGGAAAGCGGGAAATTTATTTGAACACTAGTAATAAGTGAGAATATGTATTATGTTTACTTTTATTAGGTATGGTAGTTTTGTTCTTACCTATCTTATTTTCTAGAGTTACATACTAAAGAATTTATAGCTGGGGCTGGGAAGTTGGCTCAGTGGTAGAGCACTTGCCTTGCATGCCTGAGGCCCTGAGTTCGATTCCTCAGCACCACATAAGCAAAAAGAAAAAAGCCGGAAGTGGTGCTGTGGCTCAAGTGGTGGAGCGCTAGCCTTGTGCTGAAGAGCTGAGGGACAGTGCCCAGGCCCAGAGCTCAGGCCCCACGACCAGACCCCCCCAAAAAAAAAACAAAGATTAAAGAATTTATAACTGAAATTGTGTAGGAAATTTGTTCAAAGTAATCTGAGTGGGAAAAGGAGAAGTTGGGGTTATAGATAAAAGAAGATTAATAACTTTTAGTTTAATAATGAAAATCTGTGCCTTCAATATGTAAGCTCTACAGTTTTATATGTGCTGCAAATTTTCCATAATTAAGGGTTTTCCTTTTTGTTTTTAAGACAATGCGTATTATCTATTATGTCAGTTACTCTAGAAAAGTAATTTTATCTCTCTGCCTGAGCATCTCTGAGGAACATGAACTCCATGTGCTCTGGACCTCTGAAATACCAGAAGTTCTTATGCTTATCTCAACAGTGCTCAAAATCCTCCAGGGCAGTATTTGAAGCCAGATAGATCTATCTACTCAAGGATGTCCATCTTGGGGCTTTCAGCCACATTTATTTTATCCCTATTACTTTACTATAACCAACTGCCCATTCTTACTTTCAAACTTTCCAAGGATAAAAACATAATGCTCAAGATGGGACAATGAATATTCATTAACTACCAAATCAAAAAATATCCTTGATAACTCATTTAAAGCTCTCCAAATTCTTAAACTAGGACCATATCACAAAAGAGATGTCTAATGAAATCATTTTAAGTGATTAGATTTGTTTTAATACACAATAGTAGCAAACACCATTTACAATATCTTAATATTATATATTAACATTCAAGGCTAACCATCATTTTAATCCTGACAACTGAGACACTGAGCCAGCCCAGATAAATAACCAGCTCACTGGTTATGTTTAGGACAAGGGAATAGGTATAAAACGTGGGATACTCACATCTCTGGCTGTGTGGTTACCCAGAACTGCAGCACCAAATTTTCCCTGCTTTAGGTACTGACCATTTATGCTATTGAAAAGGAAAAAGAAAGCAGCATTAATACTCCTCTAAATTATGCAGAACCAGCTCTCTTTTCAGGAACACAGAAGTCAGGATCTAGTCATTGGGCCTCTAGAAAAAGAACCAAGATGAGCAGTTTATAACTTAAAGCTCATATAATATCTTGCCTCTTTAAATATCTAACAATCATAGTTCTTAGGGAAGTCGCTTTCTTTGAGAACTTAAAAAGGTAGTTGTGAGAGAACAGCACTTAAAGAGTAGACAAAACAACCACTCTACAAGTTTGATCTGGTGAAATCTCCAACCAAAATGTGAGGAGGGTCAAGGGTGCTTTGTCTGTAGAAGCACTAAGAAACCAAACCAGTTAGCCATGAACAGTGACTTCAGGAGAAAAGAGAAGCTAAACTACAGTCCCCTTCCCTCCCTCCTCCAGCCTCCCAGAGCTTTCTTAATCAGCTACTTACTACCGGTAAGCATGAACTGCTGTTGCAACCAGGACTGCAGCAGTGCCTGTGGGAGCCGGGGCTGGTTTTGGTGGTGTCTGATTTCCTAAATATGAAGAAAACAGAAGTGTAACTCTTTTCTTGCTTGAAATTGATTTTAAATGTTTAGCTTCAAAAATGATGTATACTTTGCAGTTAGTGTTACAATGTTTTCATGATCATTATTCTCACTTGATCTACAAAACAGTGCTTGATCTTGTCTGCTGGTGAAGTAACAATACAAGTGCCCTAGTACTGTACACAATGATAGCAACAAACCCAGGACTAGAACTCAGGACTCAAAACTTTTGAGCAATATAGTACAAATAGAAGTTTTGGGTCTGGACAAGAAACACTATACAGTAATATGGCCATATTCCATCTGCTTTTTATTTTCCTTCCAATATTATGGCAGCTTTGATACATATAATAATTTCCCTTTCTTGTACTACTGGCATTGGAAATTTAGGGTGATATCTAAATCATGTCCACTACTTAAAGTCACAAAGTGCTAGAGTAATGCTAAAGTTCTGAAATAGCATACTAAGGGTAATTTTTTAAGTTATTTTTTTTTTAAATAGGGCCTCACTATGTAGCCCAGGTTGGCCTTAAATACAAAATCTTCCCGAGTGCGGGGATTAGCATGAATCACTGTGGTTCCTGGAAAACTGCGAATTTATGCTCAATAGGCAAAATGTGTAAATGGAAGCGAAGTAAGATAATATTAACACAAATTACAAGTGCTTCTTTTCAAAAACTCTCCTTATTCTACCTTTTTTTATACTGGAATTTTTGATTTTTGAATATAAGTATATTGTAGAAAACTTAGAAAATATAAAAAAAGCCCAAAGAAAATCAAAATGATCTATACTCCATCACCCCAAGTAAACAATGTTAATAATTTCATACATTTATTCCTAGTCCTTTATACACATCAACTCTGAGGCTATTTTCCTGCTTGTTAAGCAAAATTAATGATATGGCTAGGTATCAGTGGCCCACATCTGTAATCTCAACTACTCAAGAAGCTGAGAACTTAGGATCACAATTCAAAGCCATCCCAGGCAGACAAATCTGAGACTTATTTCCAATTAACCAGCAAAAACTAAATATGGAGCTGTGACTCAAGAGGTAGAACACCAGCCCTAAGTAAAAAAGCCAAGCAAGAGCTCAAAGTGCTACATTTAAGCCCCAGCACTGGCATACATACACAAAATTAATGGTAAAATCTGATATCTTCCTATTCTCATGCACTATATTATAAGCATTTCTCCATAATGTTCGAAGGTACATAAAATACTAGGACTATCACAATTTACCTAGGTCCTTGTTACTTGACATTTCTTAAGGCTGTTTCCAGTATTTTTCTCTACTGCATATTATAATTCCTTAGAGGACATTCTTTTGTACGAACCCTTTCCATTTTATTAAAATAAATCCCTAAAATAGAGAATTATGAGATGAAAGAATAGAAGAGTTTTTAAGGTTTGGTTCCATCCTGCCCCAGCGTCTTCAGAAAGGCCCCATTTTACACTCCATCAGGAGAATGGGTGGGCTTTATCTTTGCTAACAGCAAAATTTTCTTTTTGCAGCTTTACCAACATTGAGGTTGTTTTCATTTGTATTTATTACTTATAGGGAAGGAGAAATTTCAGACTTTCTATTAGATTTGCTTAAAAAAACAAAAACAAAAAAAACACTGACCAATAGCTGATAGCTGAAGAGTCGAGCACTGTCTGGCATGGGTGAGTCCTGGGTTCAGCCCCCAGTGTGCATGTCCACAGGTGTGCATACAGTTGCAAAAATAAATTGTCCACTTCTGTTACTTACTTTTTTTCTAGTGACCTTTGCTATATTTCTTTGTTTTATAAATACCTATAACAAGCCGGGCGCTTGTTACACCTGTAATCCTAACTACTCAATAGGCTTAGATCTGAGGATCATGGTTCAAAGCCATCCTAGGCAGAAAAGTCTGTAAGACTCTTTTTTTTGGGGGGGAGGGAGTAGGGGAGTCAGTCATGGGGCTTGAATTCTGGGCCTGAGTGCTTTCCCTCAGCTCTTCAGCTCAAGGTGAGCACTCTACCACTTGAGCCACAGCACCACTTCTGGTTTTCTGGTGGTTTATTGGAGATGAGAGTCTCATGGACTTTCCTGCCTGGGCAGGAACCATGACCCTCAGATCCCAGCCTCCTGAGTAGCTAGGATTATAGGCATGAGCCACCAGTGCCTGGCTCTGTGAGACTCTTAACCCTAATAAACTACTCAGAAAAGGCCGGAAGTGGCACTTTGACTTAAGTGATAAGAGTGGTAGCTTTGAGCCTAAAAAACTCAGGGACAGCACTCAGGTCTTGAGTTCAAGTCCCAGGATTGGCACTTAACAATAAATAAAGTAAATATCCATGATATAGTTCAGTTCACTTAATACTTTTCAGGTATTGTGTGTATGTGCACACATGTTGTATGTATGTGTATGTGTGTGTTGGTAGTGGAACTTGAACTCAAGGCCTTGAGCTCTAACCTGGCTTTTTCACTCAAGGCTGGTGCTCTATCACTAAAGCTACACTTCAACTTCTGGCTTTTTGCTGGTTAACTGGAGTTAAGAGTCTTGCCAGGTGCCAATGGCTCATGCCTATAACCCTAGCTAGTCAGGTGGCTGAGATTTGAGGATCATAGTTTGAAGCTAGCTGAGACAGGAAAAGTCTGACACTTTTATCTCAAATAAACTACTCAGAAAAAGCCAGTAGTGCTGTGGCTCAACTGGTAGAGCACTAGCCTACTCAGAGATAGCACCCAGGCCCTGAGTTCAAATCCCAGGACAGGCAAAAAAAAAAGAGCCTCCTGGGATTTGTCTTTGTCTGTTCTGGCTGTTTACAGAGCAAGATTCTCACATCTCAACCTTCTGAGTAAGTAGGATTATACAGGCAGGAACCACTGGAGCCCAGCATGCATTCTCCAGTTATATGTAACATTACAATAAACCTTTTCTCCTGATAAGCACACTATGGCAGAAAAAACAGTAACTAATGCCAAAGTTAGATTATCTGGACAAGCATGGGGCACTGCATAAAGTTACTGTCTTCCAAGGACAGACAGCAATCCTTCTTTAGTAGTTCAGCTTCTTCCAGTGAACTCAAGCCAACATGACCCTATCGGGTTGCCTGGAGAGGGAAGGCTGTTTGCGTGGTTGCCAGATGGATACATTGGCCAGATGCAACAAGTGCGTGGGCTTCTCCTAAGCTTAGCATTCCTTCCTCTAAAATCAGATTTACACAGATTGTGGGCTTCCCTCTGAGGAGGAAATCATTGTGGTTTTTTTCCTAAGTTTTTTTTTTTTTGGTCCAGTCATGGGGCCTGAACTCTGGGCCTGGGCGCTGTCCCTCAGCTCTTCAGCTCAAGGCGAGCACTCTAAGCTTGAGCTACAGCGCCACTTCCTAAGGAAAGTATTTTTTAATTATAGTTTCCTTCTTCAGGGTATACAAATGTATATATATATAACATATGTGTATACATATATATGTGTGTACACATATGTGTATGTGCACATATGTGCCTATATATATACACACATATATACATATTCCATAATTGAATCTTCACTATCTTCAACATGTATCACTTTCTCTTGAATCTATTATTACCCCCCTTGTATCTCTCTTCTCTCCTCTCTCATCTCTCTCTCCCTCCTTCTTCTCTCTCTCTCTCTCTCTCTCTCTCTTTCTCTCTGGCAGTATTATAAGGGACTTCCACCTGCTAGGCATGTACTCTACCAATTAAGCCATGCACCCAACTTTTTTTGTTTTAGTTATTTCTGATATAGGATCTTATGTTTATGCTTGAGCCAGACTATTCCTTGATCTTCCTATTTACACTTCCTGAACAGCTGGAATGACAAGCATGCACCAGTCTTCTACACTAGTTCAAGAGACCAAAATAGAATTACTCATACTTAAGTTCCACATCTCCAAGAAAAAACTGGTTGTCTACTTGACCTTCTCAAATCAAGAGAGAAAATAAGAATAGCCAAATTCCCAATCTAGCATATGTCTACTATGTGTCTGACTTTATGCTGTGCCTCAAGCCATTTTTTGCAGGTAAGATAGTCCCCTAGTCCACCCTCACCCCACCTCAACATACACACTTTCGCAAAAAAGAAACACTATAGTGACCACTCAGCTTTTTGTTCTTTGCTCTTTTCAGTCCAATTGGCTTTTTGTTCTTTGCTTTCTTCGGCCCTTTTATGCCTATAAGGCCAAGCTCTTCCACTCAATGAATCAGAATATTCCATTGTATAGAATGAGGTACTGCTCAGTTCTAGAATAGCAGGTAAAACCCTACTAAGCAAGGTTGTAAAATTAAAACTTTTGTAATTTTGTCTTTTGACAATGCTATTGAGATGACTTAGGCTCAGGCTCTAAAATGGAGCTAGTCATCAGAAAAATGGAAGGTTGTAACTTTCAGCTCTACTCACCAATCTCTAGAAAAAGTAGGCTGGAGATCAAGCTCTAGAAAGTGTCCTGAGAGCAAAAGCTGAAGAGCTTCCAGATTACAGAATATCTAGCTAGCTATAAAACTTGGAGGAACAATGTACTGAGAGAGGGCCTAGGAGATATGCACTCTACTACCACACTATACCTCCTTACCTGGCATTTGTCTGAATCTTTACAATATCTTTTTTTTTTTTTTTGTCAGTCGTGGGGCTTGAACTCTGGGCCTGGGCACTGTCCCTCAGCTCTTCAGCTCAAGGCTAGTGCTCTCTTGAGCCACAACGCCACTTACAGTTTTCTGGTGGTTTATTGGAGATAAGAGTTTCATGGACTTTTCTGCCCAGGTTGGCTTTGAATCGTGATCCTCAGATCTCAGCCTCCTGAGCAGCTAGTATTACAGGCATGAGCCACCAATGCCCAGCTACAATATCTTTTACAATCAGCTATCAAACATAAGAAAATGTTTCCCTGAGTTCTGTGAGCAATTCTAGCCAATTAATCAAAAAAAAGGAAGGGGATCATGGGAACGCTGGTTTGTAGCTGTGGTCAGTCAGAATCTAGATTTGTGACTGACATCTGACTAGGAATTTTATGGAACGAAGTCCTCAGTCTGATACTATTTTCAGGGAGATCATCTAAGCACTGAATTAGTTATAGATACTCACTTCATGTTAGCTGGAGAATTACTCTGTATGTGAGAGAAACTCCTACACAGTAAAGCAAAAGGAGGGGCTTTTAACACAGGCCAAATATAAAGGATCTGCTGCAAATACTCAACTCTGAGATGGTTATCCTCAGTGCCAGCACTGTGTCTAACATGTAAAAGACACTCAATATTTCAATATTCATTTGACAACTACTAATTTAATGTCCCTTATAACCTGCTCTCCTTGGGCCTTCATTCCTCATCAGATTCTTACACAAAAACAACCACGTGGAGGAAAGAATAAAAACTGCAGAGTCTGTCAGATCAGAGTTCAACTTTCAACTCTGTCACTTATTAGAGGGTTTTTGTTTGTTTGCTTGCTTGTTTGTTTTGGTAATGGAGATTGAACCCTGGCCTTGCTCATGTAAACCAAGTATCCTACCACTTGAGTCATGTCCCTAGTCTCTTATTAATATTAACCTTAGAAATCCCTAATCCTTTCTGGGCCTCAAAAATCAGTAGCTCATGACTATAATCCTAGCTTCTCAGAAAGCTGAAATCTGAGGACTGAAGCCAGCCCCAGCAGAAAAATGTAAGACTCTTATCTCTAATCACCAAAAAGCCAGAAGTAGATCTGTGGCTCAATGTTGAACACCAGCTTTGAGCAAAAAAAAACTAAGGAATAAGGAATGACCATGTGGGGGTGTGGCCATTGGACAGTGTTTATTTAGAGTGCCTTGGACAGTTTTAAAGAGTGGTGGCCACATGAGACAAAAGAACATTCTTGTAACCTTCCCCATCAAAAATTTTCCCCAAGCTGCTAGAGCTCAGGATCACAGAAGAAAGAAAGATATCCATTAGTGATGGTGGGCTTAGTCAGGCTGGTCAAGGATGCATGATATAGCACATCAGAAGGAAGGTCCATTTATCATTCCAACTAGCCTGTTAAAGCCCAATCTAATGCTTTACAACTTACCTGTTGCTGCTGTTCCTTGGCCTTTCTTAGGCTGCTTTGGGGCTGTGTACTGAAAGAATTCATTTCCTTGGCCAGAAGTTGCATCATCCAATCCAAAAAGAGAGGCCAATCTGGCACTGTTAATAGAAAATGAAAATAAATTTTCATTGAACATATCTCAAGCCTGGAATCATAACAAAAGCTTCTAATAAATGAATGACTGTAAATCCCATCAACACAACACTGGAAGTGATAGCTAAGAATCTCTGAAATCAAGATTATATTTTGTGATCTGAAATTATCAGCTGACCTAATCTCTAAACCCATCTGATATTATTTCCAAAATATTTCTCAAACTCATTCCCTGTTCTTTCTCCCCTAGGTCAGGCCTCCATTACCTTTATCTAAGTTCAATGATCACAACAACTTCCTGATCCCCCAGCCTTAGTCTTGTCTGCTTCTTATCTCTTCCCCTAATTGCACCCACAGCAATCTTTCTTAAGGATACCTCACTATTACCAAGATAAAATCCAAACTCCACAAGACAGCTTTACAAGGTCCTTCAAGTTTTTACCTCCCCTCCTTTCCCCATCTTCATATTTGGCCATTTCTCATCTTCAACTGAGTGCTACAACTACTCTGAGAATCTCTGTATTTCTCACACAAGCCCTTTTCTTTGCATACCCAGAGCCTCATATATGGACTTCATATATGCTAGGCAAGTTCCTTTAACCACATGCTCTGCCCAAGACAAGATCTTTCAAATTCCAGTTTTTTGTTTTTTGTCGGTCGTGGGGTAACTCGGCTTGGGTGCTGTCCCCGTGCTCTTCGGCTCAAGGTGAGTGCTCTACCACTTAAGCCACAGCACCACTTCTGGTTTTCTAGTGGTTTATTGGAGGTAAGAGTCTCAGGGACTTTCCTGCCCGGGCTGGCTTTGAACTGTAATCCTCAGATCTCAGCCTCCTGAGTAGCTAGGATTACCAGCGTGAGCCACCAGCACCTGGCTTCAAATCCCATCTTTTAGACACTCTGCTGCCTCTACCTGAAACAGTCCCTGTGTTCCTCCTCTCCCCAGAAGTTACTTGTGATTTAGGTTACATGATTGTCCTAAGGCTCCTGAAGTTCTCCATATTTCATTCCTTCAAGGTATATCAGACACCACGCTAAATATTAGGTGTACACTGATGAGCACAACAGGATTCTATTTTCAAGGAGTAGTTAATCTAATGAGGGGATCAGACATTAATATATGATTGTAAATTATGAATTATGTAGCAGGGACAATGGTTATATGCCACTGTGGTCCGTAAGATCAGTAGAAGTTATGCAATCATTTATCAAATAACATATACTTGATCATTTATTAAAATCACCACTTGATTGCATGTTTTGCTCACAGTCTGACATATAATATACTTCAAAAGTGTTAATGAGGGCTGGGAAGGTGGCTCAGTGGTAGAGCACTTGCCTTGCATGCATGAGGCCCTGGGTTCCATTCCTCATCACCACATAAGCAGAAAAACCCAAAGTAGAGCTATGGATCAAGTGGTAGAGCACTAGCTTTGAGCTAAAGAGCTGAGGGAAAGTGCCCAGGCCCAGAATTCAGGCCCTGTGACCGACCAAAAACAAAAACAAACAAAAAAAAGTGTCAATGAATGTGTATGTCCCCTTCAACCCAGCAGTGTTGGTAGGTGGGGTCCAATGGGAGGTAGTAAGGTCATGGAGTGATTAACATTGAATTTTAAAATGGCTTGATTTGCAACAAAACAGCTTCTCCCAGATGATGGTACCTTGATTCTAGAGGGCTTTCCTGTCTCCAGAACTGTGAGAAATATAGTTATTTTCCTTATAAATTACTACTCTGTGGTACTCTGTTATAACACAAAATGGATTAATACAATAATGAACTCAAAGTCTAGTCCAGCTTGAGTTCATCTTCTCCAAAGGCATTCTAAGGTTTACTGTGTAAATATTCCAACTTCTGTACACATTTTTGGCCATTTTTAAACAACATTTACATTGATATGTACATCAGCATTTTATAAAATAAATTCAGTATGATTGAAAACAATTGCCTTGTTTTCTCAAAGAACCTAGGATAAGTTTCCTATAAATGGGGCCAAAATGTTTATTGTAAGGTCCAAGATATTTAAATGAGATCGCAAATATAATACTTGAAGGAAGTAGAACTGACTTAAATAAAACATTGACAAATGCTAATGGAATTTAGAAAAAAAAAAAAAACAAGATTTCTCCTTAGCCAGTGCAATCTAGGCAGATTCCCTAGAAGTAAAATTTTAGGAGAATTTGGCAATGCCTTTTTTTTTTGCTGGTTCTGGGTGCTGTCCTTCAGCTTATTCTGCTCTACTACTTGAGCCACAGCTCCACTTCTAACATTTTTTTGACAGTTAATTGGAAATAAGAGTTGCATGGACTTTCCTACCTGGACTGGCTTCGAACTATGATCCTCAGATCTGACTCCTGAGTAGATAGGATTGCCCAGTTATTAATGCTTTTTTTTTTTTGTCGGTTGTGGGGCTTGAACTCTGGGCCTGGGCGCTCAAGGTGAGCACCTTACCACTTGAGCCATAGCACCACTTCCAGCTTTTTCTGATTATGTGGTACTAAGGAATCAAACCCAGGGCCTCATGCATGCAAGGCAAGTGCTCCACCACTGGGCCATCTTCCCAGCCCGTAGTAATGCCTTCTTACAGGGGAAATTTTTATGAAACTTACAATCTAGTTAAGATTTGTTTATAAATGAATAATTGATTTTTAAAAAGAATGTCAAATGGGATTGTACAAGGTTCTAGGCTCAATTCTAGCACAACAACAAAAAATAAACCAGGGCAAATCACATCATTTAATAGATAAGTTATGGAAATATAAGTAGGGGTGCTGACTTGTTCCACCTAATGTTTAATACTCCTAACAGTAGGCAGAATCAACATTAGAATTTAGGCTTTATACATAGACTTTATATATAACTGCTGCTTTAAAAAATGCTTGTAGATGGGTGCCAGTGGCTTACGCCTATAATCCTAGCTACTCAGGAGGCTGAGATCTGAGGATCACAGTTCAAAGCAACCCTCGCAGGAATGAGGCTCTTATTTCCAGTTAACCACCAGAAAACCAGAAGTGGAGCTGTGGTACAAGTAGTAGAGTGCTTTTCTTGAGCTGAAGAGCTCATAGATAGAGCCCAGGCCCAGAGTTCAAGCCCCATAACCAAATTCCCCCCCCCCAAAAAAATGCTTTGTAAACTAAATGCTAATGGATCACACCTGTAATCCTAGCTACTGGGTAGAAAAGTCCATGCAACTCAAAGTGGAGGTGTGGTTCCAGTGGCAGAGCATGTCTTGAGCAAAAAAAAGCAAAAACAAAAACAATACAAACAAGAGCTCAAGGTCTTGAGTTCAAATCCCAGTACCATCACCAAAAACAAAACAAAACAAAACTTTGTATGGGTACAGGTGGTTCACACCTATAATCCTAGTTATTGAAGAGTTGGAGATTCAGAGGATTGTGGTTCAAAGATAGCCCAGGCAGCAAAATTTGTGATAAGTCGACTCCAAAATAGTCAGCAAAAAGCAGATCCGGAGTGTTAGAGCACCAGCTGAGCAAGCACAAGACCCTGAGATTAACCTAGTACTATAAAAAAAAAAAAAAGCTCTGTTTAAAAAAAAAAAAGTGGGCATGAGTTGGACATTGGTGGCTCATATCTGTAATCTGAGTCACTATTCAGGAGGCTGAAATCTGAGGATTGTGGTTAGAAGCCAGCCTGGGCAGGAAAATCTGTGGGGCTCTTATCTCCAAAAAGAATAAAAAAGATAGAAGTGAAGTTATGGCTCAAGTAGTAGAGCACTAGCCCTGAGCAAAAAAATAAAAAAGCTCAGAAATAATGTCCAAGCCCTGAGTTCAAGTTTCAGGACTGGAACAACAACAACAAAAAAAAGTAGGCATGAAGTTGGGCACCAGTGCCTCATGCCAGTAATCCTATCTACTCAGGAGGGTGAGCTTTAAGGATAAAAGTTCAAAGTCAGCCTGAGCAGGAAAGTTATGAAACTCTTTTTTTTAATTTAATTTTATTTGTGAACATACTGTACAGAGGGGTTACAATTACATGGCAGGATAATACGTACATTTCTTACCAAGCATTGCAGCCTCCTCCTTTGTTTACCCTTCACATCCCTTCCCAGCCTCCCCCCAGTTATGAAACTCTTATCTCCAATTAACCACCAAAAAGCCAGAAGTGGAGCTGGGGCTCTAAGCAGTAGAGCATCAGCCATGAGCAAAAGCTCAGGAACAGCTCTCAGACCCTGAGTTCATGCCCCAGGATCAGTTTTTTAAAAATGGGCGCCACTGGGCGCCCATGGCTCATACCTGTAATCTTGAGATCTGAGGCTCTCGGTTCAAAGCCAGCCTAGGCAGGAAAGTCAGTGAAACTCATCTCCAATAAACCACCAGAAAACCGGAAGTGGCGCTGTAGCTCAAGTGGTAGAGTACTAGCCTTAAGCTAAAGAGCTGAGGGACAGCGCCCAGGCCCAGAGTTCAAGCCCCGCGACCCACAGGAAAAAAAAATAGTATAATCTTAGTTATACAAGCAGCTGAAGCAAAAGGATCATTTAAGCCCAGGAGTTCTAGTGTAGCCTAGATACACAGTGAAAACCTGTCTCAAAACAAAACAAAGGGGTGACACTGATCAAGATTCATTGTATCCACACACTACCTATACTGTTGAATGCCAACTCTTTTGTACAGCTACTTAAAGATAAAACAAAAATTATAAAAGAAAAAACAAAAAGAATGCTTTGGGATTATTTTGCTGGATTGACTTTCTAACTCTAAAAATAATTTCTTGGGGGTAAGAACTGTATCTGTGCCTATCTGCATTGAAGCTGAATAGCATGCCTTTACCAGTCATTCACACATTTCCTTATTTCTATGTCACAATGGTAGGGAAAGAGCTAAGGCAGGAAAAAAGGAAAAACAAAAATAAACAACCTAATTATTAGTCTGTAGGTTAACCAGGGACTTTCAGAGGCCCAGAAACATGAAACGTAGACTCAGTCATCTAGACGTATCAGTCATTAGCCATGCTAGGCACTGATACTCTGTTTCTCTTAGGCTTAATATCCTATATAGGATCAAGTAAGTCATATAGTTAATTCAAGAGACTTGAAGCTTAAGCAAGTTCATTTGCAACCAATTGCAATTGTAAGAGAGGAACTGAGAGCTGCTTGTTCAGTGTCATATGATTTACTTCCTCAGAGAAACCAAAGGAAGAAACATCTAAACCATAGAATGTTAATGAAATGTTTCCCACTCTTGTTTTAAATTTCATCCGGTTTTCCTGGTTACTGTTGGGGAACAAATATTATCTGTATAGCTTCCTTTCTTTTTTGTTATCAAATCAGCTATTGTCTATGTCTAGACACAGTCACATGATTAGAATTCAAGTGTCTTGGATCCTAGATAAGCCTACTCATGCTCAGGAAAGCCAACTAGTTAAGCCAGGAAGAATTTATCTTGGACTAGGAATCTAGAAGGAACACCTGACTGTCATTGTCTACTTTGTAACTTTTAGTCAGCAGTAAACTGAGTGATCCCTGAAAGTCAGGAGTGTTCCTTTACAGACTCTCCCAAATACTTTCACATAACAATGTGCCCTGCGCATGTGGCTCACACCTATACTCCTAGCTACACAGGAGGCTGAGATATGAGGATCACGGTTCAAAGCCAGTCCGGGCAGCAAAGTCAGTGTGACTCTTATCTCCAAATTAACCACTAGAAAACCGGAAGTGGTGCTGTGGCTCAAGCGGTAGAGTGCTCGCCTTGAGCTGAAGAGTGCAGGGACAGCTCCCAGGCCCAGAATTCAAGCCCTAGGACTGACCAAAAAAAAAAAAGAACAATTAATGTGAATTTAAGGCTGTAGATGTGGCTTAGTTGTAGAGTACCTTCCTAACAGGCATAAGGCCCTGAGTTCAAACCTCAGTACCAACAAAAAAAAAAGTGCACATAAGGTAGACTGGGATAAAAAAAAAAACATTAATTCAAAAGATTCACAATACAGCAGCAGGGGGGTGGGACTATGTGGAATTTGTAGTGAAGGTTTAGTGTGAAACAGGAAAGAAAGTAAACAATGAATGCCCCAACACTAAAATAATTACAACTCAAAGTGGAATTAAATGGATACAAACAGTCTAAAGTAAAGGCAGGGGTGGAATAAGGTGGTGAGAGAGAAAATAATACTTAGGAGCTAGTCAGTGAGGGCCAAAAGGTCCTTTTTGACACCAGGTGAAGGTTGGTTCATTTATTTTATGGTCTTTCATGTCCTGATTCTCCATAGGGCTGAAAGCAACTTGAGGGTGAACACTCTTGGCACTTGTAGAATGATAGATTTATGTCGTTAGATCCATCACTCTTCAGTACATTGTTCATGATAGTGTGGCAGCTAACAGGTATTGTGTAGACAGAACACAAGGGAGTATAATTACTGGAAGAGGAAAACAAAACGCCTTACCTCTCTTTAAAGACTTCCCAGGTGAGCATACATAATCTTTGAGGGCAGAAAATAAGAGCCTACAGTGTCTCGCATTGGTTTTAAACCTTAGGGTTTACAAAATGCAATTTCATAGCTATTATCAAGGCACTTTCTGAGCACTCAATACAAGCCAGGTACCAGTACCAAGCAAAATGAACAACATAAGCAATGCCTGTGCTTACAAACACACACTGATGGGAATAAAGAAGAGGAAGCAGTCTATCCTGCCTGGGGCTGCGGAAGGGAAAGCACACGCATACACACAGAGAAGTGACAGCTGAGGTAGGCTCTGAAGGATGCTTGGCGCTGACACAACCAGGACTTGCTTCTGAAGTGCCATCGCCTTGTTCACAGAAAAGAGAAAGTCTCGTGTAGTTTCAGCTCACAGATTAATGGGCGCTGACTCCCATTCGAAACTCTCCAGACAGCAGTCTCATCAGCAATCACCCCCATTTCATTGGATGAGCTATGATTCAGGAAGGAAAAGGCGAACCCAGGGTCATACTACAATGGCCAAGGGAGATGCCAGGCCCAGAACTCGGAACTGCAGACTCTACGGTAGAGTTGCAAACTGTCCCCGGGTTCTAAGAAGCCCCAGCACCAGAATGGGGCAAGACCCGGAAGTGGAGAGGAGGCCAGGGAAGAGACGACCCCCCCCCCCCCACGGCTCCAACCATCCTCCGGCCGCTCTCGGCCGGGCCTTCCGGCTCCCGCTTCTCAGTCACTCACCCGCCGCTAGGCGAGAGGAAGTCTGTGTAGTCCTCGTCCTCAGCACCGAACATCGCGTCGGCGTTCGTCCTGTTGCACCCAGGAAGCCGGATGTTCCCAGGACCTGTCACCACCACCGTCGTAAAATGCCGCGGCAGCGCGCTGCTTTCCGGCAGGACAACTGGCACCGTGGCTTCTACCGAAAGGAGAAACGGGACTCTGGAAGGAAGGTGGAGCAAAGGCAAATGAGAAGGCGAGCGCCCCGTGACGTCAGGTCTCTCCAGGCCGTGGCGGGAGGGGTTGGAGTTCCGAGGCGCTGCGTGTGATTGGCCAGACGGTCCAGGGGGCGGGAAGAGGCGGAGCGAAGGCGGGAATCCTTCGGTGGCCTCTGTGGCAGTTGTGGACACGTCGTGCCGGACAGAACTCAAAGGGGCTTCTGAGAAGTCCTGAGCGGGGACGGGTGGAGGTTCCGAGAGGGCGGCGTTGGTGGCGGAACTCGACCTGGGAAGAAGGTAAGGCCTGCCCGCCCTCTCCTCCAATCCTGGCGTGTGCACCGTCCTTTCCCCTCCGTGGGACCGGGACCCTCCGCCGCTCTTCTCTGCCGGGCGGAAGGAGAAAGAATCCGGGACTACACATTGGGAGCCCCGAGCTCTGGCCTTGGCTTGCGATTGATAGAGTCGGCGTGACCTTAGACACGTTGTTTGCTGCCTCGGCTTCCTCGTCTCTGCAGCGGGTGGGGTTGCCCAGTACCTTCATGTGCCAGGCTGGTCGTGCTTTTCAACTTCGGGAGATCTTCTCCAAGTCCGGTCTCCTCATAATCCCAGAATTTGCACGTAAGGAGACGTAAGAACTCCAGTACCGGAGTGGCCAGCCCGAGGTCACACAGAGTAAAGGGCAGACTGCGTCCTCTGAGTCGGGAGTTAGCGCGCCGGCGTCCCGGTCCTTCAAGCG
Source organism: Dipodomys ordii (assembly GCF_000151885.1). Classification (NCBI taxonomy): domain Eukaryota; kingdom Metazoa; phylum Chordata; class Mammalia; order Rodentia; family Heteromyidae; genus Dipodomys; species Dipodomys ordii. The sequence goes on along the minus strand of NW_012267343.1, from coordinate 8,196,491 downwards.
CTGTGCACCCGTACCGAGGTGGCTATGTATTGCTAGACTGTGTGGCAAAAGCCCGGGGAGAGTCACGGTTCTAGAATCCATGCAGGTGAGATACAGAAGAGCTGGGATGTTCTGGAGGTGGATGATGGGAAAGAGGAAACTTCGAACGTGAGACCCTGTCTTCTTGCTTGATCTGGATTTGACTCTTGTCTCTCTGCCCCAGGCTCATGGTGGCGATTTTTTCTGCCCACTGTCTGTATGTCTTGCGTCTTTTGTGATTCGGGTGCCATCCTTGGGACTAATCTTGGGGTTCACCTGGCTTAGCCAAGGATAAAAAGATGGAGTGCCAGTGTAGGGACCATTTTCACAGACCTCTCTGGACTTCTTCTATTCCAGATTGTCCCTGATCCTTCAGGTGTCCCCAACCTACATGTTTTTCATCTTTTGGCCTGATATTGAAGTGATTGGAAGCTCCCTTCCCAAAGAATTTTGTACCTCTTGGCATTTCTCCTGTTGAACTTTTTATTGTAGTTTGTGTACTACTGAACTGTGAGTCTTCTTGCCCACAAGAGGTTCTCATTAATTTTTTATTAGATTGAATAATGGAATTTATTCTGGTTCCCTATTCCTTAATTTGCTCTCAGATTCTTTGGGGTTTTTTTGTTGTTTGTTTGTTTTGTTTTTGTTTTTGTTGTTCCCGTGTGTCCCAGAGAGCCCTGCCATGGCTCTTGCCTTTTATAGCCAGCTTCCAGAAAGATAAAAATGCTGTACTGGCTGTGAACTGTCTGGGTTGCTTAGTCTCTTTTGTTAATTGAAGTCGATTGTACTGTTGTCTAAAACTCTAGGGGAGGAGCATGAGGGGAATAGGAGAGTTAGAAATATTACCTGTAACTATAATTTTGATTTTAAGTAAGTTATTCCTTCCTATAACTGAGAATAGGGCTGCTGGTTTGCTTCTTGTATTTATTTTACAGATTAAGATGGCTAAAGCAGTGAAAGGTGAATGTTAAAGGAATAATGCAACTGAAATATAAGTACTAGAACTTGTACCAGTTATAGGAGCTCTATTTAGATTTGTACTTGGTTTGCTACTTCTGGAGTGGATTGAACAAGATAGGTACCATAATCCTTTCCAACTCTTCTCCCCAGTACTGATGTTCTCTAAAAATGCCAAAGGACCATTTGAGCTTTTATCTTGCATTTTGGGGTAGAATTGTTTTTCTCCAAGGTGTTCTTTAGGTTCTGGAATCCTAAAGTCTGCCTTTTTGGTGACTGGGACATCACCACCAGCCATACCCATGGCTGGTAATCACACTTTGTGATTTTCGTTGGCAGTATGAGGAAGAGAAAGATGGAGTATCTCTCCCAGATTTTCAAACTTGGCAGTGCAGGATTGGGTGCACCTGAAAAAAACATTGTGTTCTAAATTAGAGTATCCCCAGATTGGCAGTAATGAAATAGGAATTCCGGATACCTGAATTTTTGTCCTGGCTCTTCTGATTCACTCTGTGTTTGAGCCAGCTCCCTCAACACTGTGTACAAGGAAGTGACTACAAATGTAGTCACATCTACTTTGTGTCTGTAAGTAAGGCATAACCTTGATGTCAAGTTCGAATTAAGTATTTTGGTTCATTTGTTTTGCTTAAATATGTAGTGTATTGATAGATTCATAAAAGATGACTAGGATTGACTAGAAAGCGGAAATTGTACTTTTAATAATGCTTACATTATTAAATAATTTAAAATTTATTGCTTGAATAATTTCTTTCAAATCATCAGAAAATTTGTAAGATATTTCCATTTAATGTACAAGTGTATCCATACTAATCATACTAGTGAGTGCATGCATTTTATGATTAGTGAGGTTATAACCAAATTGTATCATAGAAACATGAATTGGATATGTGCTTGCTAGATTTGTATATTATTCAATCACTAAAAGCAGAAGACTATCTGAAATGAATTCAAGAAGTGTCTGAAAGCCTACTCTGTACCAAAGGTTCTATGGTGAGTGTTATGTAGGATAGGAAATGAGTAGTCCCAAAACAAAATAAAAAAGTAATAATTGCAGAATTTCAGAGGAGGAAGAGATCATATCTAGTTTGGAGGAGATTATAGGGTTAGGTAATAGATTTGGAAGAGAAATAGGACTCCAAGAGGAAGTAAGAAACTAGATTAAGGAGGCAACTTTGGCAAATATACAAAGGCAGGAAAGATGGTACAGACTAATAATACTGAAGTTGCCCCTCTAATCTGATGTACTTAGGGCCATTTGTTGTTAACTAAAAAATAAAAATGTTAAAACAGGAAATCATATAAGTTTTTGTTACACATATGTTTTACATATCTAATTCTAACTTAAAATATAAACATCCTTTGCCATTTTTTAACCTATAGCTATAGCTATATTTTTGGAATATGAGTTTCTGGGTTTAACAAACTATAGGCAAATCTTATCCCAGGCCTCTGTCTATTTTTATAATAGTTTTATTGCAGCACAGCCATCCTGGTTTATTTACATATTATTTATGGCTATTCTCATCCTTGAAAACATTCTCATCTTTGAAGAGTTTCAGCAGAAGCCATAGGGCCTATACAGTCTAAAATGTTTGCATTTGGCCCTTTACAGAAATGTTTGCTATTTGGCCCTTTACAGAAAGTTTACCAACCCCTGGTTTTCTTTAACATACAATGAATAATTAACTTAAAGCTATTTGCAAAGCAGCCTGAGTACAGCATCACTCAGAATCACTAGGTATTCATGAAATTTCTTCCAAAACTCTCACCGGTCTGACAGTATGACTCACCTTTATCTAGTCATTTGAAAACATTGAACTCCAATGTGTATAGAAGCACACAGCCAGAGAGGCTGTGTAAGATGATAATAATTGTATTTTAAAGCTCAGGAATCAAATTTCTTTGCTACTTAATACATAGGCCTTCGGCAAGTTGCTTATCCTTTGTAAGTAGGGGCAATGATAATATCCATTTTCTAGAATTTCTGTGATGATTGTATGAGTTAATTCATATAAAACACAAAGAATAATGCCAGGAAGGTAGTACCTAATCAGTTATTTGCTGCTGTCATTTTTCTTATTCACACTTAATTGTTTTGCATAATACTAAATCAAACTATAGATTGACAACAATAAGCACAACTGGCATAAATTGATCTGTGAGTAAACACAACTGACACCCTTGATAAGCACACACTTCACTAAGGGGAAGAACAGAAGTGTTGATCCTGTCATCTTAGAGAATTGCCTAACCAGTGTGTTCTCCATGCTAAGAGAGTTTTTCAGGATGGTTTCTAAGAGTGTAAGACGATAATGCAGAGTAGAAATAGATCAAAGTTGAAAAGGAATCAAAATCATATTTGCCAGTTACTTTGAAGCCCAAAAAGACAAGTTTGTACTTAGCTTGAGGCCAGACCCTATGTAAGAACTTTCTCCAGGGGTGGTATACACTTGTAATGCTAAATGGGAGGTATAAATAGGAGAATCATATTTGAGGCTGGCCCCAGGCAAAAACACACAAGACCCAATCTGAAAAATAACTAAAGCATAAAGGGCTAGAAGTATAGCTCAAGTGGTAGAGTAACTACCTAACTAGTACAAGTCCCTGAGTTTAAACTTCAGTACACTAAATTAAAATTAAACAAATGACATGATTATATTAAAAAAACATTCAAGTGGTTTAGGAATATATGAAAAGACAAAAGCTTCATCTAGCTCCACTCCATGTGAGTAGTCCCTAGAACGAAGGGGCTGTGAGGACTGACTGAGACAAGTGAAGCATGGTAATCACTACTAAGCACTAGAATGAATATTTAAATAAATAAATAAATAAACTTCAGTCTACTCTCTCTTTGGATTATAATCTCAATTTTGAGTTGAGAAATAAATTGGTTGCTCAGAAAGTACAAGTTTATATTCTAAGTCCCTGACCCTTAACTCTGTACTTTCTGTATAACAGGGAAAAGATGGCAATTATCACTACAAAGCAAATGTTTACAGTGATATGACATCAACTAGTAGAAGTCAGGTGAGTGAGTGTCCTGGGCAGCCAGCACCCAGATAACTCCACCATTTAAATTGGCCAGGCTGCCATGGCTAGGGGAAGGGGAGTGGCAGCTGGAGGAAGTTGCTGATGCCTGTACTCCCACATGGAGCTCTTGGCATAACAAAGCCATTTTAAAAACTCACAGGTGTCCTGTAGTTTGTGACTAAGTGTATAACAAGCCATCAAAAGTCTTAATACTTGATACATTACAATGACCCGTTTATGCCAAAATAAACCTTAGAGTAGGTACTAGGAAGGAAATGCTTTTGAAGTTCCATTGCTTTGAGTAATACCATTTCATAATTTAGGTAATTTCTCTAAGCAGAGGAGGGGCCCATCCTTAGGAATACAGAGCCCTGCAGAGAAGGAAGGGGTTGAGAAGGATCCACCCTACCTCTTTTTCTTTATACAATGACCCTTGGGTTTTGTATACAAACTGCTTTTGTAGGCTGACATGATGCAATACAGCAAAATGAGATGGAAAATGGCCTCTCTAAAGTAAATATGAGAAATGGCTTTGAAGGAACACATAAAGAGCACAACTCCAGTGATTGCATGTTAAAGGAGCTTCTTTAGCCAGGTCCAGTGACTGTTGTTTTCAACCTGTGATCTTATATAACTGACAAAAGGTTTAAATATGACCTTAGTCTGCCTTTGATTATAGCAAGAATATAGTTAAAGAAATTGTTTGAGCCACGCAGCTAGCTACTGAGGATCTGAGGATCGTGGTTCAAAGTCAGCCGAGGCAGAAAAGTCTGTGAGACTCTTATCTCTAAAAAGCTACTCAGAAAAAGCTGGAAGTGCTGCTGTGGCTCAAGAGGTAGAGCCACTATCCTTGAGCACAAAAAGGCTCAGGGACAGTGCCCAGGCCCTAAGTTAAAACCCCAGGACTGGCAAAAAGAGAGAAATTGGCAAAAATAGAGAAGAGAGAGAGTGTGTGTGTGTGTGTGTGTGTGTGTGTGTGTGTGTGTGTGTGTGTGTGTGTGTGTGTGTGTGTGTGTGTGTGTTTATAGATCTGGCTACCCAATATTCTTTAATTCTTTATATTAGACTATGGAAAGCTATATACTTTAAATGATATGAAAATGAGAAGTAGGGGTGATTTTGATGCTTCCTTTTTATACTTTAGAATTAGAAAGTGTTTGGAATATATTATTCTATTTGATCCTTACAAACACTGTGAGGTTGGCAAGGTAAATTTTTATTTCTATTTTGCAATTGAAAATAGTCCTCCTTGAATGTGGGTGATTTACTTAATGGCACGTGATTATTATGTGGCACACTTTGATACATACTCTGATGCTGCTCTACTTTCATACTTGGTATGGAACACTGTGAAGTCTCACATAAATCATACTAGAGTTGTTACAGTTAGTGGACTGCAAATGCATGTGGACTACAAAAGGTCCAATAAGAGAAAGAAAGGGTGCATCTCATGACTGCCTTATTCCAGGATGTGGCTTAGCCAGCAACAAAAGGCAGCAGAATGTGGAATATAGTACTGGGAGATCCACTCCCTATTGGACTTAGGCCCTTGTATCATTGCATAACTAACAGACCTTTTCAGTTTGTTTGTTTGACATATCAAATTTGAGTTGTGCTTTTCGGACCAGACAAATAAAAGCTTTGAAAAGCCTTTGTGAAGACCGTAGTTGTATACTTAATCTTCTTTAAACAGAGGGGTGAGAGAGGGCAAGAGAAATAAGAGCTTCTATGTTATTTGCCACCAGAACAAGATATATAAAGCTCAGAAACCCCTCCTATTTAGCTTCCCAGCAAACCATCTGAGGAAATGAGAACAGAACCTCATTTCAGCAGCAGATGCTCATTCCACTAGAGCATATATTAGTGTCATCTTCATGTGATTTGGTTTTCTCATCTTTAAAATAAAGGGATTGGACTTGATAACAATTTTATTTTATTTTATTTTTTTATTGTGAAAATATTGTACAGAGGGGTTACAATTACATGGGCAAGATAATGAGTGCATTTCTTTTTTTTGGTGGGGGGGGGGTTTGAACTCTGGGCCTGGGCGCTGTCCCTCAGCTCTTCAGCTCAAGGCTAGTGCTCTACCACTTGAGCCACAGCTCCACTTCCGGCTTTTTTCTTTTTTCTTATGTGGTGCTGAGGAATCGAACCCAGGGCCTCAGGCATGCAAGGCAAGCGCTCTACCACTGAGCCACCTTCCCAGCCCATGAGTACATTTCTTATCAAGCATTTGTAGCCTTCTCCTTTGTTTCCCCTCCCTTCCCATCCTCCCACCGCCCCCCCCCAACAATTTTATTTTTAAACAGAAATAGCGTATGTGCTTTCCCTCCCTTTTTAAGTTTTTTTTTAAAATAAATTTACTGTTTTCATTTCATAATGTATCTTAGAGATTATTCTATATCAGTGACTAGGTCTTCATCATACTTGTTTATGGCTACAAAGTATTCCCTTTTACAGAAATAGGCTAGCTTGTTTAATCAGTGTCCTACGGATAAGCATTTTGGTTGAATTTTCAGTGTTTTGCTATTACAGACAGTCTGTACTGAGTAACTTTGTATATTTAAGAATTCACAGCAGTGCTGGTGCCTCATGCTTATAATCCTCAGTACTCCTGAGGCAGAGATCTGAGGGTCACAGTTTGCAGCCAGCATGGACAGAAAAGTCTGTGGGACTCTTACCCCCAATAGACTATTAAGAAAAAGCCATAAGTAGTGCTGTTGCTCAAGTGGTAGAGTGCTAGTCTTGAACACAAAGAAACTCAGAAACAGTGCCCAGGCCCTGAGTTCAAGCCACAGGACCAGCAAAAAAAAGAAAAGAAAAGAAAAAGATTTCACCGTGTGTCAGTATATCTGTACAATAAATACTTAGAAGCTTGGGTCAAAGATGATATGCAGGGGCTGGGAAGGTGGCTCAGTGGTAGAGCGCTTGCCTTGCATGCTCGAGGCCTTGGGTTCCATTCCTCAGCACCACATAAGCAAAAAGAAAAAAGCCGGAAGTGGCGCTGTGGCTCAAGTGGTAGAGCGCTAGCCTTGAGCTGAAGAGCTGAGGGACAGCGCCCAGGCCCAGAGTTCAGGCCCCATGACTGGACCCAAAAAAAAAAAAAAAAAGATGATATGCATCAGATTGGTAACTAAAGAATTTTAATTTTAATCTGTAAAATTGTAATTGCCAATGCGCAATGAAAGAGATGGAGAATATCGTTTTATTGATATTATCTCTTAGCTTTTAATCTTATTATTCAGAGACTAAGTCTGAAGAAAAGGCTGGATAGATAACTTTATCAAAATTATGTTGCTTTAAAAAAAATTATGTTGCTTTGCAAACTGCACTAAAGTCATCTACACCATAAGTCCTATAGACTTTTCTTGTGCTTTTCAGTATGACCTTCCTCAAGAGCTCATTTGTAAGATAATTATTATAAACTAACAGCAAATTGATCTCTCAAAGATTCACTTTTGATTATAGCCCATGTAAGGAATGAAAACTTAAACAAAAAAGCCTCATATCTGTTTGTTCAGTGATTTTTACTACCTTCCCAGATGCTTTAATGATGAGGTGAGAACTCTGTGAACTGTGTGATACCATCACCATCTCTTGCCTTTGCGGGGTCAATAAAACAAGTTAGACTTGAGTCCTACATGCCTTCTAACCAACCTACCAACTTTCCCTCCTCCTTTCACTACCTTAATCCTCCTAAGTGCCATTAAGTCATTTATGATACTTGTTCTGTTCAATGACATGTTCAGTCCCTATTCTTTTTGTCTCTCAGTTTCCTGTGGCCCCTGGGACACAAGGCCTTTCTGCTTTGCTATGGCTCTAAGGTGCCATATCCTTCCTTTCCCCATCACTGCTTGACTGACACACCTTTCAGCCCCACCCCCATGTGTGTAGAGTATGTTTCTGTAAAGGAAGGTAGACCCAGGTAACTCATAAAGGGGAGTAAATGTCTCTTTAATTAAATGCACACACACACACATATAGCTCAGGCTCCCACTGGCATTCTTGGAGCTGCAGTTAAAATTTTAGAAAATTGCTGGGTGCCAGTGGTTCACGCCTCTAATGCTAACTACTCAAGAGGCTGAGCTCTGAGGATCACAGTTCAAAACCAGCCTAGGCAGGAAAGTCTGTGAGACTCTTATCTCCAATTAACTACCAGAAAACTAGAAGTGACACTGTGGCTCAAGCAGTAGAGAGCTTGCCTTGAGAGCTAAAGAGCGCAGGATCAGCACCCAAGCCCAGAATTCAAGCCCCACAACTGACAAAAAAAAAAAAAAAAAAAGGAAAATTGTCAGGCACCAGTAGGCCCACACCTGCAACCTTAACTACTCAGGAGGTGGAAATCTGTGAGCTGCAGTTCAAAACCAACTCTGGCAGGAAAGACTGAGAGACTCTTATCTCTAATTCACCACCAAAAACAAAAACAAAAAAAAACAAGTGGAGCTGTGGCTCAAGTGGTGGAGCATCAGCCTTGAGTGATACAGCTAAGGAACAGTGCCTAGACCCTGAGTTCAAGTCCCAGTACAATCAAGAAAAAAAATTTTTTTAATTACTTGCTTTTTCTGGATATGAAGGTAGTGATACTGAGTTATAACATCAATTCAAACATAGGAACCTAATTCCAATATGTGCCCTTATTTTATATATATATATATATATATATATATATATACACACACACACACATATACATATGAAATCTTAAAGATTTAGGTGAATATTAGATGAATAAAGAGCTCCCTTTATAACTGAATGCAGCTGTATATTTAGATGATACACTGCCTAATGTTCTTTTCTGATTTTTGAATAATCTTGTCAATGGACTGTTTTATATGTTCATAGTCTGTGGAATAGCCCTGACAAACTCCAAAACAGTAGCTAAACAGAAGTACATTTCCTATAAGTTATAGAGGACTGAGTTGTAGACCCTAACATGCAGAAAACAGCCATGAAAAAGTTTCTTTCCTTCATTATGTATGTGGTTTCTGCAATATTACAGGTATGTTGTGCTTTGTTATAGGGTACAATTATTACTACTACTATTTTTTTTGAGACAAGGTCTCACTGTGTAGCCCATGCCAACCTTAAATTAATAATCCTCCTGCCTTACCCTCAAAAGTGCTGGCATTATAAGCTTGATCAACCATGCTGGGCTTATTATTATTAAGAAACTAGAATGTAGAAAAGATGGACAGACTACAGACTAATATATCATATTTCTGTTTCAGAATGGAATTTTGAACTCATCCCTTTTCCTTCCCCAAATCCTAGTGAGATTGCCATAGAAATATAATAAGAAAAGGTGCTGGTGGCTCATGACCATAATCCTAGCTACTCAGGAGGCTGATATCTGAGGATCATGGTTCGAAGCCAACCTGGGCAGGAAAGTCCCTGAAATATTTATCTCCAGTAAATTACCCCCCAAAAGCTTTAGGTAGTGCTTTGGCTCAAGTGGTAGAGTGCTAACCTTGAAGCCCTAGGATATACCCAGGCCCTGAGTTCAAGCCCCAGGGGTAGTTTTTAAAAAAAAAAAAAAAAGCATCTTCCCCAATCAGAAAATAGTTAGAAGCTTAGAGAAGCTTAAGCATTTATTCTATCAGAATTAATTTGAAGAAAGTGGCTGAGAATATGATCCACTTAGGTGAAATAAAGTTAAGTGGCTAGAATTCACCAGTATACCCTAAAAACCCCCCAACTGAAAATAGTGATTACAGATAAAGAGTTGGCTATGTGGGTAATTGGTGGGCAACAAATCAAAAGATTTGGGAAATTCTGCCTATGTTGAGTTTAGAGAGAACAGTCAGTTAAGTAATAACAGAGCTGGGTGTCGGTGTCTCAAGCCTGTAAATCCTATTCAGGAGGCTGAGATCTGAGGATCACGGTTCAAAGCTAGCCCAGGCAGGAAAGTCCATGAAACTCTTATCTCCAGTAAACAGCGCTAGCCTTGAGTTGAAGAGCTCAGGGACAGCGCTCAAGCCCAGAGTTCAAGCCCCACGACCGACAAAAAGAAAGAAAAAAAAAGAAGTAATAACACTGAACTTCGTGGGAGAATTTACTGTTTGTGGAGGCTGGGCTTGAGTGAAGGCTGAAATGAACATTGTCCTGGTGTAGGTGATATTGCACCCCTCCTCCCAGGAAACTGCAACTCAGTGAACTCCTAATTATAACTTAAAAAAAAATCCTATGAGATAGATTAGTTTTATTATCCTTATTTTAGAGCTGAAGCACAGAGGTATTAAGTCATTTGCCCAGAGGCTCACAACCATTTAAGTATAGTTTTACTAGTTAGAGGGAGGGTATGGATCCCTATCTATTTGGAGAGTGGCTAAACCAACAAAAGGGAAAATGTCATCTCTGCCATAGCTTCCTTTTCCTATTTTTTTGTTGTTGTTTTGTTTTGTTTTCAGGTTTTTTGTTTGTTGTTGTTTATGGTGGGCTATTCAGGATTTCAAACCAAATCCATCTTAAAAATGGAGTTGTTGGTTAGGGACAGATAGATGAGCTGGGAGCAAATTAATTTCATTAATTATGTTAAGAATTATACCAGTTTCTTCATGTAGAAGGAATTAAAAGTCTCAGCATGTTAGTAATTGTGAGGGTGTTTTAGGGGATTAGAGGTGGGGAGTGGCATTGAAGTGAGAAGAGATGGTTAGAGGGTGAACCAGACCAAATACATTGCATCTGTGAATAAAGATGGCAGAAGGAAGCTCACTGAGAACTGTGGAATAATTGGGGGTGGCAAGAATGGGGAAAGAGGGTCTGATTAATGCACAATGCACCGTAGATGCCTAGGTGTAATACCATGGTGAAACCCTCTCAGTGGACATGTACTTTTTAAAAAAGTGAATGGCAGGAATGTAAAACAGGTCCTAGCTGAGGTGTGGCTGCTAGCAGAAGTGGGAGGGTGAATGGAGAGGCTAAATATGGACAAAATACTTTATGGACATGTGTGAAAAATGGAGCAGTGAGGCTTGTTGAGAATGGTTGTGAAGCAAGGACGGGGAATAAGGACAGTGATGGGGTGAGAGACCCCCTATTACAACTATTTGATGTTAATAAAAATGTGGAGAGCTGGGCACTGATGGCTCACTACCATAATCCTAGCTACTGGGGAGGCTGAGCTCTGAGGATCACGTTCGAAGGGAGCCCCAGCAAGAAAGTCCATGAGACTCTGATTATCTTCAATTAACCACCAGAAAACGGAAGTGGCACTGTGGCACAGAGTGATAGAAAGCTAGCCTTGAGCAGAGAAGCTCTGGGCCAGTGCTCAAGTCCCCCAGCTGACACACACAAAAAAAGTGGAAACAGTGCACTTATTATTTTAATTCTGTCTATTCAATCCTGTACTTTCAAAACTAATGTAGAAAAGTAAAACGTTAATTCCCCCTTCATGTGGGACTTAAAGATTTTACTCAAATTGGTTTTAAAATGTCTTTGAAATCCTAAAACTATCCAGTATATTACGTGGTAGTGTGTATGAATTGTTTTAGCCCTGTGTCCTTGCCCTGTGACATCTCAAAATAAGCACGTGCTTTCTTCAGTTCTTGGTTAATCTTGGCTCCCTTTTTTTTTTTCCATTTTTGTTTGTTTTGCTTTTAAGCTCTCACTTGTGAAACATCCACATCCCAGATCCTGTATGTAACATTCCCCCTTACCCAGTAGATGACTGAAACTGAAATCTCAAGTAGTACCAGCCCTATGCATGGTTTTATACCTTCTCACCTGTGGTAACATTGAATTTATAGATACAGGAAGAGGGAAATGGCAGCAATAATAAAACTGAACAATTACAGCAATATGGGAAATCAAAGTTAGTTGATTATAGCCTGACTCCCACTTCTCTTTTTCTCCAAGAATGTCTTTTAGTGTGTTGTACTCACCCCTCAAACCACAGAAAGTATAATTATGACTAAAGAAGCGTTGTCTGTATTGTACATCTGTGTAATTCAGAACTATGGTTCTCAAACAATGGCTTAAAAATTTTTGTATTGCTTGATAAGTATCTAAGTATCTAATTTTGAGGTTCCACTCATGATAGAGTGGGATCCATTATTCTCCTCCCTTCCTCCTTCCCTCTCCCCTTTTTTTCCCCTCCTTCCTTCCTTCTTTCCTTCCTTCCTTCCTTTTCTCCCTCCCTTTTTCCCTCCCTTCCTTCCTTCCTTCTTTCCTATGTCTGTCTTTTTTCCCTTTCTTCCTTCCTTTCTTTTTAATACAAGGTCTTGCTATATAGCAAGACTGGCCTCAAATTCTTGATCCTCCTAACCTTGAATCCGTAGTGCTAGAATTACGACATGCACCACCACATAATTGTTATTTTTAGTCAAACATTCTTGATGATTCTGATCTAGGTGTTCTTGGGCTATACTTTGAAAATCACCTGAGTTAGAAGGGAAGTAATTTGCTTTCTTTTTTTTTTTGGAGGGGGGGCAGAGAGGAGGGTTCAGTCGTGGGGCTTGAACTCTGGGCCTGGGTGCTGTCCCTGCGCTCTTCAGCTCAAGGCTAGGCTAACGCTCTACCACTTGAGCCACAGCGCCACTTGCGGTTTTCTGGTGATGAATTGGAGATAAGAGTCTCACAAACTTTCATGCCCGAGCTTGCTTTGAACCGTGATCCTCAAATATCAGCCTCCTGAGTAGCTAGGATTGCAGGTGTGAGCCACCAGTGCCTGGCAGTAATTAACATTTATTTTTTGCTATAAGTTATTAACATGTCAGTTGCTTTCATATGTATATTTACATTTCATATTTATAATATTGTGAGGTTTTATTATCTCAGTTTTATGTCTTCATATTGTTCCCACAAACTTTTAATAACTTGTACTGAGTTCCAAAGATGGCCTACAAAAGACTCCAGAACGGGGAGGGCATTTGCTATTTCTCCTTGGCAAAGAGCCTCTCAGAGGAAATGATTGTTGAAAGGTGATGAATCGGAAAATACTAGCTGTATGAAATGTGTTTGGTAAGTAAATCTTAAGTCCCATGAAATGTTAAGAGTGCTATAAAGTATATCAGGTCATTCAGACTGCATTTAGAGCCAGGCACCAGTGGCTCACGCCTGTAATCCTAGTTACTCAGGAGGCTGAGTGGTGGTTCAAAGTCAGCCCGGGAAGGAAAGTAAGTGAGACTCTTGAACACAGGGCTTTAGGCTTCCTAGGCAGGCACTCAATCCATTGAGCCCTTTTTGCTATTGTTATTTTTTTAGGTAGGTTCTTGTAATTTTACCTGGGCCAGCCTGGGACCATGGTCCTCTTCTGATTGCCTTTTGCACAGCTTAGATTACAGGCATGGACTACCATGCCTGGTATATTTGTGGAGATGGGGGTCTCACCAACTTTGTTTCCCAGGCTAGCCTTAAACTAATTCCTCCTGATAACAGCCTCCTGGAATTATATATGTGAGAGCCCCCATGCTCTCTTTTGTCACTTTTATGGTCAGAGGTTATGTAGAATTAAGTATACTACAATACAGCAAAGTTATCCAGTTCAAAACATGAAAAATGCTCAGATTGAGAAAGTGTTTTACTCAAAGAATTCTGCATGATGAAAATGCACTAGAATCCAGACTGGACTCAGCCCTGTCTTTGAAGCAGAGCATTCACATGTGGAGTTAACGTAAATCTTACCCTAGTCACGATGGTGTAAGGGAGGGATAAGTAAGAGTAGGGTTTATTTTTATCTGTTGAAGGGTCCAGGTCTGATACACATTGTGTGGTGTAGTACAAGTGTGTTAAACACTTGATGTGTGTCATATATGCTGCTGTTCATGCTCCTGATACTCAGCCTACCGTCTCATTTATTTACTTAGCTAGCAAGTACCAGATTTGAGTTATTTATGTAAGTGCTGTTGAAATCAGTTTAACCTCCCACTGCCATCCTTATGAACCAGGACATTTATAAGAAATGTCAGTGGAAGACTGAGTTAGAATTCTGCAGAGCAGGACTTGAATACGATCCGACTGCAAACTAACAGTTGTCTGGAAGTTTACCTCACCTGCAAAGAGTGACGTATGACTTTAGTGGCCCTTACTGTCAAGGAATACCTCTTACTAGTGCTTGTATAGCATTCTTTGGTTTTGTCTTTGACTCCATATTATAACCCAGATATTAGATTGCTTTTATTCCCCTAATGTTTTTTAAAATGACATTAGCCCATGGCTGTGTAAGGGTTTGCTTTTTCCTTCTACATATCAGCCTCACAGAAGAACATATACAGGAAATACTCTAAAGGAAAAACAACTAAAGACAGAGTCAATGTTTAAATACCTCATTTAAAACAAAGCTGCTAAAAATAAAAAATAAAATAAATAAAATAAAACAAAGCTGTTAGATGCCAGTGGCTCATACTGTAATGACAGCTCCTTGGAGGGCTGAGGATTATTGCCATTCTTGGCCAACCTGGGAGAAAAGTTTGTATAACCTCTTCTCAACTGATAGCTGACTGGAGTCACACACACACACACACACACACACACACACACACACACCCTCAACTGATAGCTGACTGGGGTCACACACACACACACACACACACACACACACACACACACACACATCCTAGCTACATGGGAGGTTAATGGCAGGCTGGAATAATTGCAGTTCCAGGAAAGAAAAGCCCTTGAAACTCCAACTCATTGGAAGAAACTGGGCATGGCGACATATGCCTGTCACTCCAGTTAGGACAGGATGCCTAAAATAGGCCGATCACAATCCAGGTGCACATCTGGGAAGGAAGTGAGATCTTATCTCAAAAACAACCAATATAAAAAGGGCTTCAGGTGTGACTCTGTAGTACAGAGACTGCCCAGCAAGTACAGTGCTGTGAGTTGAAACCTTAATACTGCCAAAAAAAATAAAAAGCTCAAGGCATATTGTAAAACTCTCTGCTATTGCCCTTGAAATAAAATTTAGACCCATTACAATGTCCTACAAGGTCTTCTTAATTGATATACTTCTTGTCTGTCTTCAAGTCTCTCAGGTCTTTCCAATTCTTAGTGAGATTCTGTGACCACAAACTAAGAGACAGGCACTCCGGTTTTTTCAAGCAATTGACGTATAGATTCTGAAGAAATGACTTATCCATCTCTTCCCAGGTCTACTTGAATAAACTTTACCTCTTAGCTTGGTCAAAAAGCATCCAAGAGTGTTCTGGAAATGTCTGTAGTTGATGAGGAGAAATGCCTAAATTCAGCGGTTTCTTTTACCTTTCTTGTCTCTGTACCATTCTATCAGCATGATGACAGAAACAGGTATAGATTTATTTTTAGTCCTAAAATCATTGTAGGACAGTTGATAAGATCTGGTCCCCAGAATAATTGGAAAAGGCATAACATGTTATAGATATTTAGAGATCTTAGAACTGGCTCTGGACGATGTGGAAGACTTGTTGCAACAGAGGTTGGAAAGATGGACATTGCAGGCTGAAGAAACAAGTGTGGGATATGTCTGAGGGGTCTAGAAACCTTCCTTGTCAGGCTGGCGTGGCTGGAACACAATGTTCATGTAGGCAAAAAGGTGGGTTGTATTCTTTGCATTAAAGATTTGTGATTTCATGCTGGGCCCATCAGGAAGACAGGTCCATCAGGAAAAATCATAGTAACAGAGCTGCTGATGGTTAAAAGCAAAGGTCAACTGAATAAATCTCCTGTTACTGGGGATTTGAAAAAGTGGCAAAGTTGTGACATTTATGATACTGAGTAGAAAGGAAGACAAGTTTAATGGAGAATAAAGTCTAGACAAGAAGTGAGGAATCCCAGGTTCTGGCTGAGTTTTCTCCATGGCTCTCCAAATTCAGGATTGAACAGGTTGTTTGAGCTCTCTGTGCTATATTTCTTCCATCTTAGAAGGAAAATATGTTGTGAAGATAAAATAAAATAATGTAATAGAGTTGGATTTATAGGAAGGATGTATCATTGTTTCTTTTTATGTTTTATTTGTTCAGGTTCTGTGCAATTTAGTAAATGTACAAAGTAAACTATTTTTTAACTTCATTTTATCTTACACTTTGCCTCATGAGTAGCTAAAATTAACAAGCGTGAACACTGGTACAGGCTACTAACTTACATTTTGAATAGTTTCAAGCCCATCAGATATAATTAGGTAACACTGCAAACACATTAAGGTGGTAGAGGAAATTGAGGTTTGCCTGGTATGTCATTAAAACATTAAAGAATTTGTCTTTTTTTTCTTCTCTCCCCCACGAATTTGTCTGTCTTATACCTAAGTTTTCAAGGGAAACATGCAGAAAAAAATTCATTTCTGAAAACACCGTAATCTACCTACTGTTTGTAGAGTATGAGGAAATGTGGAAGATCTAGAAATAAATTAGACAGGTTCTGCTTGGACCTTACCATCTAATCTAATAAGAAGGACAGGGAAAAAGAAGCATTTTCTGTTCTGAAAACCGAACTGGAAAATGTAGGATTAAGTTTCAGCTCTGGGTAGAACTCAATTAATCACATAATCTCTGTTGTTTTTACAGCTAAGGAAAATGAAGCCCAATTAAATGTTTGCCATCCATGTCTCTTTTATGTTTAAACTCATTTGTTCCCTTTATTTTGTTGATTACTTGGAGTAGTGTAATTCATTCATGTTTGTCCAGTAGACTTAAGTGACCTAGGGGTTGGACAATGGGCATTTTACAAATGAAACGACATTGGCATTGAAAACGACAGCCCTTGATGGCTATGGAAGTCATCGTGTACTCAGCAACTCTAGGATCTGTCTTGCCCCAACAGGTTTCTCACCTCTTTGGCTCAGTCTAAGTAGCTTAATAAGGTGCAATAATGTGGACAGATGACATTTAAGATAGAAAGAGGGTGACTTCAAACCAGTATCTAGAAATGGAATAGAGGTTTTTTTGGATCATCTTTTTAAAAAATACTGTTATTATCTTTTAAGTAGTTGTACAAAGGCGTTGCCATTCAGAATCAAATCCCAGGATTGCTTTCTCTTTTCATAGACGCAGAGAACCATTTTTAGAGCAGCTCCTGAGTTCCTGTCCTTCTTGCTTAATCAAGAGCTTCCAAGTGAAAGAGCTACTCCCACTAATTTATAGCTGCTCTTTCATTCTTTTAAAAACTTGTCAATCTATGCAGCATTTCTTGTTTGCCTAGATCATTGGCGAATCATAAATGAAGGTCCTTGAAGTTTTAAGTGATTGTTTGATGTAGTTTTGCCCTTTATGTGTCTGGCCGGTTAGTTACCTTTGATGCAGCCCAGAAGTCTGAGACACATTATGAGTAATTCAGTCACATAAATTCTGTGTGAAAAGCACCAATCTGCACCTCTATACAAATTATTTGAAGTAATGCTCACTTTGGTAGATGTTGAAGAAAGAGAAAATGACATCATAATTATTAAAACTCTGTAAATCACTAAATTCTTAGCCAGTTCTATCAACATCTTAGTCCAATTAGTGCTATGAAGAAAAGTGAAAATTTGTAGTATTATCAACAGAAGCAAAAAAAAAATTGTACTATTATCAACAGAAGCAAAAAGCCAGAAGTTAAATGGTGGTCATTGTTTTATAATTTTATAATTTTTTGTAAGTATCTTGTGTTTCTGTGTGGTAGAGATAATGTGGTGATAAAGAGTTTCTGGAGAAAAAAAATTGTTTTTGAAACAGCATCTCCCTATGTAGCCCAAGCTGGCCTGGAACTCATGCTTCTCCTGCCTTAGCCTCCTTGAAGAGCTAGGATTACAGGAGAGTCTACCATGCCTGGCTCTAGTTTTAGGAAATTATTCTCAGTTATGACTGAGGAGTTATGACTGCCTACTATATCCATTTCTATCACTTGGCAAATTTACTCTGAGAGATATGTATATGTTAGAATGTCTTTTTGTTGTTGTTGTTGACCTGACCTGTTTTCTCACCTTCACTAATCATTTTACTTCTTTTTTTTTTTTTTTTTTGCCAGTCCTAGAGCTTGAACTCAGAGCCTGGGTGCTGTCCCTGAGCTTCAGGTTCACTTGCAGCTTTTTTTGGTGCTTAATTGGAGATAAAAAGTCTCATGGACTTTCCTGCCCGGCTAGCTTCAAATCACAATCCTCAGGTCTCAGCCTCTTGAATAATTAGAATTGTAGGCATAAGCCACCAGCATTGAGCATTATTTTTTAATACATTTGTGAGGCAGAAATTCTAGAGTCATACATTTCTGCCATTTCTAGCTGAGATCTGTGATTTACTCAATCCCAATTCCTTTTATAAAATGAATCAATAAAATTGTCTATTTAGGACTTCTGTACCCCAAGAAAGGCACAGATGAAGGGAAAGCAGCTAAAATATCCAAAGGGAGGTTATGCAGTTGTGGTCCTACAATTACGTTACTATTTCTGAAAGTCCATTTAGAAGTGTGAGGCCAAGACCTAGGGAACAGATAGACTATTGTAGCCTTCAAAGAGGAGGGTTTTCTCCCTATACATACATTGTGTTGTCTTTCTCTCTCCCACTTACTGGAAATTTTTACGTTTTTCCCCAAGCAGTTCCAGCACACTGACCTGGAATACAAGACATAGACAGATTTCTTTCTTTCTTTCTTTCTTTCTTTCTTTCTTTCTTTCTTTCTTTCTTTCTTTCTTTCTTTTTTCTTTCTTTCTTTCTTTCTTTTCTTTTCTTTTTGGGGTCCGGTCGTGGGGCCTGAACTCTGAGCTTGGGCGCTGTCCCTCAGCTCTTCAGCTCAAGGCTAGCGCTCTACCACTTGAGCCACACAACGCAACTTCCGGCTTTTTTCTTATGTGGTGCTGAGGAATGGAACCCAGGGCCTTGAGCATGCAAGGCAAGTGCTCTACCACTGAGCCACCTTCCCAGCCCTCTTTCTTTCCTTCTTTCTTTCTTTCTTTCTTTCTTTCTTTCTTTCTTTCTTTCTTTCTTTCTTTCTTTCTTCCTTCCTTTCTTTCCTTCTTCCTTTCTTTCTTTCCTTCTTTCTTCCTTCCTTCCTTCCTTTCTTTCTTTTTTTCTTCCTTTCTTTCTTTTTTTTTTGTCATTTGGTAGCTTGAACTCAGGGCCTGTGTGCTGTCCCTGAGCCTCTGTGCTCAAGACTAGCACTATGCCATTTGAGCTACAGTGCTGCTTCCATTTTTTGAGTAGTTAATTGGACGTACGAGTCTCACAGGGCCTTCTCAAGCTGGCTTTGAATCATGATCCTCAGATCTCAGCCTTCTGAATAGCTAGGATTACAGGCATGAACCACTAGTGCCCAGCTCATAAGACAGATTTCTATGCCCTACTTATTACTGCATTAAATCAAGCCCCATCCTGATTTCTATATCTCTTTCACTGCTCTCCACCAAAGAACAACTTAGATGTGGAATTCATAATGCCATCAAGAGAATGTTAAAGTTCACCAGTAATCTATAGTCTACTCTCAGAAGAGACTGTGAAAGAATTAGACCTTTGATACAAGGAAATTTGAACACTATATGAAGCCAAGCCAGGCTATTTCTCAGACTGTCTACTGACTTCCATACTGGTCATAAAAGGCAGGGTTGGGCTGGGAAAGTGGCTCAGTGGTAGAGTGCTTGCCTTGCATTCCTGAGGCCCTGGGTTCGATTCCTCAGCACCACATAAGAAAAAAGCTGGGAGTGGCGCTGTGGCTCAAGTGGTGGAGCACTAGCCTTGAGCTGAAGAGCTTAGGAACAGTGCCCAGGCCCAGAGTTCAGGCCCCACAACCAGACCCCCCCCCAAAAAAAAGGCAGGGTTAACTCCGTTAAACTGGTTACCTGTTGAATAGGATATAGTCCATAGCATGAATCCTTATTTATGGTGGTGTATTGTCTTTACTTTGAATTTCCCTTATCCATGCTTGCCAAAAGCTTATAAGCCATAAGTAGAAAAATCAGGCAATCAGCTAGATAGGTTTCTCTTTTTATATTTTTACAGATATAAAAAGGAACATGAACCTAATTGTTTTAAGAATAAAAACCTTCCCTTATAGAAGTCAGGGAAGGCTGTCTCTAGAATTGTCTGAAATTCCAGATTACATCTCTCTGAGCCAGGGAAGAGGCCATGTGGCAGATGTGGGAGTCTAGTCTGTACTGTCCCTCTGCTTTGTTTCTCATCCACCATTGTGCAAAACCAGGAAAAGAAAAGAGAATTTGAATTTTAGACAAAACCTATTATAAATAAATGTCAGTGCTAAAACCAAGAGTGAGCGTCAGATTTTAGCCATCTTGCTAATTTTCTAACTTTTGTCCCCATTCATGTTTATTTTTCTAAAGAGGCTAGATTTTGCATCTGGTTGACAAATTAATCTTTTTGATGAGTTTTTAGGAGGGGAGATAGGGAAGGAATAGGGGAAACTTTTTTATAGTGCTCAGAGTTAGATTTGGAAAGAATTATTTCACTGAATACAAGGACTTTGTGTGTGTGTGTGTGTGTGTGTGTGTGTGTGTGTGTTGTAGTGTGTTGTGTGTTGTATATGTGTGAGTATTAGGGCTTGAACTCAAAGTCTTATGCTCTTGCTTGGATATTTCTGCCCAGGCTGGCTATGAGCATGGTCCTCAGATGTCAGCCTCCTGAATAACTAGGTTTACAAGCATGAGCCACCAGTACCTAGCTACAAGGACATTTTGAAAGCTATTTGGGTAATACTGCACCATACTTGAAAAATAACAGAAAGGGAGAAGAAACACGAAGAAATATAAAACTGTCTTACACTCAGTGCCATTTCCCATATCTAACAGTTCCCAGCATAACAGAAACAAATTGGCATATGGCCAATTTCAAGGCTCCAACTAAAGATAAGATAAATATACTTTAGAAAGCAAATAGTATAAAGCCTTCCTAGGACAAAGACTTAGTATTTTTTTAAGTTTCTTAAAGTGTTTATTTCTGTGAGAACAGAACAATTTTCTATTAAGTATTTTGGAATGTTACTATACTATGCATTCCCCCTTTAAAAAATCCTTTCAAGATATTCTTAACTAGTGAGAGAGAGACAGAGAGATCCTGATTTTTTTATTTTTTATTTTTTTTTGCTGGTTGTGGGGCTTGAACTCTGGGCCTGGGCGCTGCCCCTC
This sequence comes from Dipodomys ordii, assembly GCF_000151885.1. NCBI lineage: Eukaryota > Metazoa > Chordata > Mammalia > Rodentia > Heteromyidae > Dipodomys > Dipodomys ordii. Next base: position 8,175,451 of record NW_012267343.1, on the reverse strand, counting down.
AGCAATTCAGCTCAAGGCTAGCGAGCCACAGCACCACTTCTGGCTTTTTCTGCTTATGTTGTTATGAGGTATCGAACCCAGGGCCTCATGCATGCAAGGCAAGCACTCTATCACTGAGCTACCTTCCCAGCCCAGAGATCCTGATTTATTTATTTTTTATTTTTTTGGGGTCCGGTCATGGAGCCTGAACTCTGGGCCTGGGTACTGTCCCTCAGCTCTTCAGCTCAAGGCGAGCCCTCTACCACTTGAGCCACAGCTCCACTTCTAGCTTTTTTCTTTTTGCTTATGTGGTGCTGAGGAATCGAACCCAGGGCCTCAGGTATGCAAGGCAAGCGCTCTACCACTGAGCCACCTTCCCAGCCCCAAGATCCTGATTTTTTAAAGCAAAATATTCTTAAAATTCCTTTCACTTGACAAATAGAAATAATCTCTTCTTGTTCTACTCTGGTGAATATAGATATATTTTACACAGCAAAGTATCCCATCACTTACTTTTTTTTATTGTGATTAAGTGATTACATAATTTCCCAAATTTCACAGTATTGTGGGATAGTGATGCTCAGTTAAAGTCACAAACACATTCTAATTTTCCTAGATCAAATTGTCTATCACCGTCTATAACATACAATGGTGTACACATATACACCATATATGTGATCAGCAGCATGGGGTTATTTAGTAGTGGTTCAACGAGATGAGTGGAAGTTCTTTGTTTCTTTTTTTTTTGTCTGTCATAGGGCTTGAACTCTGGGCCTGGGCGCTGTCCCTCAGCTCTTCACCTCAAGGCGAGCGCTCTACCACTTGAGCTACAGCGCCACTTCCGGTTTTCTGGTGGTTTATTGGAGATAGGAGTCTCACAGTCTCTCCTGCCTGGGCTGGCTTTGAACCGCGATTCTCAGATCTCAGCCTCCTGAGTAGCTAGGATTACAGGTGTGAGCCACCAGCGCCCGGCCAAGTTCTTTGTTTCTTAAGTCCTGTTAATTTTGTCATATCACTTATCAGGGAGACCATGTACTGTTTGTCTCTTTGCTCTTGGCTTACCTCGCTCAACATGATTTCTTCTAGCTCCATCCATTTCCCTGCAAATGTCATTATTCTGTCATTTCTAATGGCTGCATAATATTCCATTGTGTATAGATACAACAATTTTTTATCCATTCATCTGCCCATCACTTATTGACAGAACAAAGGTAAGACATTTGTTTATACATCCTATTCACAGTGCATCACTGCCATGTTCATTTAGACATTTTTAAAGTTATATATATACTCTTCTGGCAAAAACAAAGTTTAGGAATGGCAAAAGCAAAAGAAGTTCTAGATATCAAAGCTCCAGAATGGAATTAATCTGACTCTTTATCATCAAGATAGTCGTCTCTATTGCTTAATGTTCAAACTTTATCTGTTCCCTGATTCTTTTTCAGGAAAGACGCACAGTCAGCATTCATGGCCATGTCCAAAGCCAGCTTCTTCTCATTGTTTCTTAAGTCTGTTCTCGCACCTTTTGCCAAAAGTAACTGGACAATGTCAGCATAGCCCTTCCAGGCAGCAGTATGCAAAGTTGTGTCCCCCAACTTGTTCTCTGGTTCAGTTCAATATGGGGCTGAATAAATAGAGCTTCCACCACGTCTTCGTGACCCCTGTGGCAGTACAAGACTGTGCTTCCAGCTTTGTCTAAGCCGTTCACGCCCACTCAGTTGTCCAAGCACTCTCTCAGCCAGCTCAGGTTGCCTCTTTCTGCAGTTTCAGGCAATGGATTGGCAATGGATTCTGCCCGCTCAGCCATGTAATTGCTCGGAATGAGCCCCGTCTTGCATTTGCAGGTCCTTTTCCATCAATTGGCATCACTCATGTCAGTCATATAGATAATATCACCTTCTTCAAAGTACAGTTCATCTGGAGTTCTGGGTTCAAAAGTATATAGAGCCCTGAAGACTTTAACTTGTCTTTGTTTGACTCGTTTGGGAAGCAGCCTCGACATCTCGCTTCCTTGAGCAGCTGCTTGAGACCAGGCACATATAAAACAACAATTGTTCCTTTCAGCTAAAGCCCCCCAAATCACTTTTTATCCAGTGCTCAGTGATGCGCCTCCCAGGACCCATGCCCACCCTCACTAGAGAGAACTTATTGACTATTTGCTATGAACTCAGTTCCATATCAATCTGTGCTTGATCTTTTTTTTTTTCTTTTTGTGCCAGTTCTGGGGCTTGAACTCAAAGCCTGGGCACTAAGCTGCTAGGGACTAGTGCTCTACTACTTGAGCCACAGCTCCACTTGTGCCTTTTTTCTGGTTAACTGGAGATAAGAATCGCTCAGATGTCAGCCTCCTGAGCAGCTAGGATTACGGGCATGAGCCACGTCTGCCAAATTTGTGCTTGGTTTTCTTTGAAAGGAAAATTTGTAGGCTATTTCTTATTATGCTAAAGATCTAGAAAGTTTTCTGTGCTAGCAGAAGGAATTATTACATCCCTGCTGATAGCCATCTTCTGGTATGAGACAAATCAGGACAGGCAAAAGAAGAACTTGAAAGTGGCCTTGGTTAGGAGAAAAAAAGCTGTTGATTAATGCCATCTCCTACAAAGTTCACTTACTGGACTTTCCTTATTCAATATCTTTTTTACTGTAATAATCCACAAAATAATAATAGCTTCCATTTTGTTACATACTTCACTAGATGCTTTATGTATATTACCTCATCTAATGCTCCCAGCAGCCCTTCTCCATGTTCAAAAGACTGGAAGTCAGTTCTAGAAAAGCTCAGTAACTTTTCCTGGGTCAACCATAACATCTTCCAAATTCTTTGATGGATGCTTTCCTGTTAAATTAGTTCTTCATTACTCCATTATCTAATGTAAAAGTGACTGGATCCCTCTTGGATTCTATTCAAACTAGTTTATTTTACTTGGCAAAGATGTAAATGAAAGTACAGTATTTCTGTCTTACCTAGTTATGAACTCAATCTGGTAATACAATAGTATAGGTAAACTTTATCAGAAAGTCAAGAATACTAAGAATTTTTCTTTTGTTTTTCAATTCAATCCGTGAGTTATTTATTCAAGGTTTTTTTGTGTTGTTTTTAAATGTCTGTAAACTTCATGAAGTGATAGAATAGTGGTCTGTAAACTTCATGAAGTGATAGAATAGTGGAGGTTTAGCCTGGTATTAGCATATGTCTATAGATTGTACTTAAGGAGGAAACCCAGTGAATTAAAGTTCCTTCTATCACTTGTCATTACTTTTCTTCAAGTTCTTTTAATGATCAGTGCTTTACTTGGTTTAATAAAGATACAGTCCAGCCACTTTGTGGACCTTGAGCCCAGTTCTCAGAAAGAGGTGAAGGTGGAGCTTAAATCAGAGAAAACAGTTCTTAGAGAGCAAGTCAGATTGACTCTAAAGTTCAGAGAAAGTTGAATAAGCCAAAGATAGAACCCATAATTTCTCTGAAGTCATACCTCTTCAGATTACAGTATTGCTATGATCCTGGCCTTTGACTTATTTATATCAGTATTTATTTTTTCTGAGCTTGGGTCATTGTAGATTAGAGCCATTGAAGTAAATGTGAAAAACAACAATGCTAGTTTACATCCTGTAAATAGAATTTCTGTTTTACAGAGAATGGTAGGTGTGTTTGCTTGTTTTAGAAGTTGGGTTATTCACATCCATACAATGAGACAAAGCAGGATATTCTTAGGAGAGGATCACAAAGGCTCAATAACTATGTGCATATGATCATATAAAATGATTTTTTTAAATGAACTCCAAGAAATGGAAATGAGGTTTGTTGTTACTTTGCTTTTTTTCCCTCCCTTGTTGCTGTTCTTTAATTTTTTGTACCTTTTGTCTGGTAAGTTAATCTGCTTTGGGGAGAGTAAGGGAGAACACAGAAAAACTGAGAGAAAACAAGGGAAAAGGTGGCACTGTCCAAAAAGAAATGTACTCATTACCTGAATTATGTAACTGTAACTACTATGTCACCTTTACAATAACAATTTTAAAAAGGAGAAAATAAAGAAGTTAGGTGATTCAAATACATGTCTCTGAACATCCAAGTAATCAGAGAAAAAAATATAGTCATTATGTGTTCGTGTGTGTGTGTGTGTGTGTGTGTGTGTATGTGTGTTACTTGGGCTCAAACCCAAGGTTTTGTGTAAACCATGCAAGCATTTTACCTTATTACACTGAGGTACATTACCACCTCTTACAATACTTAAACAATTTTTCTCCGTTGTAATATCACTTAGGTTTGACATAGTCTGTGGAATTTTTCTTAGAAGAAGGGCTTTCCTCACCTTCCCCTCCAGTACTCAGGATGCAATTCAGAGCCTTTCATAAGCTAAGCAAATGTTCTATTGCTGAATTACAATCCCAGTCCAGATGAGGCTTTGAGTGAGAATAAGGATTTATTAGGATTGATTTAAGTTTAAGCTACAGTGTATGTGTGTATGTTAATTTCCACCAGATTTATTCCTTCCTATTCAGATACCATTGTAAGCCTTGCATAAGATTCTATTACTGAAGTCCATTGTCTGTTGACAAGGAAAGCAAGTAGATTCTCTTCCTGATCTATTTCCTAGGATGTTTGGATGTGAAATGTATCCTGTACAGGTGACACTTCAAAACAGGTGCATAGTTTGAAAGTTTTCAAGTTTGAATATATGAATTCTTGAGTTATTGATATGTCTGAAGAGCTTTTATAATGTATGGTCATTGAACAGCTTCCTCTAATTAGTAGTACAAAGACTGAACAAATAGAAACCTCTGAGTCTTTGAAAATTGTGAATAGGAAGAATGTTGAAGTTAACAGAAATCAAGGACACAACTCAAATAATTTGTGGTGCTGTGTTTTTACTTTTGAAACGGTACTCATACCTTAGAATGAAAATTATGAAAACTGCTGCCCATTTACCCATTGGTCACTGTGTAGCCTAAGCTGGTCTTTTTAACTCCTGCCCTCCTCTCAAACTCTAATTTGCAAGCTCTCTAATTTCATTTGTTCTATTATTTAATGTTTACAGCAAAACCTTTTTTTGTCTTTTTTTAAATTTTTATTTTTTATTGTGAAAATACTGTACATGGGCAAGATAATGAGTACATTTCTTATCAAGCATTGTAGCCTCCTCCTTTATTTTCCCGTCCCATCCCTTCCCATCCTCCCCCCCGCCCCCCTACCCATACAGTAAAATATTTTGTGGACAAAAATATTTATAGTACCAGATTGGCTAGTTGTGTAATTTTCAAATAGTATAGTATCTGGCACAAAAGTTATTTGAAATTCAAAGAGGAACTTTGATTATGTCTAACTGATGTTTTGCTGGAAATAAGCATCTTTGATAAGCCATAGCATCTGGAGTAGTTTAAGAAGAAAAAATAGATTGCTGAATATTTGTATTTGTGAGTTAGACTCCTGGCTCCCTCACCCTGGAAGCTTCCTGTCTTACGTGACTTTAGCCAAAAGCAGTGGCTCAGGCCTATAATTCTAGCTGCTAGAGATCAGGAGGATTGCATCTTGAGGCAGCTGGGCAAAAAGTTCCTTCTCAACCAGTAGCTGACTATGGTGGTGCATTGCTGTCATCCCAGTTACATTGGAGCCTCAGGTCAAGTGGCTTGTAGTTTCATATCAGCCCGGGCAAAAATGTTTGAGAGATTCCCTATAATAGAAGAAGCTGGGTGTGTGGTGTTCACCTCAATCCAGCTATGGTGGGATGCATGAAATAGGATTATGGTGTAGGCAAGGGCCTGGATAGAAGCAGAACCCTGTCTCAAAAAGTAAACATTGTGAAAAAGTGCTAGTAGCATGGCTAAGCAGTATAGTGCCTGCCTAACTCCAACTGTAGGAGTTATTGCTCCTTAGTTTATGTCCCAGGCTGACTTCTGCAATAAAGTATTGATGTGCTAGTAAAGACACAAGGCAGAATACGCACTGTCTAGACTTAATTTAATATAGAATATCTAATTTATATGTTGCTTTTCACGTTCTTGACTCAAATGTCCTGGTAGGATTGAAATTATACCTAAAGTCTGAGCACATTACTTGCCCAGAGCAACAATAGACCTTTTTTCAAATTTCAATTAGCTGAAGCTAGTTGTCCTATAAGTTACAATGTAATCTGAAAATCCTGATTAAATACAGGCCATCCCAATTAGGTGAATTATCTGAAGTACTGGCTTTTTATCTACTGACATTTATGATTAGAAAGCCTTAGAGAAATTAGATTTCCTTAATGGTATCCATTGGTACATTATTACAAATGATCTTTTTCCTACAATCCATTCTCCTTATCTCATATTCAAATTTGAACTCATTTATGTATCTTACAGGAGCAGTTTGGCAGAATGAGTGTGGGTTGGTTATCTGAAGTCCTGCTATAAATCTTCTGTCCACATTTCCCAACATGATCCCTATTGGCCCACATTACTTCTCTTTCCATCTGTAGATCATAAACAAAATAAATCTAAGTAAAGATTCTAGCAGATCATTCATTTGTTGGGTAAAATTCTGTATTGAAAAAGTATTTAAGTGTTTTTACTATTTCTACATACTTATTTATATCATTCCTTTTCTTCAGAGACTCTTCAGCTTATTCTCATCTTTTCCTGGCAAAATGGATCATTCCCACCATATGGGGATGAACAGTATGGACCACAATAGTACCATGCCCCCATCTCACCATCACCCAACCACTTCAGCCTCACACTCCCATGGTGGAGGAGAGCACAACATGATGGTGAGTGTTGGGGGAGGGTAAGCAAAGGCCCTTTCCCGTTCACATAGACAATAGAAGTAATGGAATTGTAGCACTAGAACGTTATTGTCTTTAAAGGTCAGCTTTCCAACGAAGTAAAAACCAAAGTATATTAAGGATAGACAGCTAGAAAGACAGATCAATCAATCAATATATAGATAGTGTACCTCTAGATAAGTCAAGCAATTTACTTATATTCATATGGTGAGTCTGCTATCGAGTCACACCAGAACCATGGTTTCTAGGGTTCTTTGTTCTCTAGTTTGCTTCTTTGGAGTTTGCCCTTTCCTGAATGAAGTGTTCAGGTCTTTACACTTCATTTGGGAAGAGAAAAAAGACATAAGGTGCTCTTAGGGGCCAAGAGAGTAGTATTCTTACTCAGTGCCCATGGTAGAAATGCTGATATGAAGAAGAAAGTCTCCCCTTAACATCTTATATAAACCTATTTTGCCTTTAAATGTGCCAAAGCTATTTGTTTGAAATTCTTATTTAGAATATGCAGCCATCTCTAACTGACTTACTTTGGTGTTCTGGCAGCGTATGACCTTCAACTTTGACTTAAAGAATGTGGAACTATTGTTTTCCGGTTTGGTGATCAATACACCTGGAGGTGAGTAATCCATAAATGGTGACAAAAAATTTAGCAAGCCACATCTATCTCTTCCTGTCATAATTATTGACTCATTATGGTCTTGATATATCACCATCATGGGTTCTATTCCTTAAATGGAAGGCAGGGTATCTAGTACTTACTTTGGTCCTCTGCTAAATCTCCCTTAATTAGTATGTATATGTTCTAGAGCTCTGAAAAGCCATTTAAATACCAGATAGAAATCTTTTGCAATCCCTTTTCTTTCATTCTTTTCCATTTTCCTTGTTCAGAACATAAGGTATTGGTCCTGGACCTAATACTACAGTCACATTCATATACTACAAAGTAACTACAGGTTAAAAAGCACTGATATAAGCAAGGTGAGGGGTGACATTGTCCAAAAAGAAATGTACTCTTTACCTGACTTATAACCATTATAATAACAATAAACAATTTTTAAAAGATATAATCCAACTAGTGCCCAGCATAAAAAAAGCACTGATTCTAATATAATCCTATTGTATAAATAAATTAAGTTTCAAGTGTTGAAATGACTTGTCCTGAATTACACAGAGCTAGGACAATGGTCTGCATCTTATGACCTTATCTAGACCATTGCTATTTGTGTATGTAAATTACAATACACGAAGTTCTTGGTTCTTGGCATTGAATTCTTTAAATTCAAATTGCCAGGCTCAGTAGTCAAGTGGGCCACCTTTGGAACCAGACATATCGTATTTTGTTTTGAGAAAGGGGGAGCATTTAGCTCAAATAGTTTGTTAAATTAGCACCATGAATATGTTCTTATTATGAACACTTCACATTGTGAAAGACTTAGCATGGAAATGCCTGTTCATGATATGTAGTCTGAGCCAGGCAAAGATGTCTCAAGCTTGTTCCTACTTTGGAGGCAGAGACTGGGGGACCATACTTCGAGGCCAGCCCAGACAAAGAGAAATTTACAAGATTTTATCTCAGCCAGTATATGGGTTCAGTGGTGCATGCCTGCCATGTTGTCACCAGCAACCTGGGGAAGAACAAAGAGTACAGTCTAGGCATGAGGTGAAACCTGACCTCAAAAATGACCAAGGTTAAAAAGGGACTGGAGGGCTGGGAAGGTGGCTCAGTGGTAGAGCGCTTGCCTTGCATGCCTGAGGTCCTGGGTTCGATTCCTCAGCACCACATAAGCAAAAAGAAAAAAGCCAGAAGTGGCTCTGTGGCTCAAGTGGTAGAGCGCTAGCCTTGAGCTGAAGAGCTGAGGGACAGCGCCCAGGCCGAGAGTTCAGGCCCACGACCGGACCAAAAAAAAAAGGGACTGGAGACATGGCTCAAGATGGAGAGCTCCTTCCTTCTATGCACAGGCCCTGAGTTCAGTCCCTAGTATTGAACTTAAAAGTAGTTACTCTTCTTTTCCATATTCTACATTGTGTATTTGAATGGAGCAGAGCTAATTTAATGAAATTAGGCAACAAGATGAAAAGGTTATTTGAGATAAGTTCTTATATCTTAATCAGAAAGTAAATGGATTCTTCAACAGAGGCCCTGGTAACTAAAAACATCTCACTTGTTCTAACCAGGCAGGTAAAGAGGTAACAATACAAAAGCATTTTTTTTAAAAAAAACTAATGGCTGGAGGTGTGACTAAAGTGGCAAACCACTTGCCTTAACAAAAACCCTAGTACCACCAAAAACAAAACAAAACACACCTGAAAGCAGAACTTTATCTGTATCGTCTTTCTTTCTGAATTATATACTGGCTAATGATCTTGACAGTGCTACTATCTTTTCCTTCCCTCCTTAGAAATGGCTGGAGCTTTTGTGGCTGTGTTTTTACTAGCAATGTTCTATGAAGGACTCAAGATAGCCCGAGAGAGTCTACTGCGAAAGTCACAAGTCAGCATTCGCTACAATTCTATGCCTGTCCCTGGACCAAATGGAACCATCCTTATGGAGACTCACAAAACTGTTGGGTAAGAAGCCTGAACAGATCCAGAGAAAATTTCTAGAGCCTTGGCTTCGTTATTCAGGAAAGAGCTGTTTTATTAGTAGGCCTCTTCCTGAATTCTATGCAGCCTCCAACAAAACTGTCTGGAGATTTGGGATTGTGGGTTATTTGTGTGTGGGTGGGTGGGTTTTTTTGTGGGTTTATTTGTCAGTCACGGGACTTGAACTCTGGGCCTGGGCACTGTCTCTCAGCTCTTCAGCTGAAGGTTAGCACTCTACCACTTGAGTCACAGTGCCACTTCCAGTTTTCTGAGCCATTTATTGGGGATAAGAGTCTCACGGACTTTCCTGCCCAGGCTGGCTTTGAACCATGATCCTCAGATCTCAACCTCCTGAATATATAGGATTACAGTGGTGAGCCACTACCACCTGACTGTGGGTTATATTTATTCTGGGTGTATTTGTCACTTGGAAAGAAGATAAGGAGTCCATATTTTAAATCCGGTTGTGGGGCCTGAACTCTGGGCCTGAGCACTGTCTCTCAGCTTTTCAGCTCAAGGCTGGTGCCCTACCACTTGAGCCACAGCGCCACTTCCGGCTTTTTTTTTCTTTTTGCTTATGTGGTGCTGGGGAATCGAACCCAGGGCCTCAGGCATGCAAGGCAAGCGCTCTACCACTGAGCCAACTTCCCAGCCCAAGGAGTCCATATTTTAAAACATTTGCCTATATGTAAAGTTAAGAATTTTCAGATCAAGGTATAAAAGAATGGTATAATACAATTGGTCCTTTCTGTAAAAAGTTTGATCCAGCTAAATCTAACCTCATTTTATAGTTTGCAACTATGCTAGTGTCAGTGTTCTAAGAAAATATTGAATGATTATTACTTTGCTACACATCAACAATTTTTTTTGAAATTTGGGATTTATAGAAATGTAAGTCTTTAAGGCTGGGACTCTGGCTCTATGGTAGGGTGCTTACCTAGCATGCATGAAGCCCTGGGTTCAATTCCTCAATACCACATACATAGAAAGCTGGAAGTGATGCTGTGGCTCAAGTGGTAGAGCACTGCCTTGAGCACTGCTGAAGGACAGTGCCCAAGCCCTGAGTTCAAGCCCCAGGACTGTTAAAAAATAAAAATAAAAAAGTAAATCTTTAATAGAAGTGTAGGTCTTGAACCTTAAGAAATCATATAGGCCAGCATCCTGCTTTCAGGCAAACAATATTACTTATTCTTAGTGAGGCCAAAATACTTGTTGAGTTTCTCAAGAGTGACACAAGCGATGAGTAGTTGGGTCTCCTGATCACTAGTTAAGTCATTTCTTCTACAGCACCCAACTCTCAGACTGAATTCCATTCTATGGAATGTGAGCTTTGAAAGTGTTCAGGCAAATCAGTGTGGGAAGATTTAGGGTTTCCCTTTCACAGCCAAAGTAGAGATAAGTCAAGATTACTTCACATTTTCCTCTTCTCCCCAGAAGGGCACCTGCCTCCACCTGATATAGGACCAAATATGGCCAAGCTTATAAACCTCACAGCCCCCTGGTGCCTCATTTCAGGAGCTGCTAATCATTCATACAAATACAGTGAGTTGCCGGGTAGCTGTGAGGAAGTACAGTTGAGGCTGTGCTTATGGCTGCAGCTGCTCACCACTTCTCCTGATCTGCACATGCTCAGAACCCTGTTTACTCCTCAGGCAACAGATGCTGAGCTTCCCTCACCTCCTGCAAACTGTGCTGCATATCATCCAGGTGGTCATCAGCTACTTCCTCATGCTCATCTTCATGACCTACAATGGCTACCTCTGCATCGCAGTGGCAGCAGGGGCTGGAACAGGATACTTTCTCTTCAGCTGGAAGAAAGCAGTGGTAGTGGACATCACAGAGCATTGCCATTAATGCCAGACTCCATGGTGTGGCCTTACCAATTGCAGTGGGAAGCAGCTTGAGTTGGGAAGACATGATTCCTGCTCCAATCATCCCTTCTCACTCCTCTCTCTTTACACACACACCTGCTGAGTAGAGGTTTAGTTTACAGTCTCCAAGGTAAAGTGATGTTTTTCAGTAAGCTGAGATTCCCATTTCTCTCATAGTGAAGCCACCCATGAGATGTCATCTCCTCCCTCATCATCCTAGATTGTTGGCTAATCCAAGTAGCTTTCTAGTCAGTGACTTGATTATCTGCTGCTTTTTAATCTTCTGGGTTTTCTTTAACACAATATGTGAATTTGATGGGGGTTGTTTTGTTTTTTGTTTCCTGGGTCAGTAATGAAAAGGGATTAACTTCAACCAGGATTGATGATAGTGAGGGACATTCTTGCCCAACTCAACCCAGGACTCAAATGTCACATTAGAACACAAGTTCCAAGTGGTAAAGTGTCTGTCTAGCAAGCCCAAGGCCCTGCATTCAAGCCCTAGTACTGCCAAGGAAGAAAGGAAGGTCCAGTCATTGTACTCAGTGAGTGAAAAATACATTGTGCCTTTCACTAGGCGTGATGTGTTACACCAGAACCTTTGCAGTATGTGGAGGGGTGATTGGAGACTAAATGTAGGCCTAGAGCTTGTTGGGTTCTGTATTTTTGGGTTGCTCACCAACTTGTTTTCCCACCTGATATTTTGACATTTTGATTAGGATAAGCTTTCCAATCAGAAAGAAAAAGACAGTCCATTTGAGAAAATAGAAATAGGTTTTTAAAAATAAAACTATTGTCATTTTACTTTGATGTCATTTTACCTTGATTTGACCCTGCTGAATGAAGCAGAAGAGTTTGAATTATCTTTTTCCTACTATTATTTTATATCTGCCTGGAAACCACCAGTGGTTTTTCAGACTTTAGTTGCATCAAAATCATCTGGAAGGCTTGTTAAAACACTAGTTTCTAGGCCTCAAACCCAGAACCCCAAAATTGACATTTCTAAGTTCCCAGGTATGCACTTCGAGAATATCTAATATCTGAGGAGGGAGGTACTTAGTATTGGGCATAAGAATTAGAATGTTCAAGCTGGGCACTGGTGGCTCATTCCTGTAATCCTAGCAACTCAGGAGGCTGAGAGCTAAGAATCACGGTTCAGAGCCAGCCCAGGCATGAAAATCCATGAGACTGTTATCTCTAATTAGCCACCAGAAAACCAGAAGTGGTGCTGTGGCTCAAAATGGTAGAGCACTAGCCTTGAGCTGAAGAGCTGAGGGACAGCGCCCAGGCCCAGAGTTCAAGCCCCACAACCAACACACACACACACACACAAATTACAAAGTTCAGGATGGGAATGTGGCTTAGTGGTAGAGTGCTTGCCTAGCATGCATGAAGTCCTGGGTTCTATTCCTCAGTACCATATAAACAGAAAAGGCTGGAAGTGGCACGGCTCAAGTGGTAGAGTACTAGCCTTGAGCAAAGAAGCTCAGGGACAGTGCCCAGGCCCTGAGTTCAAGCTCCATAACTGGCCAAAAAAAAAAAATTAGAATGTTCATTGTAGGTTGTGTGTCTGGGCGGGTGTATTTCCTGTAATGCTGCTCATCAATACTTTATCATTCCATAAACATTTATTCAGCTTCAGCTGCATACACACACGCCCCCACACACAAATACACAAGTGACAGCTATAGTAGCATTTATGAAGCCACTGGTTTTTAAAAATGGTTTCTTGGAAGTGATTTGTAGGCTGCAAGGAGCAAAGGCAAAAGCCAGGCATTGTCTTGGAGAGACTTAAGAGTGTGGTTTGCTGATGGGCAGATTTTCCTCTGCCCTCAAATCCCATGCCTCATACCCTAGGTAGAACCTTGTCCACCCTCATTACTCTTGGGGACTTAATCAGATTACGAGTGGCCAAAACCTCTTTGCTCAATGAAGAATCACATTGGATTTTTATTCTGTTCAGTCTTTAGTCTATACTGCAGTCTTATTCCCCAAACTACCTCTTTAAAGTGATTCTTCCAGTCTGTTAATCCTGCCCTTCTTGGTGCTAGATCCAATTGTGCCTCTGGGCAGAGAAGACAAGACAGCTATCCTGTTGGCCTGTGTTGTGGGTTTGAAGTTTGTACTTCCTCTGTAGGTGCCAATTCAATATTGGAAAACAAGTAATATGTACTTTGGTGGTCTTGAACCGAGAGGCTTTGAGGCTCTTGGATCAAGGTTAAAATCCAAGAACCAACATTTAGAGCTTTGCTTTTCTCTCAGTTCAGCCCCCTGTAGTGCTGATACTCAGCATGAGAAAACTGAGTAACAGGTACTGACAGAGCCCAACATTACAGTGTAAATAGTCTGTTGTTTTCTCCAAAGCCAAGGAATAATAAATAAGAAACAATGCTAAGTGGTGACTGGTGCTCTCTAGAAATCTCCATGTGAGCTGCTATCAAGTATCTTCCAGGAGCTAGGAATGTAGCTCAGAGGTAGAGCACTTGGGTAGCGTGTACAAGGCCCTGGATTCAATCCCCAGCACTGTAAAAATAAAATGAAACACCTTCCAGTACTTAATCAGTGAGGTAAGAAAAACCAAGCCCAGTTTAGCCAAAGTACTATGAATCTGCAACTTACAGACAGACCCAGAATGAGTCTTTAGATATTTAGGGTAGAAATAATCTGAAAATCCTGAATTTTATAAGTCTTTATACTAGGTGGCCAAAGGATGAGGCCAGTGAAAGAGAAAAATCTTAAAGCTTAAATTCTGACTTTCTTGAGCTCTTGGGTTTTAATAATACAACAATCTCATTGACTAATTTTTGTCTCATTTCTTATCCCTGTTCATTTGGAATTTGATGCCTATTCTCTGGGGTTTTTTTTTTAAATCTGAAATTCTTCTTGTTCATGTCTGTTAGAAGACTGTATCTCCATTTTTTTTTTTTAGTTCCCTCCTTTTCTCTCCTTTTTCAGTCTTTTGTCTCTGGTAATCCAGTGCATTGTCTCCCTGGCCCTTCTGATGCAGTGGGCACTGCTGGGCTGTGGATTTAAATACCAGCCAGAACTTGATTTCCAAGCCTGCTAGACCTTCCAGAAGCAATGCCACTGAAATTTGTGTAATACTGGGCAAGGGGGCTACCTAGTACCCTCCCTAGAGATGCAGAATCTCAGGTGCTGACACCACTCCACTCACCACCAGTGCCCACAAACAGAAGGTTAGAAATGAAGTCTCTTCACTTGTCCTATGGTAGGGTTGTCCAGAATTAGTTTTTAGGCCACAGATACTGGGTTTGGGTTCCAGTCTCAAGGAATTCCTTATAAAGATCTGTGGGGTGGGGCATGGGAATACGCAATCTATGTCATTTGATTTTGACCCTGCCCACTCTAGCCACTTCTTCAGAAAATACATCTAAAGATACAAAGTCCGGGTTTGCTATAATGCCTTAATCACTGGTCTACAATTCATGTTGACTGTTTTAGATTGTAAGCTCCTGGAGAGCAGTATTGCTGTCGTAGGAATGTTTTAACAGTGTCATGTGCAAAGGAACAAAATAAATATTTTGATTTTGTGATTGTATGCATGTCTTTCTATCCAGAATGAAATCAGAATAAGCTGGTTTCTTTATAATGTGCAAAGGCTGGTTGTTGCCATTTTAAGGTGTCAATAATTTTCAGATGTCATGATTCCATTGTCTTCATTTCTCTCTCCTTAAAATGCCAGCCTAGAGTCATGGTGCCATTGGCTCACACCTGTAATTCTAGCTACTCAGGAAGCTGAGATCTGAGGATCACAGTTCAAAGCCAGCCCAGATGAGAAAGTCTGTGAGACTCTTATCTCTGGTAAACTACACAGAAAAAGCTGGAAGTGGCACTGTGGCTCAAGTGGTAGAGTGCTAGTCTTGAACAAAAGGAGCTTAGAGACATCTCTGAGGCCCAGAGTTCAAGCCCAGGACTGGCAAAAAAAAAAAAAAAAAAGCTAGTAACATGTGAAGATCTATGTGACTCCTGGGGTTTGAACTCAGGATCTTATGCTTGCTGGGCAGTCTTATCACTGGAGCTACATCTCTTAATCCCCTACATGACCTTTTTCATTCCAGAGACAGAGTTTTCATGAGCTTTTCATGAATATTTTGAAATAGCAAGGATTCCTGAATTTTTTAAACCTGAGGACGAGGCAGGATGGCATATTATCTGTCATCCCAACTATGGCAGAGATAGTTGTTGATTGGCATGCGGTAGGCACTCGGTACTTGCTGAATAAATGAGTCAATTAAATGTGACAGGAATCAACCCAAGGCATTTTATGCTTAGAGTCTTTTACTAAGTACAGGTAGAATGAGGTTACCTCTTAAAGCCTGGAGCTTAACAATATTATCTACTTCACCAAGGATGTCTCACACTTTTCCAAAAATACATTTATTTTTAAAAACAAAGTCAGATAAGCTTTACACAGTCAAATTTTCCAGACAAACCAGAATTTGGGTTCCAGCTTGTGTGTGTTACACATCAGTAATTTCATGCAAAAATGATTTCTCTCTGCAGGAGGTAAAACATTCTGCTTCACTACAAGCATTCAATGCTCTAAACCTGATTTGTACTTCTGCCATCATTTTATTCCATGCCAGGGTTCTGGCATTCAAGAAAATCCATCTAAAATTCAAAATTTCCAAACTGAGATGCACGATTGTTGGGCTTGGGCTGGGGTTTATAGCCAATTCGATCATTAATCATTTGTTCCCGGCTTTTGGGGTCACTGTTGAGCCCAATGGCTCCTTCGCCATCACTGCTTCCCACAACATCCACATCTTCCTTCTGTTTCTTACGGGTCTGGAAATACAAAATTACAGGATTAAGGCAACTTTTTTTCAAAATTAGCAAATGTTTGTTTAGCACCTACCATGTTCTCAGTATGGCATGATAGACAGAATTAGGCTCTAATAAACAATAAATGGAAATCTTGGTTTAAGATAACTAGGGTACCAGTGGCTCACACCTGTAATCTTAGCCACTCAGGAGGCTCAAGGTTCAAAGCGAGGCTGGACAGATAATTCTGAAAGACTCTTACCTCCAATTAACCAACAAAAAAGCCAGAAGTGAAGATGTGGCTCAAGTGGTAGAGTACCAGCCTTGAGTGAAAAAGCGGGGCTCTTAGCTTTGAGTTCAAGTCTCTGTACCAACCCAAAATAATAAAATAGTTACAAGAAGGATACAGCATGTAGCAATAAGCTATAGAGCCCCAATATTCCATGGCATTACAGTCTAATAGAGAAATGGACCCACTAAATAGCATAGGGCCGTCAGGGCTATGACAGAGGAGTGCCCACACTGCCAGGGATGCAAAGAAAAGGAGTTGTGCTGTGTGAAGACCCAGCAGGATGCTGCACCAGAGAGACACATAAGAGGTGGCATGGAAAGGTATAAGCAAGTTGTATTATTCAAGAGAATGAATGGAAAATAACATGACTTGTAAAATAACCACCAAAAATTTACAGCCAAACTGACTCACAGACACTACAAGGACAAGGTCTATACTACTTCATCAAGAGGTCTCTGTTGAAGGGCTTCATTCTGATTTTTTTTTGAAAAGTTAAAATTTCCTTCCACTATCACAAGTGTACAGGGTAACCCTAATTGAATGAAAAGAAGCTACAGAAGATACAGGACCTTAGAGTCATCTAGCGTCACCGCATTCCTCACTAGCCGTGCTTGTTGCAAGCTGTGCTGGGACTATCCAGAACATCCCATTCTAGTACTTGCCGTCATATGGTTATACCACTGCCACAACTGCCTCCATCGCAAGCATGTCCTCTGGCACCACCACCATATCTGCTACGTTGGTTTCAATATCCTGGGCCGCTCTCCCCACGAAAAATTAATGGAGTAGGTCAGGCTTCTTGCCTATAAGCTTGGAAATCTTTGTGCCTTCACAACCCAAGGACTGGGGTGCAAGTGGTTCAACAGGTCCATATAACCTGGAGTCCTGCATGCGTGTGCTACCTTAGGTAACCCTGAATATGGCCTTGAGATGAGGTGCATGCATGCACAGCCTTATGTGGTCATCCGTGGGTGGATGCTACTTTTTTGTAAGGGAGTAGAGCCAGCACCATTGGAGGCCAAGGTGTGATGAGGTGCTGCTGGGGGAGAAATGTGAATCTGAACAGAATGAAGCTGTGACACAGTGAGCCTGTGAGTAACAGTGCACTGGTTGGCTACAGGTTGCTGCTGTTACTGCTAGTGACCAATCTATGGACAGAGAACTTGGAGTAAACACAGCCTCCATCCCTGCCTTGCCAGACATCTTTCTATGGTCTGAATCAAAGGAGAACCCGAGGACCACTAGCAACACGCAGCACATTCCCCTCTATTCCTCTAACCAGATCCATTATGGCCACATTGCCACCTCCATGACTTCCTTTGCTGCCACCACCTCCAACACCACAGCTTTATCTTCCACCAATGTTCACCAAGACCAAAATCACTTCCCCCACTTCATAAAGTTGCCAGATCCACGTTCAGGGCATCTTGATCCAGCAGACTGAAGCTCTGGCTTAAGAGCTTTTTCTACTTCATGATTATTCCTATTAGTACTAAGAATAGAATTTTATCCATTATGTTGTTTCAAAAGCAAATTCTCTTTTTTTCCACTCTGCCTGTCTTCTATCACTTCAGTTTTCAATCTAGCCGTACTTTTCATAGTAGTCACTCAAATGATATTCTTCTGCATCTTTAATACTACCAACAAAAATCTGTTAAATGTACAGCAGGCTTCTACAGAATTATTTTCATTATTATTATTTGCCAGTCCTAGGTTCCTTTTGCTCAAGGCTAGCATTCTACCTCTTGAGCCACAGCACCACTTCTGGCTTTTTCTGAGTAGTTTATTGGAGGTAAGAATTTCCTGCCTAAGCTGGCTTTCAACCTCCTGAGAGCTAGGATTATAGGTGTGAGCCACCAGCACCTGGCTTCTTTTTTCTTGAAACAGTTCTTTGGTTCTACTCCACACTCTTTAACCACTGTAGGTCAAACATGCACTGCTGTATGAACTCATTTAATACCAGACTGAGTCACAAAGTCAAAGCCCCTGATACAGACAATCTATGCGCACCTATCGTCTGTACTTTCAAAGGCCAGACCAATAAAACACTATAAATGTTTTCTTAAGTTCTCTGGTTGATTCATAAGCCCCATCCCCTTCTCCTCTTGTGACAGTAGTGATGGCTGGAGTCAGGCTGAGTGTGATCTGAGAGTAGTTTTATCACCATTTTGAAACTGTACTCTCCAAATTCAATACAGGATTGGGGTGGAAAAATGGAAAGCCTTACTTAGTTTCAAATAAAAAGGTTGGCTCTTAAATCACAAATGACTTTAGAAAATAAGTCACAAAATAAGTCTTAGTTTGTTCATTTTTAAGAAGAGACTAAGCCCATAACTGCCACTATTGACTATAAAGATGCTATAAAAGAATACGTAAATCGGATGCTGGTGGTATATGCCTATAATCCTAGATACCTGGGAGACTGAGATTGGGAGGATCAAAGTTCCAGGCCAGTCCAGACAGAAAAGTGTGCAAGACCACTTCTCAACTGAAAGCTGTGTGAGGTGGCACACACCTGTAATCCTTGTTATGACAGGAAGCCTAAGAAGGTGGGTCTTGATCCAGGCTTGCACCCAGAAGGAAGTGAGATCCTAACTCAAAAATAACCAGTTGGGGGGAAGCGGGGGAGAAGGGAAGGGATGGTAAGAGGAAACAAAGGAAGAGGCAATGCTGGATGAGAAATGTAATCATTACCTTGCTCATATAATTGTAACCCCTCTGTACAGTAGTATTTTTACACACAAAAAAAAAAATAACCCGTTCAGAAAAGGGCTGGAAGCATGGATCAGTGGTAAGCACCTGCTTAGCAAATACAGAGCTCTGAGTTCAAACCCCAGTACAGAGAGAGAATGACCAAAATTTAATCTAGAGTTCCATACTAGGAGAATAGCTCAACTAACCCCTGCCATCATTCTATACCACTTAATACCGAACCAGCACCCAACATTACAGAGAATTAAATAAGGTACAGATTATCCCCCATCTGAAGTGCCAAAACACCACAAGTGTTTCAAGGGTTAGAGTTTTCAGATTTGGGAATATCTGTGTTGACTTCAGAGACACAGCATCCCTAATCCAAAAAAACCAAACTCTGAAATGCTCCAAAACCTTAGTCTCTCAGCAGTGACCTCTTATTTGACAAATATAATGACCTTCCTGATTACAATGCAAATAAGTGATATCTGAAGTACTTCCCAAACATTTTCATGAGAACAAGTTCTAAAAAAGCAAAGGGCCCTCTCATTCTGAGAACACTCAACTGGAATGAAATCATTTCAAACACTTCAAAGGCTTCAAACTTTGAACAGCTGTTGGCTCTTTGAGAATCTAGAGTTACATACGTGTAATCAAACTAACAACCATAAAAAAATTAAATATTAGAGCTATGCATGGTGAGATACAATTGTGCTAGGTTCAGCACTTGGGAGGCTGTGGTGGTAGGATCTTTTTTGTTGCTGTTGTTGGTCATGGGGCTTGAACTCTGGGCCTGGACACTGTTCCTCAGCTCTTCAGCTCAAGGCAAGCACTCTACCACTTGAGCCACAGCACTACTTCCGGTTTTCTGGTGGTTAATTGGAGATAAGAGTCTCACAGACTTTCCTTGCCTAGGCTGGCTTTGAACTGTGATCCTCAGATCTCAGCCTCCTGAGTAGCTAGGATTACAGGCGTGAGCCACTGGTGCCCAGCTGGTGGTAGAATCTTGAGTTTGAGGCCAGCCTGAGCTAAAGACCTTGTCTACAAAACAAAATAAAGCCAGTTGTCTAGCCAGGCACCAGTGGCTCATGCATGTAACCCTAATTACTCAGGAGGCTGAATCTGGGTGATTAAGGGAGTAACTTGAGACTCTTACTTCCAAATAACCAGCAAAAAGCCACATGAGGATATGTAGCTAAAGTGGTACCCATGAGCAAAAGAGCTAAAGGGGAGCATCAGATAAGATCCTGAGTTCAAGCCTCAGGACCAGCACAAAACAATAAATTATAAATAACAAAAAAGATTTATTGGTTTTATTTTGGGGTTAAGACTTTCCCTCCCTAAATTGCTCTAAAACAGTTCAAACCCACAAGGTAATTGTCGTTAGTCCAATTATTAACTCAACAGTGAGCTGACTCTGCAGAGTCAAAGTGCAACATGCTAGCATTTTATCAGACTCATTAAACTGAAGCTTTAACCACAGTTAAAACTTATATTTAGCTGGCACTTGTGGATCACATCTGTAATCCTAGTTACTGAGGAGGCTGAGATCCAGAGGATCAAGGTTTAAAGCCAACCTGGAAAGAAAAGTAATTTAGACTTCATCTCAAAAAAAAAAAAGCAAAAACCTGAGCTAGAGTACTTTAGCTCAAGTGGTAGAACATCAGCTGAACAAGCAAAGCTGAATAAGTATGAGGTCCTAAGTTCAAACACCCATAACAGAAAAAAAATATATACTTAATAACATAGAAACTAATACAAGTTCTTAAAAGGTACAAGATGATGATGCTTGCAAAACACTAAAGTTGGGTGGGATGAAGAAGAGGGAAAAGACATCTAAGGTTACTATGAAGCATATAATATACCTAGAAAAGCCAGTCATGTTTGTGAGTATATGTAAGATGGAATGTCCCGTCTCACAAAGAAGTATCCACCAGGGAAGCAAATGAAAATGATTATAGTAAACCCACCTTTGGGAGTAGATTACAGAGATGAATACATAATCCTTGCCCTACAAGGAACTGAAGGCCCAGTGGAAGAAAAGAGAAAAATAAAGTCTCAGAGAGTGGCAACCATGGATCAACACAGGAAGGAGGGAGAACTTAACACAGCAGGGGGCTGGGAGGAGCTGAGTTCAAAGATGAGGAAAGGGCATTCAGGCCCAGGGAACACAGCCTGCACAGGCACTGAGATCAGGTAAAGATAACTTGGCAGGGGAGATGAAGTGGAGAGATGAGCAAGGTCAGGTCACACAGGGCCTTGTACAGCAGACTGAGGAACTTGAACTTCATCTGAAGGCCACCGGGGTACTTAACTATTATTAATGGACCTCTATTACTATGCAGCCAGACCACATTTAAAAATACTGCATGCTAGGTTCTGAGAACTCAGTGGTAAAGAAGGTGGAAACTTTGTCCTAATGAAAGTGATTTTACAAGAAATGTAATTACAAGTTATAATGAATGCTATGAAAAAAGTGTGGTTCCTATGCCTAATGAAGGTAAGGCCTCATGGATAAGAATGACACATCTAACTTGTTAGTGTCAGGCAGGTGACATTTAAACTGAGAATGGATTACAGGCAGAGGGGAGCCATGTGTGCAATAGCCAATGATCAACAGTTTGGTATGTTCAAGGAAACATCAGAAGCCAGTGTGGTCAGGGTGTAAAGAACAAGACGAGTCGTATGAGGTGCCAGGTACTGGTCACTCATCCTTGTAATCCCAGCTAAAATCTCAGCTTAAAGAGGCTGAGATTTGAGGATCACAGTTCAGAGCCAGCTCAGACAGAAAAGCCCATGAGATGCCTATCTCCAATTAATCAGCAAAAAGCCGAAGTAGAGCTGTGGCTCAAGTGGTAGAATGCCAATCTAGAATGAGAAAAACAAGGGAGAGCATAAGACCATGATTTCAAGCCCCAGCACAGACACTAAATAAACAAATAGACAGTAACATGAGGTCAAATTGCACAAAAACCTCACAGGCCATGGTAAAGAATTCAGATTTTATTCCAGGAACAAGAAACTATTGAAGACTATTAAATAGGAGGATGGCATGTTCTGAATAGATAGAAAGAAGATAGAGAATGTACTTTACAGAGAAACGTGAAGATAGAAAGACTAATAACAATGTAGTTAAAATCACACAGGGAGAGATGGTCACTTGAAATCTGGCTTCCATGGAGGAGATGTAAGGGTATGAGCAGACATCTGGAACTAGAGGATTGACAAGACACAGTAAAAACAGAGGGGGAAAGAAAGATTCAAGTGCAACTGCTTGGTTTCTGGCCTAAGCCATTAGATGAACCCTAAAAGGGATGAGTAGTCTAAGGGAAAAAAATCAAGAATTCATTTGTTGTTTTGGTGATACTGCGAATTCAACCTTAGGGCCTCAACATGCAGCAAATGCTCTGAGCTACATCATCAGATTTTTATTGTTGGGCTGCTGGTCTTAAACTCAGGACCAGGGTGCTTGCCCTGAGTATTTCTGTTCAAGGTTCGTGCTCTACTACTTGAAACATTGCTCTACTTCCAGGTTTTTGGTGGTTAATTGAAGACAAGTGTCTCACAGACTTTCCTGCCTGAACTGGCTTCAGTGATCATCAGAGCTCAGCCTCCTGAGAAGCTAGGATAACAAGCATGAGCAACCAGGCCCAGAAACTTTTTTTTTTTAATATATTAAGTAAAGTGAATAATGGTCTCCAAAGCTATCAGATCCTAATTCCTGGAACTTGTAAATATTACCTTAGGAGACAGGGACAATCTCTGCAGATAGGATTAAGGATCTTGAAATGGGCAAGGCACCAGTGGCTCATGCCTGTAATCCTAACTACTCAGGAGGCTGAGATATGAGCATCAAGGTTCAAAGCTAAGCCAGGCATCCATATCCAAAAAATTCTTACCTCCAATTAACCACTAAAAAGCCAGAAGTAGAAGTATAGCTGAAGTGGTAGAGTGCCAACACTGAGCAGAAAAGCTAAACAAGAGCAAAAGGCCCTCAGCCCAAACACACATTTGAAAAAAAAAAAAAATGACTTCGAGATGAACTGATCTGAATTGCCCTGGATTATTGAGGTAAACCCTACAAGTATTTACATATTTTTTTTCTTTTTTTTGGGGGGGGGTCCAGTCATGGGGCCTGAACTCTGGGCCTGGGTGCTGTCCCTCAGCTCTTCAGCTCAAGGCTAGCGCTCTACCACAGCGCCACTTCCGGCTTTTTTCTTTTTGCTTATGTGGTGCTGAGGAATGGAACCCAGGGCCTCATGCATGCAAGGCAAGCGCTCTACCACTGAGCCACCTTCCCAGCCCCTTACATATATTTTTATAAGAAGGAGAGTCTGAGCAGAAGAGGAGGAAGCTGGAGTGATGTGACCTAAGCAGGGAATGCCAGCAGCTTTTTGGCTGAAAGGGCCAAGTCAGGGATTCTCCCTAGACTCTGCAGGAAACATCCTCTGCCTGCCAGTACCTTGACAGCCCAGTAACATCTTGACAGCCCTATAACAATGATTTCAGATTTGTGACCTAAAGATCTGTCAGAGAATAATTTTATTTAATTAATTAGTTAATTTATTTTTTGTCTGTTGTAGACCTTGAACTCTGGGCTTGGGCGCTGTCCACCAGCTCTTCAGCTCAAGGCTAATGCTCTACAAGTTTTAGCCACAGCACCACTTTCGGTTTTCTGGTGGAGATAAGAATCTCACGGACTTGCCTGCCTGGGCTGGCTTTGAGCCACAATCCTCGAATCTCAGCCTCCTGACTAGCTAGGATTATAGGCATGAGCCACCGGCACCAGGCTCAAAGAATAAATTTCTATTGTCCACAGCTTTGTAATATTTTGTTATGGCAATCTCAGGAAACATGCCTATAAAGCACCCAAAGAGAAATTTCAAATCAACTGTTGGTGACTGAGTCCAAGGTCCTGAAGTTAAGATTATTGTCTTGAAGCCGGGCGCTGGTGGCTCACGCCTGTAATCCTAGCTACTCAGGAGGCTGAGATCTGAGGATCGCGGTTCAAAGCCAGCCCGGGCAGGAGAGACCGTGAGACTCCCATCTCCAATAAACCACCAGAAAACCGGAAGTGGCGCTGTAGCTCAAGTGGTAGAGCGCTCGCCTTGAGCTGAAGAGCTGAGGGACAGCGCCCAAGCCTAGAGTTCAAGCCCCACGACCGACAAAAAAAAAAAAGATTATTGTCTTGAATATCTCCAAAGGGTTTGAAAGTGGTACTCTTACCTCCAGATCCTTTCGAATACTCTCAAACTCTTCAATGTCATCAAGCTTTAGCTCCAGGCGTGTTGGTTTTCGTCGCAGCATACTGAAATCAGCACCAAGCCAGGCCCAGTGAACTCAGCTGTTCAAAATGGCTGAGAAGAAAAAAACTGCAGATGATAATGTTTAGCTACAAATGGAAGATCAATTTGTAAGCATGCACACTAAAGTGAATGAGGTATTCAAAACATTCATATACTGCAGGAGCTGTGGCCTAAGTGAAGAACTTGCCTGGCAAGATCAAAGGCTCTGGGTTTAATCCCTAGTACCAGAAAGCAAAAACAAACAAAAACACCCCACCTAATTTAAACTCACATATAGACTTTCAAAGTCTTTGGGTATAGGATTATTATATTTTTATTACATTATGGAGATCTACAACTCTCTAATCTCCTTTCTAAAGAACTTAAAATAGGGCTGGCAAGGTGGCTCAGTGATAGAGTGCTTGCCTTGCATGCATGAAGCCCTGGGTTCGATTCCCGATCACCACATAAGCAGAAAAAGCTGGAAGTGGCGCTATGGCTCAAGTGGTAGAGTGCTAGCCTTGAACTGAAGAGCTCAGGGACAGTGTCCAGGCCCAGAGTTCAGGCCCCACGACCAACCAAAAAAAAAAAAAAAGAAAGAAAGAACTTAGAATATTGTCTATAAAAGAAAATTCTAGGCAGCTACACTTTAGTTTTGTGCTCAGTCATATTTATTCAAAGAAATATGCTGGGTAGTTGCATTGGCCCAAGCCTGTAATCCTAGCCATCTGAAAGTGAAGATTGGGGGGATTGCAGTTCAAGGTATAAAAGTTCATGACACTTCTCAATCAGTGGCTGGGCACAGTGACACAAGCCTATCATACCAAGCCATGGGAGAAGTATAATAGGTGGGTACAATGGTATACATCTGTCATCCCAGTGACAAAAAGGAAGCACAAATAAGAGGATCACAGTTCAGGGTGATCTAGGCATAAAAAAGTGAAACTCTAACCAGGTGCTGGTAGTTCATACCTGTAATCCTAACTACTCAGGACGCTGAGATCTTAGGATCTTGGTTCAAAGCCAGCCCAGGCAGGAATGTCCATAAGACTCTTACCTCCAGTTAACCACCAGAAAACTACAAGTGGTGCTGTGGTTCAAGTGGTAGAGTGTTTGCCTTGAGCTGAAGAGCCAGGGGACAGAGCCCAGGCCCAGAGTTCAATCCACACACACAAAGTGAAACTCTACCTTGAAAATAACCAATTCAAAAAAGGACTGGCAAAGTGGTTCAGGTGATAGAGTACCTGCTTAACAAGCACAAGACCCTAGGTTCAAACCATAGCAATAACTAATTTTAAAAAGAAAATGAAATGTGCTAGCTAAAAAGAATAAAGTGGTCAGGTGCCAGTGGCTCATGCCTGTAATCCTAGCTACTCAGAAGGCTGAGATCTGAGGATCGTGGTTCAAAGCCAGACTGGACAGAAATCTCCAACCAACCACTCAAATACCAGAAGTGGCACAGCAGCTCAAGTGGTAGAGCACTAGCCTTGAGCACTCAGGGACAACACTCAGGCCCTGAGTTCAAGCCCCTCAACTGACAGAAACAAAAAAATAAAGTAAAAT
Source organism: Dipodomys ordii (assembly GCF_000151885.1). NCBI lineage: Eukaryota > Metazoa > Chordata > Mammalia > Rodentia > Heteromyidae > Dipodomys > Dipodomys ordii. The sequence goes on along the minus strand of NW_012267343.1, from coordinate 8,149,644 downwards.
AAAAAGAATAAAGTTAACTGGGCATGGTGATATGTGACTTTAGTACTTGAGGCTAGCAAACACAGATTCTGCCTCAAAAATAAAGAAATTAAGTTATGACATCGTACTTCAGTTTACTTAAGAGGAAGCTAAACCAAGCATGAAATTTAGTCTATACCAGGGATTCTTGAGGTTAAAAACAGTTGCTAAATCACATGAAAACTCTGAATTTACTGACTCACTGGATTTTCCTCAGGATCTAACCAGGTCCTAAACAGATAATTCACTCATTAATGAACTCTTCCTGTGCTCCAGCTACAAAGTTAAAATGCACAATAGCAATCTGTAGAGGAAATAGACGTCTAAGTATGGAGAAGATTCCAATACAAAGTAGTAGAAGTCTAATAAGTGTAATTCAAAGACATCACATGGGCACCCAATTCAGTCTGGGCCGCACAAAGCCTCAATGTCTGGCAAAATTATCCCTATTTTGCAGATTAAAGACTTGAAGCAAGCTGTCCTATTTGGTTAACAATGTCAACCACCCATAAAAATTACACTTAGGTCAATATGATGATTAAAACGATAGTGATATTAATGAATGTTCTGTATATACTGCGAGAAGCATGATTGAAAGGAAGTATTTTCTATTTTCATAAGGGTATGGGTGTTATGTAATGTGTCAATATAACCTTGACACATAAGATTTCATGTTGCTTGGTACTAATCAGAGAAATGGTCAGGAAGCCAAAGTTGAAGAAAAATAACAATTAGTTTAACTTTTCTGCCAACTGAGAATGCCTGCCACTGGGTGGCAATATAGAGTAATGGCTAAAAGCCCTGGCTCTGGCAAAATCAGAGGTTCTAATCCCACTCCCCTCTGAAATTTGAACTATTAGCATCCTCTCTCACCAGAACTTAGTTTCTGTGTTTGAACTTTTGTTGTATGACTTGAATGAAGTAACTCAGAGTTACATCCTGAAATATGATTTTCCATTTAGTTAAGTGTGCAAATAAGTATTATAATCGTTGAGGGGAAGGGGAAGGTTAGAGGGTTAGGGATTCTGTTCAGCCCAGCAAGCATATATATGCTTGTCGGTCGTGGGGCCTGAACTCTGGGCCTGGGCGCTGTCCCTCAGCTCAAGGCTAGAGCTCTACCACTTGAGCCCACAGCAGCTTTTTCGGCTTATGTGATGCTGAGGAATCGAACCCAGGGCCTCATGCATGCAAGGAAAGCGCTCTACTACTGAGCCACCTTCCCAGCCGGTAGCAAGCGTATTTTGAAAATCCCTTCCACATAGAAGGACAAAAACTTTGTCCTTGCTGTGCGTTGGTGGCCACTCAAAAGGCTGAGATTTGAGGATCAAAGCGAGCCTGGGCAGGAAAGTCCATGAGACTCCAATTAATCTCCAATTAACCACCAAAAAAAAAGCTGGAACTGTATTGTGGCTCAAGTGGTAGAGTGCCAGTCTGGAGCATAAAAGCTTGGGGCCAGCGCCCAGGCACTGACTGAGTTAAAGCCCCAGGGCCAGCACATAGGAAACAACAACTCTTGTCCTGCCCGTGACCAACGAAGCACGGGGCCTGCAGCGGGGCCTGCAGCGCTGTCCGCAGGTCCTTTGCTTGACGCCTCCTACACATCGCCTTCTACCTGGCACAAAGAACGGGCTAAAACAAAGAGGATCAACAACAACATCAGGCCCAGGCGCCTCTGCCAGCTCTTCCCCCCGTCTTTCGGCGCTAGAGGGCCCCAGGGCCTAGAGCTTGGCCGCGGCCCACCTCCACCGCGACCCCACCCGGCTGACAGCAGGCCTCCTCCCGCCACTCGGGCGCTGCACTCAAGATCTGGGGCAAAGGCTGCCATAGCAACGTGGCCCTGTGCTTTGGGAAGACTGAGGCCTCCAGTAGGCCCGGACCCTCGAATCACTCCGAAGCCGCGCGACCCCACAACACATACCTCCTTCCAAGCCTCAGTCCTTTCGCTGAACCTCAGCGCCACCGCCCACCAAAGAAGCGATGGCCAGGCTAGCTAAACTACAGTTCCCAGAATGCTCTGCACATCATTTCCCGCAAAATCTCATTTCCCGCGATATATTTTGGAAAGGGATTGGGGAGGCAGCTGTCCTACGAGCCACGCCCCTCGACGCCTGGCAGAATCTTGGCTACTACGACTCCCAACGTGCCCCGCGCCCGCTCGCGACCCACTTCCTGCCTGTGACGCATTTCCGCTTTGCTGGGCGCGCTGTGGACGGTCTGGATCCCAGAGCGCGGTTTTCAGCTGGGGCCTGGTGGCTCCGGAGCCCGGCATGGCCTCCTCACGGGCCTCCTCCACGGTACAGAGTCCAGGGTCTCAGCCTGCGCGGGCAGCAGCGCAGAGAGGGTTGGGGGCCCGAGTGGAGGGGCCGTTACCGCGGGCTAAGGCGGTGCGGGGCCGGGGAGGAAGTCGGCCGGACACGGGTGTCCTAGAAAGCCCCGCAGCACCCGCCTGTTCCCCGCGCGCCTCCGTGCTGCTGCCTTTTGCAGTTTCTCATTGAATGATTCTCCCGACTGCTCCAGAGTTACAGCGCTTTGGAATGGGGAGGGGTCTTAACCCAGATTCTAGTCCATTAGAATTGTGACCAGGCCTCTCCCAACACATCTGCGACTCACCTCCGCAGTGGAGAGGCCTGTAACATTCGAACTTGTTCCAACCCTCCCCACCTCTCTTTGGTGTATTTCAGTTGTCCTTAGTATTTCCCCACAGAGGAGAAATAAAACCCTGAGTGTCACAAATCCCTTCGAGGATATGGCAGTTCCAGCAGAAGGAATTAATAAACATGCTCCAAACAAAATCCGTGGTGGAAAAAAAAATCACTCAAGAGAATTTCGCTAGATTTATCAACCTCTTGTTTTCTGTTTGGCAAACACCCCACCCAGTGAGGACTAGTCTTAACTAGTGATCAACTTGTCTTTTTTATTTTTATTTTTTAATGTGGAAGAGTGTGATTGAAACTCAGGATGAGCTCCAACCTTGGAAGCCCAGTAGATTACTAAAATTGATTTTTTAGGTTAATTTGGGTTCTTTGATTTAGCAGGCAACCAAAACTAAAGCACCTGATGACTTAGTTGCTCCTGTTGTGAAGAAACCACATATCTATTATGGAAGTTTGGAAGAGAAGGAAAGGGAACGTCTGGCCAAAGGAGAGTCTGGGATTTTGGGGAAAGAAGGACTTAAAGCAGGAATTGAAGCAGGAAATATTAATATAACCTCTGGTAAGATGCAAATAACAAGTTTCTCTACTTTTTTTCTCTCTCTAGTGCTAAGGATAGAACCTAGGGCCTTGTTCATGCTAGGCAAGGTCTTTACCTTTGAACCACATCCCCAGCCCCTAGGGTTGTTTTTTGTTGTTTTGTTTTTTGTTTTGTTTTTAGCAGTATTGTACTATGTAATTCAGCCTGGCCTTGAACTTGAAATGTAGTCCCTCCTGACCTTAAATTAGCTATCCTCCTGGCTCCACCAGCCAGACTGGTTACAGTCAGCACCAATGTCACCAGTCCATCTTTTCTCACCTTTTATGCTCCAATTTGAACTTTGTATGCCCCTCTTAATATCTAGAATTCTCCCTCTCCCCCCCCCCTTTTTTTTTCTTCTAGGTTTTGAGGCTTGAACTCTGGGCCTGGACACTTTAGCTCAAGGCTAGCACTATACTACTTGAGCCACAGCACCACTTCCTGTTTTCTGATGGTTAACTGGAAATAAGAGTCTCATTGAATACCCAGGCTGACGTTGAACTGTGATCCTCAGATCTCAGCCTCCTGAGTAGCTAGGATTACAGGCCACCTGGCTCACAATCTGATTTTTTTAACCCTTGATATTCATCCAAGTTTGGGTGTGGAGTTTAAACCAGATTGCCGGATAATCCAAACAGCTTTCCAGTTGTGGAAATTACCTTTCCTGGTAACTACTCTGAGTTTACTAGTTAGTGTTTTTAACCATTCCTATTTATTTAACCATTGGGACTATTTTAGTAAGTAGCTTTGGAGATCATTAAAATGGTTTGTGGGCTTGGTACAGTGGCATCTGTTATCCCCATTGACATATGAAAGCATAACAAGAAGGATTGAAGTCTATGCATAAAGCAAGACCCTAACCATGAAATAACCAATGGAAAAGGGGGCTGGAAGTGTGGTTCAAGGGGTAGGGTGACTAGTTAGTCAGCTTGAGGTCCTGAGTTACTTCCCTTGTACTGCCAAAGACTTTCTAAGTAGAAAGGCTGGTCAACTGATGCTCTGTACTCTTACTTTCTGATCTCTTCTATAAGTTTAAGATTGCCAAATGAAGCAAATGATGACTTACTTATACCTTTTTCCTGCCTCTAACAGTCATTTAGGTTAAATGCATTTGGCATAATTTAATAAGTTGTAAAGAATGCACTATATCTTTAAAATGTGTAGTGGATTAGGCAATTACCTTGCTCTAAGCTCATACACAGGTTATTGTTAGAAATTATTTTGTTGCTCCTATTTGAAGATCTGGTAATGGTGCTGATGTTGTCTGTTCTTTTTGTAGGAGAAGTATTTGAAATTGAAGAGCACATCAGTGAACGGCAGGCGGAAGTATTGGCTGAGTTTGAGAGAAGGAAGCGTGCCCGGCAAATCAATGTGTCCACAGATGACTCGGAGGTCAAAGCTTGCCTTAGAGCCTTGGGGGAACCCATCACACTTTTTGGAGAGGGACCTGCTGAAAGGAGAGAGAGGTGCCCTTTCTAAATGTTTACTCTTTATTAACAGGGTTCTAATCCCAAATCCAGTTGATCTTGTAGCTGAAACTTTTAAATGTCTCAGAGTAGTAACAGTAATACAAAATTTATTGTTATAGTGTATGGTGTGTGAAGAGGGTGCCAGCATATGCCTTCTCCACCCCAATGTGAACTTTGAGTTGGACGTTGAGTTTGAGAATGTAAACTTTAAGTACATTCCTTGTTAGTGACTTAAAACATGATAAGTAGCACAGTGGTGTATACCTGTAACTCCAGCTCCTTGGGAGGCAAAGTAGGATTGCAGTTGGAGTCCAGGTAGGCAAAAGTCAGCAAAACCCATCTCAAATAAACTAAACAGCAATAGGACCAAGGGCATGATTCAAGTAGTAGAGCACTTTGCTTAGTGCAAAACATTTGAGTTCAATGTCAAAAAAAAAAAAAATCTATGATAGCCAGGTGCTAGTGGCTCCTACCTGTAATCCTAGGTACTCAGGAGGCTGAGATCTGAGGATCATGGTTCAAACCCAGCCCAGGCAAGAAACTCTGTGAGACTCTTATCTCCAAGAAACCACTAGGAAAACTAGAAGTGGAACTGTGGCTCAAGCGGTAGAGCGCTCACCTTGAGCTGAAGAGTGTAGGGAAAGTACCCAGGCCCACAGTTCAAGTCCCACGACTGACAGAAAAAAAAATATATATTTTGTAGCTATAACTGAAGAGGGACACTGTCCTCAGTTGGTACTCCTGTGTTTTACACAGTATCTTAGATGGGCAGGCTCAGTGTCTTTGGCAGTTATGAGGATTACCTCTTGTCTTTGTGTCCAGATCATACAGTCTCTCCCCTTCATTTTCGACCTTCTGGGAAAGATGGTTTATATTTACTCTCTTAAATTCCTTACTCTTTAGTCCTCAACCCATTGATTAACCCTCAACCACCTGGAACTTATTTTGTGTTAAGGTCTCCAGTCCATTTTAGCTAAGTCAGCCCTTGTCCCTGGCCAGCCACTGCATCCTTGACCTCCTTCCTTTCCTTTACTCCCTCTCATAAGACCAAATCAACCTTCTTCCCTTAGTCTCCCCACTTCCCTGAAAGAGAACAACCCACATTCACACATGTTATTATAGATACTCTATTAAAAGTGTCTTGCTGTGCCTAATTTATAAAGTAAGCTTTATCATATGTATGCATGAATAGGAGGAAACCCTAGGGTTTCAGGGTCCCCTGAGCTCCAGGCCTTCACTGGGGATCTTGAAATGTAGCCCCTGAAGATGGCGGGATGTGCTTGTCACAGTCTTACGTCAAACATGTCTTTTGTTACAGGTTAAGGAATATTCTCTCAGTAGTCGGTACTGACGCATTAAAAAAGACTAAAAAAGATGATGAGAAATCTAAGAAGTCCAAGGAAGAGGTAAAATATGCTTTTGGCTTCACAGTGTAACCATAAAAGAAGTGGTGAAATAGTTCTCCCACTTTTTCAGTTGTTTGCTCTGCTAGCATGGTGGTGGAGAGAATACCTTTGTGTTCTTTGCCATTCAGCAATGGTTGTTGGCAACAGATTGTAAATAGTATTAGATTAGAATGTGAATGGAGCTCAGTGAATTTTCCATTCAGAAAAGAACAATAGCAATGTTAGAATAACTTAAGAAACAAAAAAAAGCCTAATAAAACATCATAGAAAAAAATACAATAGAGGGCTGGGAAGGTGGCTCAGTGGTAGAGTGCTTGCCTTGCATGCCTGGGTTCCATTCCTCAGCACCACATAAGCAAAAAGAAAAAAGCCAGAAGTGGCGCTGTGGCTCAAGTGGTAGAGCACTAGCCTTGAGCTGAAGAGCTGAGGGACAGCGCTCAGGCCCAGAGTTCAGGCCCCATGACTGGACCCCCCCCAAAAAAAAAATACAATAGAAAGTACATACGCCTGACTTCACCCAAGTTACCTTAATTACCAGAGTTTCTTGTGGGTAATTACAGTAGAAAATGAAGGAACAGGCATGCTTCTAGCTTAAAGAGTACTGTTGTTCATTTGCCTTTCAGTATCAGCAAACCTGGTACCATGAAGGACCAAACAGCCTGAAAGTAGCCAGACTCTGGATTGCTAACTACTCATTACCTAGGTAAGGGCATCCAGAAGAAGAAAGAATCCTGATTTTTATTGTTTCTTTTCCAGAATGGAGGATGGGCTTTATGATGGTGGTGGTGGTGGTGGTTACATGGGATTGATTGGTAGAGACTTGTGCGGAAGCTTGTTGACAACTCCTTTACTCTTGTGATGATGCTCTTTCTGTGTCCCAGGGCAATGAAACGCTTGGAAGAAGCCCGGCTCCATAAAGAGATTCCAGAGACAACCAGGACCTCACAGATGCAGGAACTGCATAAGTCTCTCCGGGTAAGATGCTCTTGGTGGTGGCTTAGTAGATGTGCTCTATTCCAGCCCAGCCAAAGGAAGGTTTGGCAGCCGCACTTACCTATCCCCACTGGACTATTGTAATAGGGGAGGCACCGTCTGTAACAGTGACAGGAACCTCCTATGCTTTAGACTCGGCAGAGGCTTGACTTTGACTTTTAATAGAACTATGCAGTAGGTTTCTCTGGGGCTGTTTCTGTTTAGCTGATAAACTGGTCATAAGCTGGGTGTCAATGGCTCAGCCTGTAATCCTAGCTATTCAGGAGGCTGAGATCTGAAGAGGGTTTGAAGCCAGCCCAGGTAGAAAAGTTTATGAGAGTCTTATCACAAGTAATCTAGCCAAAAGCTGGAAGTTAGAGGTGTGGTTCAGGTGGTAGTGCACATCTTGAGTGAAAAAGCCACACAAGAACACCAGGCCAAAAAAAAAAAAAAAAGCAGCAGCTAGTGATAAGAAGACTGCAGGAAGCCGCTGGAGTTCCAGATGAGCCCTGATTCCCTTTTCCTACAGCTCCAGAAATATATGAGTCTTGGAATGCATTCAAACTGAAGGATGTTTTTTTTTTCTTTCTAAAGACATTCTTGGATCCACCTACTAATGATCATATTTGTCTTTTTTTTAAGTCTTTGAATAATTTCTGCAGTCAGATTGGGGATGATCGACCTATCTCCTACTGTCACTTTAGTCCCAATTCCAAAATGCTGGCCACCGCCTGTTGGTAAGTTCCATTTTATTCCCTAAATAGTGGATAGTTTGGGGGGAAATTCAGCATTTGTCTTAGGTGTCTGTTTTTATTTCAGTCCTGCTCACAAAGTAGATGGTAGGTTTCTGCCTGCTGTGTGATAGAGCACAACTTTTCTTAGCACTTATCCTGCTCCCCAGAGCCCCCAGATCTGTAACCCTCTGTCATGTTCTTCACATTGGTGCATTGGAGCCGGCCATACATCAAGTGGTGTCTGCACTTCAGAACAGCTTTTCTCATTTTGTTCTGTTACCATACTTAAGATATATAACACTTCCATTCCTCAGTGCCGTTATGTGTAAACTGGGATATGGTAGCTTTGTGAAGTCTTTTTGCCTTGGTGCCTGGTAGGTGGTCAGAACTTAGCATTAATAATTGGTTTTTATCTTGGTTTTCTGCTCAATATCACGTGTGCAGAAAACTCTTGGAACTCTCCTAAGTGCTTTTTGTGGAGCATGGCTGTCTAGTAATGCACAGAAACTGCTTGGCTAGGTGGAAACTAAGACTGTTTCAGGAGAAAGCGAGAGAATTAGAGTCCTCCACCTCGCCAAGCCTTAGTTTTCTTAGCTGCAGTTCCTGTCTGTGAAGCAGCTTTGTTATAGTGGTCCTTTGAGACAATAGACATAAAAGAAATTTCATAGAAAAGTTCTAAAGTAAAGTCTTTTTAAAAAAATAAGCACATTGCTATTCAAATTTATGACAGTATCTTTTTTCATGTATTATTTGTTTTGGGTTTTGTTTGTTTTTGTTGATCGTGGGCCTGAACTCTGGGCACTGTCCCTCAACTATTCAGCACGAGGCTAGTGTTTTACCACTTGAGCAGTAGGGCTTTTTCTGCTTATGTGGTGCTGAGGAATCAAACCCAGGGCCTCATACATGCAAGGCAAGCGCCCTACCACTGAGCCACCTTCCCAGCCCTACTTGTTTGGTTTTTTTTGAGACAGGGTATCCACATTGTAGGTCAGGCTGGCCTAGAAACCTCTTGCCTCTGCCTCTCAAGTGCTGAGATTACAAAAGTGTGGCACTATGCCCATCGTGTGTGTGTGTGTGTGTGTGTGTGTGTGTGTACACACTTATGTACTGAGACTTGAACTCAGGAGACTGAGACTTGAACTCAGGAGCTAGGTTCTGTCCCTGAGCTTTTGTCCCCATAGCTAGCACTGTACCATGTGAGCTGTAGCTCCACTTGTAGCTTTTTGGTGGTTAATTAGAGATAGAATCCCACAGACTTTCCTGCCCAGTTCAAATCATGATTCTCAGATCGCAGCCTCCTGAGTAGCTTGCTAACAGTGCCCAGCTAATACTGTCATTATTAATAGAAAATAGTAGTTTGATTGGCCTACCTTCCCTCACAAATTGATCCCAAAGTAAGGAGAGCAGCAGCTTTCCCTTTACTATAGTCCAGTAGAAGTCACTGGTTACTTAATACCTGGCTTGTGTATCTATTACTTCAAATGATCAGCTTTTTCTTTTTTCTATTTGCAACTATTAAATATTGGGGGTGAGAAGAGATTGTCCTTTAGTAATATTACCAAGGTACCTTTTCCTTCCCAGACCACCCCTGGCTGAGATGCTTTCCTTTGTATTTGATAGGAGTGGGCTTTGCAAGCTCTGGTCTGTTCCTGATTGCAACCTCCTTCATACTCTCCGAGGTGAGTTCAAATCTTATTTAGATCTCAGTCTTTTCCCCGTATGAACTCTATTAAGCAGTAAAAGTGTCTGATATTCAGGACTCAGTCCATATAGCATTGATTCTTGACTTGATTTGATATGGATTGGTCTCTCTCATCATATAGTTAAATTAGGTTTACTTCAGTACCCATTCAGTTTTGTTCTAAGTTCCAGCCACACTCTGGCATTTCTTTTTGGTTCTCGGCTTGAAGTGAGACTTGAACTCAGGGCCTGCATGCTGTCCCTGGGCTTTTTTTTTTTCCTCAAGGCTAGAGTTTACCACATGAGCCATGGATACCTGGCTATTTTGTTTTAGTTTTTAAGGTTTTACTCTGTTTTCTAGGATGTCCTGAACTCTTCAACCTCCTGTCTTAGCCTCCCAAGTACTAAGATTGCATTCATACACCATTACACCCAGCTTATGATTTAAATATCCATTCAGTTATTTTTTTTTTTTTGGGTCCGGTCGTGGGGCCTGAACTCTGGGCCTGGGTGCTGTCCCTCAGCTCTTCAGCTCAAGGCTAGCGCTCTACCACTTCAGCCACAGCGCCCACTTCCGGCTTTTTTCTTTTTGCTTATGTGGTACTGAGGAATCGAACCCAGGGCCTTGAGCATGCAAGGCAAACGCTCTACCACTGAGCCACCTTCCCAGCCCCCATTCAGTTATTTTTTTACAATAGTTCTTTATACTTGAGTAGTCATTTTAATACTCTGCCCATACATGTTCCCTAATACATTTATCCATGTCATTCATAGTAGTCTGGATTTTGCAAATTCGTTATAAAGAGGCAAGAACCCTTTAACTTTCATGTCTTCATGTCTTGGGATTCTTCAGGCCATAATACAAATGTAGGAGCAATTGTATTCCATCCCAAGTCCACAGTCTCCTTGGACCAAAAGGATGTCAACCTGGCCTCTTGTGCTGCTGATGGTTCTGTGAAGCTTTGGAGCCTCGAGAGGTGAGTGTGGCCCTCAGGACCTCAAGGTGGAAAAAAAGCTGACCTTTAACCCCAGACCTGCTCTTAATATGAAAACAAAATGAAGGATTTCTTTCTTTGTTCTGTTCTTACTGGGGGAGTGGAGGTGGGAAGCAGAGGAATTCACCAGATTTTTCTTGTTAACTTGGACCTCAGTTTTTGCCTCTGGCACCATTGTTAATATTTCCTGGCCCCAGTTGTTCTGTAAAGAGCCAACTTACCTCCTACAAAATAGATTAATGTTGGAGAGATGCTTGTTTGGAAGATGGACGAAAGATAATCCTCTCTCTGGAAGCCTGTTGAGTCTTAACACACCACCCCCAGAGAGAGAAGAGGTGATGTGGCAGCATTGCCCACAAAGTGGTGGCTCTTCACACCAGAGTCATCTTTTTACCCGGGGTAGATTTGCCAACTACAATAGGGTTTTGTTTCTTAATGTGGTTACTTTTTCTAGTCCCCCCCCAAAAAATTTGGAAGTTCCTTGTTAATAAAAAGACATCTGAATCCAACTGCTTAGTTTTCTTTCTTAGGAAAAGTACAGGAAGGTTTTTATTTCAGGATTTTTGGAAATACTAATTAGTGTCAACTCCACCAGAGAGGGTCTTGCTCCAAGCTTTAGTAATTGGCTTTGGTAATACTTAGCAGCGTTTATTTCCCCTGAGGCTTGAGTTGGTTCTGTGTGTGCACATTGACAAAGTTTCCTTCTTAATTGCCTCTTTAGGGCTCATGTTTACTTCCCATTTGATGTTTTGAGATCTTTCCTGTTGTTGCTGGGGAGCAGAATTTAATGACCATCATAAGGAGACTAAGCTTCTCAGGAGCTCCTTTTCCCATTTGGAGTCTAAGGGCTAAGATTTGAGGCTTACCTATAATCACTTGTATCAAAACTATTTGACTTCCTGTATCCTCACATGTTTACCAGAGTATGTTTTCTTTCTAGAACCTAAGCACTATTTGGATGCTATTTTTCTCTAATCCCATGTGGTATATATCACTCAGATAATACCCAATCTTTTTAAAACTTGTAGAAGTGGCCTATTGTAAGCCCTAATATTTCAACAACTTATTTGTGCAATTACAGTTTAGCTTCTCAAACTGTACAGAATAGGTGTATGTGCACAACAATGAATCCATGAATAGTTATTTACATTTCTACTAAAATGTTTGAATCCTGTATATCTGTGCTTTCAGTGATGAACCTGTGGCAGATATTGAAGGGCATACAGTACGTGTGGCCCGGGTAATGTGGCATCCATCTGGACGTTTCCTGGGCACCACCTGGTAAGCCAAACTGTCCAGTTTCATCCAGGCTCCTGACATTTTGTTAACCCTTTCGGTTATGTACAAGGTAAATTTTAGAGCAGAGATCCTCAAGCAGGGTTTTCTTGGGCTTCAGTCAATCAGAGTTAGAAGAGTATCTAATGTAGTCAGAGCTAGGTAGTTTGTTAAGTCTCAGTGAATGATTTAGAAGTGATATGGTTTTGGTGTTGCTGCAGATGATGTTCAAATCTCTCAGGTACTTTGATGGTACATACCTCTAATCCCAGTACTCAGGAGACTGAGGCAAGGAGGATCACATGTTCAAGGCCAACCCAAGCTAAATATTGAGACTTTACCTCAATTAAACGAAAATAAAATCAACCTCTCCCTCCCCACTCCCATTCCTTCTTTGTGTGTCTGCCAACAAATTGCTTGCCTTTTCTGGTTCTGTAAGTTCAGCTAGGCAAGGATCTGCTAAAGAGCTTTTACTTTGAAGTACAATAGCATGGCTTTATTTTTTTGTTTGTTGGTCGTGGGGCCTGAACTCTGGGCCTGGGCGCTGTCCCTCAGCTCTTCAGCTCAAGGCTAGCGCTCTACCACTTGAGCCACAGGGCCACTTTGGTTTTCTGGTGGTTAATGAAGATAAGAGTATCATGGGGGGGGGGGGCTGGGAAGGTGGCTCAGTGGTAGAGCGCTTGCCTTGCATGCTCGAGGCCCTGGGTTCAATTCCTCAGCACCACATAAGCAAAAACAAAAAAGCCGGAAGTGGCGCTGTGGCTCAAGTGGTAGAGTGCTAGCCTTGAGCTGAAGAGCTGAGGGACAGCGCCCAGGCCCAGAGTTCAGGCCCCACAACCGGACCCAAAAAAAAAAAAAAGTATCATGGGGGCTGGGAAGGTGGCTCAGTGGTAGAGCGCTTGCCTTGCATGCCAGAGGCCCTGGGTTTGATTCCTCAGCATCACATAAGCAAAATGAAAAAGCCGGAAGTAGCGCTGTGGCTCAAGTGATAAAGTGTTAGCCTTGAGCTGAAGAGCTGAGGGACAGCGCCCAGGCCCAGAGTTCAGGCCCCACGACCGGACCCAAAAAAAAAAAAAAAAGAGTATCACGGACTTTCCTGCCGGGCTGGCTTTGAACCGTGATCCTCAGATCTTAGCTTCCTTAGTAACTAGGATTACAGGCATGAGCCACCAGCACAGGGCCATGGGTTTATTTTTGAAGTGTACAATTCAGTCCTGACAAGTTCATACTCTGTGTAAGCATATAGCTGTCAATAAGGAACAAGGTCTGTCACTCAAGTAAGTTCTCAGGCCCTCCTAATTTAACTAAAGCAAACTTTGACCTGGTTTCTGTCATTATAAATTCCATCCATTCATGCTTCATGATCTCATTTGTGTCTGGCTTCTTGCACTTAGTAGAACATTGCTAGCATTCATTTGTGGGCTTACACGTGTCAGTAGTCCCTTCTTACTCCTGAGAAATAGTCTGTGTCTGTGCCATGGTTCATCTGTTTTTCTGCTTCTAGATTTATACTGGGCAGAATTAAGCTGCTATAAATACTCTTAACACAGGTTTTTTCAGACATACTTGTCTTTTCTGTCTCATGAGTTCCTACAAATACAATTGCTAGTTGATAGGGCAGGTGTATTTTTAACTTTTCTAGAATTTCCAGGCTAGACAGGCACGGTAGTACACCATCCCTGTTATCCAGCACTTGAGAATCAAGTGGAGGAGAATCAAGACCAGGAGGCCAGACTGAGTTGAGATTTTTTTCTCAAAAAAACTTGCATGAAAATGGAATAATGAAATCTCTTAAAAATGGTTTTACATGGGAAATGGAAATGAGAATAATAGAAGGTATGAATTATCAAAGTAATTCCATTATATTCATGTTTGCAAACATCACAACAAAGCTTCTATATAAATAAAAATAAAATAGTCTTTTTTTTAAAGCACTTCTAAAGGGTTGGTACCAAATTACATCCCAAGAGTTCTGCTTTGCCTTGCACCAAATGCTTGGTTCTAATTTTAATTAGATTGGTAGTAAGTACTTGCTCGCACACTGATCATCTCCTCTTAGCGAGGCATTGTTTGTGCTAGAAAGGCATTTCTTGTTAATGTGATGTAGTGGAGTTACAGAAGCATAAGCTGAGCTGCAGTTATTTATCGTGCATTGTACAAGTAGAATTGGTCTTCTGGTTGGTTGGTAGTGTCATATTTTTGTTTTTGTTTTCTTTTTAAAAGCTATGACCGTTCGTGGCGCTTATGGGATTTGGAAGCTCAAGAGGAGATCCTGCACCAGGAAGGCCACAGCATGGGTGTGTATGACATTGCCTTCCATCAAGACGGCTCTTTGGCTGGCACTGGGTAAGCATCTTCTATAAAGCCGGGCAGCTCAGTAGTCTGGCTCTTACATATATGCCTGCTTCCACAAAGAACGGGATTCAGTGTTCATTTGTATACTATCTTATCAGGGGACTGGATGCATTTGGTCGAGTTTGGGACCTACGCACGGGGCGTTGTATCATGTTCCTGGAAGGCCACCTGAAGGAAATCTATGGGATAAATTTCTCCCCCAATGGGTAACTCACTGAATGGCCATGGGAAGGGTTCTTGTTGAAGCAGCACTTTTTGTTCCTAACTTTGACAACTGCCTCTGCTCTGCAGCTACCACATCGCAACTGGCAGTGGTGACAACACGTGCAAAGTGTGGGACCTTCGACAGCGGCGCTGTGTCTACACCATCCCTGCCCATCAGAACCTAGTGACCGGTGTCAGGTTTGAACGTAAGCTGTCCTTCTGATCTCAGCACCAGACAGGACCTGCAGACCAGGCTTCACCTTCTAGACTTGCAGCTGACCTCTGCTAAAGCACGAAATTCTAACTTCCCTCCCTCTGTCTCATCCCCAAACAGAGCTACAGTAGAGCATACTTCTTGCAGCCAGGGAGGAAGAACTTCCATGAGTGCTTGCTTGCTTCCCTTTCTCCATGCACATTCTACCATTGAATTCCCATTGTTACTCCGAACAGATTGTCTGTAGGAAGAGCGCCGTTAGACCCTCATAGTGTTCTTTGTTCTCAGTCTGCCTATGGTTGACCCCTTTTCTTGCAAGTTCAAGAATGTCAACCCAATGTAGTAGGCTTTTCTAAATGTGGAAATAATCTTTTTTTTCAATGTAGAAGGTTTGGGCAGATTTTTTTATGCTTTTGTTTTCTTAAGTTCTTTGGAATATGTGAATTCTTCAAGTCTTTTCTTTTTTAATTTTATTTTAGTTGTGAACATATTGTACAGAGGGGTTACAATTACATGGGCAAGATAAAGCATACATTTCTTACCAAGCATTGCAGCCTCCTCCTTTGTTTACCCTTCACCTCCCTTCCCAGCCTCCCCCCTCCCCCCCCCACCCAATAAGTCTTTTCTTCTTGTCTCCTAAAGCTATCCATGGAAACTTCCTGCTCACTGGTGCCTATGATAACACAGCCAAGATCTGGACCCACCCAGGCTGGTCCCCCCTGAAGACTCTGGCTGGCCACGAAGGCAAGGTGATGGGTCTAGACATTTCTTCTGATGGGCAGCTCATAGCCACTTGCTCTTATGACAGGACCTTCAAACTCTGGATGGCTGAGTAGGCAAAACCATGGAAGAAGAACTGTAACCTCAAGCTCCCTCAGGAGCCATTTTCCTCAAAAGAAAAGCATTGGTGTGTTTTGTTCTATCATGTTTTCTATTAATTACCATGTATAGACCCACATTATAATTGGATTTTTATATCCTGGCATGGTGATACACTCCTGTAATCCTAGCAGTTACGGGGCTGAGACAGGAAGATCCTAAGTTCAAGACCAGCATGAGCTACATTGTGAGATCCTGTATCAAAAAGCAAAATAACAAAAGAAAAAATGAGATGTTTGTGTCAGCCCCACTCCCAAGTAGGCAGTCCAGTCCCTCCTAGGTGATGACAAACCCCTCACGGTTGAAAACTGGAGTCTCATCTTCAGACTTGCTGTGAACTGTATTTTATTAATCTTTTGTTTGAATACCCTACCTCCTCTCCCACCTGGAATTGCAACTGCTGTTTGCATTTTTAATTCTTGAAACTTGGCATTCCCCAACATGATACGTGCTTCAGGACTGCCTGTGATTGAGCAAGTAAGATAGCAGGCCAAGATTCCGGAAGCCCTCGGGGTGGGAGGGCAGCTCACCACACGCACTGATTGAACAATGCCGGACGTGGAGCCTCTCCTTCCCACTGAGAATGAGAGGAAGCTCTAGACCACACCTCTGCTGACAGATACACAGTAAAGAAGATTCGCCTCCTCCTGTGGAGCTCACTGGGAGTGCTCACTGCATCAGGAAATTCAGAACTGAACACTCGCCTTATCAGAAAATGACTTCCTTTTTGCTTTAAAGTTTGGCATTCTTTGTGTTACCCTAAAACAGGGCCATGTGTCAGCATGCCGACATGTCTACTGTACACCCTCCTTCCTGTTGGCTTCATGTATCAAAGGATACTTCATGTCAAAATAACTGGGGGGAAAATTCCTTATTGGGCATTCCTAAATGTAAACCCTTTTTCTTTATTATACACTTGCTAAGAGTAAAATCCTACTATAAAAACTACCTTTTAATGAATTACTTTTAATATTTAAGTATGTGTGCATATGCATGCATGTGTGCACACATGCTGATACTGATAATTGGGACTTGAACGCAAGGCCTTGTGCTGAAGACTGACATTCTACCACTTGAGCCATCACTTCACTGTTTCTGGTTAATTGGAGATAAGAGTGCCCAGGCTGGCTTTGAAACTTAGTCCTCAGATCTCAGCCTCCTCAGTAGCTAGGGTTATACAGCAAAGTAACACAAAAATGGAATTTGGAAGAAAGGATGTAAACGAATGAGGGGTTTTGATAATACCCTCCCCTTGAATGTTCAAACCCCTTTTCACTTGCTATGCCAGAGAGGTTGAGAACAGCCATGTCTAGTTCTATACTACAAATTAGGAGTATATGATATGTAGTGAAACCTGTCCTTTAATCTGGTTTCAGTCAAGCAAAAATACATCTCCTATGTCGGTGAACCTCTGAACTCAAATCTATCCAGTTTCGGCCGCTTCACTGTTAACTGGTTCTATTTCCTTTGTGGTTTGCCATCAAAAACAACACTCATTACCACTTTTACAGTGAGTGTAAAATGTAGCATTTGCCTTGTGCCTTGAATATAGTTTGCTAACAAAGGTTGTCAGTTCCTCACATTTAAATTTTTCTATGAGTTCCCTTAGACTTGTCTTAGAGATAGTAGTTGGGATGAAAACATTTTATCTAAGCCTTGGACAGAGCTAAGAAGCACAAACCCAGATGTGGCATTGGGTAATGGTGAGGTAGACATGGCTACCCCTAACACAACTCTCTGCTAATGTACAAAGTACATTGAGACATCTCATCTTCACAGTTCTATTGGTTTATTCCTTTCTAGGCAACAGCTTGCCCCAAGTTCAAGGAAGTGATGGAACCTGAACTTGACTATCAAGTCTAGCCATTAGGGCCTGTTCCCTGCACAAAGAAGCCCTCTACCTTATATATTGTCCTGCTAAGTCACTTTGTGATTTCATGTTGATGAGTTCATTTCCCAACTTTTACCTCATGGACTTAGAAGTGATAAATGTTCATTATTTAATACATAAAAAGCCAGGCACTGGTGGCTCATACCTGTAAATAAATCATAGGTACTCAGGAGGTTGAGATCTGAGGATTGAAGTTTGAAGCCAGGTGTGCAGAAAAGTCTGAGACACTTATTGCCAATAAACTACTCAAAAAGCTGGAAGTAGCTGGGCGCCATTGGCTTACTCCTGTAATCCTAGCTACTCAGGAGGCTGAGATCTGAGGATCATGGTTCAAAGCCAGCCCAAGCAGGAAAAGCTATGAAACTCTTGTCTCCAATAAACCACCAGAAAACCAGAAGTGGCACTGTGGCTCAAGTGGTAGAGAGCTAGCCTTGAGCTGAAGAGCTCAAGGACAGCGCCCAGGCCCAGAGTTCAAGCCCCACAACCTACCAATAAGAAAAAGCTGGAAGTGTTGCTGTGGCTTAAGTGGTAGAGCATTAGCCTTGAGCAAAAGAAGCTCAAGGACAGCACCCAGGCCCTGCATTCAAATCCTCCCAACCAACAAAACAACATTAGAAAAACTATCATGCAAGGTATTTGCAGCCCTATGAAGAATCACATGAATGAAATAACACCTTGTGATGGGTACACTGTACAGAGGCATGCCCACCCCTCCATTGAGTACCAGGGTCCTTGTTCATTTCCAAATGCTCCACAAGAGGACTGGACTGTTCCCAGGTCACGACTACAGAATATAAAAGACTAATGCTACATATGTCCTTAAACCCCATGCCAAATGATTCAAACCTGTCTCGTTTGGGTAGCCTATTGACCACGGCAAGAACATAAGCTTTGCTGGGCGCTAGTTGCTCATGCCTATAATCCTAGCTACTCAGGAGGCTGAGATCTGAGGATTGTGGCTCAAAGCCAGCCCAGACAGGAAAGTCCGTGAGACTCATCTCCAATAAACCACCAGAAAACTGGAAATGACGCTGTGGTTCAAGTGATAAAGCACTTGCCTTGAGTTGAAGAGCTGAGGGAAAGCACCCAGGCTGAGTTCAAGCCCCACGACAGACAAAAAAACATAAGCTCCATCTAGGTTCACAGAAAGGATTCTCCCACTTCCTAGCTGCTACCCTTGGGTCTGGTTGTTGAATTTGGGGAGCTCTGGTTTCTTCAAAATGGAGATGATGCCTACTTGGAGTAGTAGGCCTGACTGCAGGAGCAAACGCTCCTTCCCAGGCTCACCCCCCCTTCTCCATCTTTCACTCGTCCCTTTGAGTGCAGAAAACATGGTGAGGTCATTTCCTGGCTTGTCACAAAGATGTAGAGAAATGAACTCAGTGGGGAGCCAGGCCCAGCTTCAGTACAATTAGCTTTGATGGTGCCAATGGAGACAGGTACTGGTCCCTGGGAGGATTCATAGGTCGCTATCCACTTTCGTAATGGAGAATTTTTCTTCACATTGGAGTGGAGAAAATAGGTTTTTGCCAAGTCAGAGTATACATCTTGGTTTGGGATGAATATAAGACCTCTGAGGAAGCTAGGCACCCATAACTCAGGGGGCTGAGGTCTGAGGATTATGATTCAAAGTTGGCCTGAGGCTCTTCAATTAACCACCAGAAGAGGAGCTATGGTTCAAGTTGTAGAGTGCAGCCTTCAGCAGAAAAAGCTAAGGAATAGTGCGCTGGCCCTGACTGAGTTCAAGCATCAGTATCAACACACGCATTCATACAAGACCTCTAAGGAACTTCCAGGTAGTTCCACTAAAAACATTACTTAGAGCAAACTGACTCAAATTCTGGTCTCTGGCAGCTGATTGGCTAAATTTTAAAAGAAAGCCATTTCCTAATTGTGATAGTATTTTAACTACTTTGGGATTCTTTCAGAATCCAGGCCAAGTTAAAATGAGAGAAGCAGAAGTCAGGGTTATAAACACTGCATGGTGGCAAGCTATCACCAGCAGCAGACAGTCCATCCATTAAATTCTAGGAGCTTAGTTCCCAGATTGCCAGTGAAATGAAAACCAGGGTCTCCTCGCTTACTATGGCTAGGATGAGAGCCAAAGCCTTGCCTCTGCCAGGATTTCTGTGTTACTCTTGAGCCCAGAGTTACACATAATACTTGTAGGAAGAGAACTGCCTTTACTGTACAGGGTCTAAGCAAGGCCTCAGTACCTACCAGGAAGAAAGACCTTCATTCTCAAGTCCCAGATTCCTAGTCCATCAATCCTGGCTTCCTTTGCCAGGACTGAACTAACACTCCAAGCACTGTTGATAAGGTGTTATCTTGTCAGAGAAACTGCTGAAAGAGCAGGCTCTCCCTGCCCTATGTGCCATCTGCAGCTCCTGCATCTGCCCGTCTCCTCTCTTCTATATCTGCCCGATAAGTGGGTATAGAATCAATACATTAACCGCAAGCCATTTCAACAGAGGCTGATGGAAAGATATCTAAAAGCAAGCTGGAAAAACGAGACAAGCACCACAGAATCAACATTCTCTTTTCAAATATTTTTTTAGCCAGTTTTTAATGCAATGAGCAACTCCACACAACAAGAACTAAGTCCAAAGCCACTCCACTGAGCAATGCCACTTGTGATGGGGACTAGTCAGAGCCCCTGAGTCCTATTGTCCAGTGTTTGGCACAACTTGTTGTATGGCTTTGCCACCATAGAACCCCTTCTCTGCCCTCCATGACCCCTCTTGGAGGGCTCCCCCTCTCATGGTAGGGCCTCGCTGATCTCTGGGTTATGAAATGAGCAATCCTACAGGATGACAGTGCCCAGTGAGACTCGGCAGTCCCCTACCCCCCAGCAGCAACTGAGAAAGGTGGGGTTCTTTGTCTGAGACTACCACACTCACCCCACACCCCAAAGGAACTGCTTGCTCCAAAAGATGGAGAAGATCAGCAAGAGTGTGACACTGAGGATGACAGCCATCAGGTAGGCGAAGATCCGGAACTGAGGGTTTCGGAAACACTCTCTCAGAGAGTAATGACTGGGGAGGGGGAGGGGGAGGGGCCTAGGCCCGGTGGCCGGACCCATGTCCTGGAGAGGCCCCATCTGGCTCCCAGGCTCAGGGCCTAAGTCCAGTGTGTAGACCCGAGGCTGGCGCAGGAAGTAGCGATTCTTGGGCTGGTCCTTGAGACAAAGCTGACGGCCTTCCAGGATGATGTGGTGGGGCTCCAGGTGGAGAAGGGTCAACATAGCCGTGTCCGTGGGCAGGTCAGTGACGGGCTGTCCTAAGGCCAGCACGGTGGGCTGACGACAGAGTGGGCACAGCAAGCGGCGTCGGGCAGGAGTCACCAGGCTGAGGTGGGCCAGGCATTCAATGCAGAAAGAGTGGCAGCAGTCCAGCACTTTGGGGGTGTGGAACGTGTTGTTGAAAGGGTTCCAGCAGACAGGGCACTCGGCTGCCAGCTCCTGGGCCTGTGGTTCAGCCATCCTCAGACAACACACCCGGTGGCCTCACAGGGGATGGCCTGGC
Source organism: Dipodomys ordii (assembly GCF_000151885.1). NCBI lineage: Eukaryota > Metazoa > Chordata > Mammalia > Rodentia > Heteromyidae > Dipodomys > Dipodomys ordii. The sequence continues at coordinate 8,128,797 of NW_012267343.1, read as the reverse complement.
ACAGGGAAAAGAAGCAAAGACACAGTGCCAGGGATGTTATTCATTTCACAGGCGAAGAGACATCAGTAAACGCATTTTGTACCTAGCTGGGCACCAGGGGCTCACGCCTGTAATCTGAGCTACTCTGGAGGCTGAGGTTTGAAGCTTGCAGTTTGAAGCCAGCCTGGGCAGGAAAGTCCATAAGAATCTTATCTCCAATTAACAACACACCACACACACACACACACACACACACACACACACACACACACACACACACACAGCCACAAGTGGAGCTGTGGCTCAAGTGGTAGAGCCTTGAGCACACAAGCTCAGGGACAGCACCCAGAGGCTGAGCTTAAGCCCCAGCATCAGCACAAAATAACTACTTTTTTTTCTTTTTTCTGGATTGCTCAGTTCCTCAACCATCAAGTTCGGTTGGATGTTCCACAGCTCTCCCACGGCAAGGGCCTGCGTGTCCCCCGCCAGCAGCACTGGAAGGAGGTCAGATTGCAAGGAACTGCCCCCAGGCTTTGGGGCTGATAAAAATGTTCCCTGTGTTTCCCAGTGTTTTCTCTGGAAGGCTCTGACTCCAGGGAGGAAGAGGAGGACAAGACATATTCAGGTCTTGTTTGGAAGACAGATAGCTCCTGTCATTTTCAACCCTTGTCTAGGGCGGAGATGGGCTTTGTGAACTGCCTGATGTGTTCCTCTTCTAAGGACAAATGGCAAGCCCTTTCCTTATGCTCGGGCCTACTGACTGGCCTTTCTCCTTGTCCAGAAATCCTCAGCAAGACTCCCCAGCCCAAGTCTCCAGATCAGCCTCTCTGTGCCTCTTGCCTGTCGTCCGCCTGGCTGGCTCCTCCTCCCCGCTGCTGCTTTGTCAAGGGGAAGCTTCAGGATACCCACCTGCGCTCCAGTGGCTGGAGTGGGGCTGGTGGCGCACCCTGCGGGTCCTGAGGCTCTGTTTTCTTCCTCTCCGGAATCCCCAACGCTCTGAGAAACGGCTTTCTCTCCACCAGCCCCTGGGCGGTCTCCATGGCAGCACCTGGAGCTGCCAGGTGGCCCAGGCTGCAAGCCTCTAGAGCGCACCTGGTAGGAGCCAAGGCCAAGGAAGTTGCCCAGGTGTTGGCTGGGAGATAGGGGACCTGGGTTTCCCCAAAACACACACCAAGGTTGGGCAACCAAGTCTATGAGCAGTTCTTTCCAAACCTAAAATCCCCAACCGTGGAAAAGTAGAGCAGGCAATTTCTTCTTTGCAGCTTATCAAGGAGGTGCATCTTCTGGGCTTCTCTTTCCTAGACCCTCATTTCTTTCCTAAACTTGGCTGGAACCTGCTTCTTGTACCAAGGGGCTACTTGTCCTGCACTTCTCTTGCTGAAATTCACCTGCTTCACAATCTGAAGAGATACACCTGCTTCACAATCTGAACGCTCTTACTAGCTGGGTCAGCAAGGCCCCTTGGTCCCCTGCTTTAGTGGTGCATGCATGCGCATGTGCATGCCAACTCCATGCTGGAGCTTGAACTCAGGACCGTATGCTCTTGCTCAGTTTTTTTCATCAAAGCTCTCACTGTACCATTTGAGCCACACCTCTTCCAGCATTTTTCTGGTTAAGTGGAGATAAGAGTCATCTGCCAGCGCTGGCTTTGAACCTCAGTCCTCAGATCTCAACCTCCTGAATAGCTAGGATTACAGACATGAACCATCAGTGCTCAGCTTCCTGCTGATCTTTGGATGCTCCTAAGTAGCTCCCTCCAGAATGAGCAAACTTTGCTGCCTTCTGCTCTGTTCTTAGAACACAGATGGCCAATGGCGGGGATCTTACAGTTCCAGAGCTAGTATCCTGCCAACCGTAGGAACTTAAAGAGGACAGGTGAATGGATGGGTAGGAGGGAGGGAAGGGAAAGCTGCCCAGTTGGTTCCCCATTTCAACCCAAAACAATGGGCTTTTATCTGTTGCTCTGATTGGTCATCTAAACTATTTGCAGAGTTCAGTTGCTGGGGAGGAAAAAAAAAATGAAAACTTATTTCTCCATCTTTGCCTTTTGCAAAGACAGGAGGAGATTTAGCCAGTGTCAGCTAGTCCTGGGCACATTGGGTTCTAAGTCTTTGGGTTCCCAGTTTACTTCCACACTACAGTCACGAAGGCAGAGCATTAGTCCACCAACTGGCGGTGCAGGAGCAGACATGTTGGAAAATTGGTCATAGGTTCATGTGAAGGTTCTGACCCCAGACATGGTGCCTGTGAGGACAAGGATTCCAGTTGAGTTACTTAACTTCCCTGTGATTCAGTGAAAAGAAGACTAGATGTAGTGAAGCTTTAGAGCCCAGGTGAAGAGGGTTTGGTCTAAAAAGCAGTTGGTGGCATTATTGCAAACGGATGTATGAGTGAAAGATTGTACAGCCTTTAAACTAATTATTACTGTGGAAATATGTCTGTGATATAATGTCACGAAATGGAAAAAAACAGTACTAAACCATATTGCAACATAATCCTTCTTTCAAGAATATGTGCACAGGTCAAGTGCCAATGGCTCATGCCTGCAATCTAGCTTATTGGGAGACTGAAATCTGAGGATCATGATTTGAAGCCAAGCTGGACAGGAAAGTCCATGAGACTATTATCTCCAAGTAACCAGCAAAAAGCCAGAAGTGGGGCTGTGGCCCAAGTAGTAGAGCAAACAGCCCTGTGTGAAAAATCTAAGAGACAATACCCAGGCTCAGAAGTCAAGCCCCAATATACTCCCTCTCACACACATACTTTAATGCCTGCATGCACATGCGCGCACACTCACACACACACAAATACATAGATGCACAATGGAAAAAGGTCTGCAAAGATAACAGAATTTCAACAGTGTTTGTGGCTGGGGGCTTGGCTTGAATTCTAACTTTACTCCAGTTAAGTTTGTCTTTCTATCCTTAAAGAACTTTTTAACAGCAGGCCAGACCTCCATTCTCCGGAGCTCTGTGGCCAAACTGTAGAAGGTTGTTGAAGAGTCAGGAAGGTGGCCAGGGCCTGAGTCCAGCAGCTGAGCTCCCTCAGCTATTCCAGGTCAGCTGGTCAGGGGCTAGCGTATCTCTTCAGGAGACACTTGACTGTGGATTGACCCCAGATTCCTCTCCCCCGAGTCCTTATGGGACAGTTCAGTGACCATAAGTCCTGAATATCACCCCACAATCACCACCTTCTTTAAGAACAAATCATCATCAAATTGTACGCCTGTCACATTCCTCCCCTCTCCCCCCAATGTTTTCAACCCCAAGATGGCAGGGCTGGGGAGCAGACACACAGACAACACTTCACAGATCACAAATGGGACCCATCCTTGCTTGGATCTGTATGACAATACCCCTCTGTAGTGCACAATTGACTTGGACAATTTGTTTTGCATTTGCATAAAGTCATGTGATTTGCTCCAATCCCCACCCTACCCCCCCCCATGAAAAGGGGCAGAATGGGAATAAAAACATGCAAGCTTCAAACCCAGATTCTTTTTCCCACCGATCTGAACAAATGGCTTGACTTGCCTAAACTTTTACTTTCTGTGTGAATGAGTCTGGTGATTCACTTCATAGGTCTGCTTCTTTTATGAGCCAGCAGAACACACACAATACGTGCATGGTGTTTTACAACCAGTTGATAGATGGGGAAGCCAAGGCTCAGGGCTGAAGAGTGGCAGGCTTCAAAGCAGATCCAAGAAACCAGTACTATGACTTGTGCCTGTGATCCTAGCTACTCAGGATGTTGAGATTGAGAGACTTTTCTAGTTCAAGGCCAGCACAGACAAAAAGTTTGCAGGACTCTCATCTCAACCGATGAAAAGCAGGCACAGTGGGATGCACCTGTGACCCCACTACATAGGAGGCTAAGATCAGGAGAACCAAAGTTCCAGGCTAAGCCAGGCAAAAAGTGACACCTTGCTCCAAAATAACTAATGCACAAATGGGGCAGAGCTGTTGTTCAGCAGTATGGTGCCTGCCTAGCAAACACAAGACCCTGAGTTCAACCCCCCAGGATGAGCCCCAAAATAAAGTGACCCAGGAGGCTTCCTCACAGCCTGGAGTTCGCTCTCTGGGTGATGGTGCATCGTAGGGCTCAGGACCTGTGGTCCCAGGCTCCATGACCCTCTGCAGCTCCTTACCTGCTTCCTCAGAGGCTCCTCTTGGCTTCTCAAGTACAGCCCACAAGCAAGTGCTGGTGCAGACTCCTTAGCCACCCCTGGGGACTGGCCCCTCCCCTGGGGACTGGCCCCTCCCCTGGGGATGGACTTCATTTGCATAGACCTCTAGTCCTGGCAGCTTGCCCTCTTCCTTCTCGGTTTTTTTTTTTTTTTTTTTTTTGGACTGTCAGCACCTACCCGGAACTCTGGAAGCTTTCTTTGGTCTCTTGTCTTACCTGTGAGTCACTTTTGATCTGAAGGAAGTTCACTCAGCCATGCTGGCCTCTGCTCCAGGCGGGGCTGGGACCCTGCCATCCACTGGACATCCCTCACCTGTTCCAGGCCAGACACCTGGACTTTGGCTAGAAGGCCGCCTGGCTTTGACTGGAAGGCGGGCTAGCCTCCCGGATACCCCAGGAAGCTGAGGTCAACACAGATGCTCTCCTGTCCTGAGGCCCCGATGCGCAAACACAGAGTTCTGGCAAAACGCAAAGAATCTAACAGTGAAGACAGAATGTAACAGCAGACAGTAAAATAGGCATAAACAAAAGAAACGGGAAGAACCCTCCCCCCCCACACACACATTCGCCACCAAAGCCAGAAGTCTAGGTCAGGATCAAGACACTGCTGAGAATCAGACGCTACTTGCTAGCCACCAAGATAAGCCGCTTCATCACTTCTTCACATCCTGTTTCCCCACATGAAATCGGGGACGATTTACCAATTCAGTCTATAGAATAAATGAGATAATACACAGAGAGGTTGCAAGGCAGAAAATGTCACGCAGAAACAGTGTTACCTAGTTGTTATTATTATAACACAATCAGTCAGATGAAAAATGAAATGCACCTGTACTCACAATAGCCTCACCTTATTTGTAAATTTATTACATGTTATTTTGACCAGGCAGGGTAAAGAAAATTTTTTTTAATCCAAAGAAATTTCAAAAAGAATTTAAATTCCCATGTGTGCAATACGTAGTTCCATTGGTTTGGAGAAGCTTATAGTTGCATATGTGGTCCATTGTGTTTGAATCCATGTGTCCCTGTCCTTAACTTTGTGAAAATACCCCGCCCTCCCCCTCCTCCCCCACCGAAAAAATGAAACCCGTTGATCCAGGCGAAAGTGAAGGTATTTATGTGATAAGGTGAAATTTTGAGGTTTGTTGAAAAGACATATGTATTTTTGTGTATGTGTGCTGAAAGGCACTGTCTTTAGCAGAGGCTGGGCAGCCATTATGGGGAAATGACACAAGCATCTACAATATAGTACTCATTGTGTCTCCTTGCTAACAATAACAAGGGTACACACACACACGTATATGAGATGTGGTCTGGGGGTGTGGGTTGAGTGGTAGCATGTCTACCTAGCAAGCCCAAGGATCTGAGTTTGAGTTCCAGTACTACTAGAGACAGAAGAGATCAAGCCAGACAGACAGATAGGCAGGCTGGCTGGCAGAAAGGAGGGAGGGGGAAAGAGGCAGGAGGGAGTCAGAGAGAGAGAGAGAGAGAGAAGAGAGGGAGAGAGAGAGAGGGAGAGAGAGAGAGATCTAAAGCCCCACTGGCATGCCTGAGAGGTACACTTGGGGAGGAGGAAGAAGTTGAGGCATCTCCAAGAAAATAGAGAAGGAGCTGCAGAAGATCAGCTGGGCATAGTGGCACACTCTTGTAATCCTGGCACTCGGTGGAAGCAGGGCTGAGGGAAGAAGACCGACCGACCGCACGTTCCAGGCTGGGCTGCATACTGCAAACCTGTTTCAAAAAGGAGGAGGAGGAGGAAGAGGAGGAGGAGGAGGAGGAGGGAGAGGGGGAGGAAGAGGAGGAGGAAGAGGAGGAGGAGGAGGA